>NW_028274816.1:97792159-98104492 GCF_037043125.1 Eumetopias jubatus
TAGTTTTGGATGAAAGTTAAAGTTGGCTGTGTTGAATTTCACATGATGAAGGCAGTGTAGTACAAGGGTTATAATTGAGGGCTCTGGAGCCAGATTGTCTGGGTTCAGATGTAGGTCTTGTTCTTCTTTGGGCAAGTGACCTAATCTCTTGCTGCCTCAGATTCTCCATCTGCAATATGGGGATAATAGGCATTGTTGACTTAGGGGTGTTATAATGATTAAAGGATGAAATTCATGTAAAGTGTGTAGCAGTACCCAGAACAAAAGGAAGCATTCAACAAATGGTAGCTACTGTATTATAGTGAACCAGCTGAAGAAAAATCGAATTCAGTAGAAAACATTAGGGCTAGTAATACACATTTTTGTTGGTTATAAAATATTGGAGCTATAAGGTGTTTTGTGTAACCATCCTTATTTGAAACCCCTGTTGTTTTTTACATGAAGTGTAGAAGAGGTAATTAAAACTTAGAGAATAGATAAGACCCATGAGGAAGAATGTAGAATTGAGAAAAATAGGACTAAGAATTTAATCTAGGATTATTGCTAAATTAGGTGTGGGGCGGCAGTTTTCCACCTCTGATAATTAGGGATGGAGGTGGTACTATGATATCTGCAATGATGGCACAATGACCATAGGCAATGAGTTGTTGGATTATCTATCAGCTTTTCTACGGTGCTGCCTCTCCCTCCTTCCCAAGGAATCCCCAGTATCGTTCAAGTATCCTGTAATTGTGTAATTCACAGGAGGCTGGGCCCTTCTCTAACTCCAATGAGAAAGCTTCATTAATCTAAGGTTCTCAGAGGCGTTCTCTGGACTAGCTAGTATTATCATCACTTAAGAACTTGTTAGAGATGTAAATTCTGGAACCCCACATCAGAGCTATTAAATCAGAAACTCTGGGGGTGGGGCCCAACTATATGTGTTTAGAAAGCCCCATAGGTTCAAAGTTTGACTTCTAGGTGTAGGGTTTCCAACTCTGGTAACTTCAGGAGATCATCAGGCATATAATATAAATGAATCAGGTTCTTAGGATGAGGATGATGGTGAACTGTGAGTCATGTGCCACATCTGAAGGGACCAGCTACTGTTTAGCTAATAGTAGTCATTGAGAGACACTTAACAGACCCAGAATTGGCAGATCATCTTGTCTTTGTATATATTTTAAAATATATTTTAAAGTGCTGGCAACAGACTGAAAAAAATTTGATACCCATATGGAGGCCAAAGAAAATTCAACTACAAGCAAATAAAGCCAACTTAAGCAATGTGACCGAAGTTGTGATCTTTTAGGTAGGGAGTTTAAAAAACATTGTTGTCAGTAAAGCTTGTTTCATAGCACAGATTATTATTTTAGGTTAAATTCCTAGATGAGAAAATTTGTTTTGGTCATGGGATAATGATAGTTTTAAAGTTTTTTTTTTTTAATTTATTTTTAGAAAGCAAGAGTGTGTGCCCGTGCAGGCAGGGGTGGGTGGAGCAGAGGGAGAATCTCCAGGCTCCACGCTGAGCGTGGAGCCCCAAGCGGGGCTTGATCTCATGACCCTGAGATAAAGACCAGACCCAAAATCAAGACTCCAGCGCTTAACCATCTGAGCTACCTGGGCGCCCCAGTTTTAAGGTTTTTGATAAGAGTTATGTTGTTGTCCAGAATTGAACTGTTTTGTCAATGTTTCCCTGAAACCTATCAGATAATAGATTAAAAAAAAAATTTTTTTTTTTTAAGGAGAGAGAGCACCCGGTGGCAGCGGGAGGGGTAGAGGGAGAGAGAGAATCCCAAGCAGGCTCCACGTAGGCTCAGTGCAGAGCTCAGTGCAGAGCTCAGCCTGGGGCTCGATCTCACCACCTTGAAATCACGACCTGAGCTGAAATCGAGAGTTGGCCACTTAACCGACTTAGCCACCCAGGTTGCCCCAGATACTATTTTTAAAGACTTTGAATTTGATAGGGGAAAAAAGGCATTCTTTACATTTTTATTGCTTCGATTTACTCTAATGTAGTTTAACCCTTGCTTTGTATTTATTGGCCATTTATATTTTCCAAATAAACATTCTGAAATTATCTTTTTGAATTGCCTTGTAAGTGCAAATTGTTTTTCTTAGCTTTTTATTTGCCTTTGAATTTGTATGTTCTTTGAATTATAGAGGTTTTAAGTTTGTCTAGTTAGATGCATCCATCTTTGTCAAATTCCCTCAAAAAATCTCACTGGGATTTTAATTGAAATTAGATTGAATCTATAATAACCCTCAGTAAAGATGTTTGGCTGACTTCCCAGGCATGTACATGGTTGTATGCACATGAACCACTGTATATAGGATACTCCTTTTCTCACCTCCACCATCACTAGTATTCATTCATTCACTTAACATTTATTGAATGCTCACTGTATATGAGGAGACTGTTAAGTTTGTGGGGATACATTAGTTAAAACATTCAAGAATTCCTGCCCTCTTGGAACTTAATTGCTAGAGGAACAGAGGCAATAAACTTGTATAATATGTCCAGTGGTGAGTGCTGTGGAAAACAAAACAGGATTGGGGGAGGGTAGTGATAGCAGCAGCAGCTTTACTAATTATTTGTCAGTCAAAGAAGGCTTCTTTGATAAGGTGACCTCAAGGAAATAAGGGACAGTTGCCCAAGGATATCAGGAGAAAAAGGTGTTCCACATCAAATCAGTTTAAATCAGAAAATGAGAGGAGATGGGAATTAGCCAGGAACTTTATAGGAACTGTGAGTTTTACTCTGGGTTACCTGGGAATGTGCTGAAGCAAAGGAGTGACAGGTAGATCTGAGAAAGAAGGACTACTCAGGAAGTTGATGCCATTTCCAGGTGAGAGATGGTGGTTGCTTGGTTGAAGTGATCTGGAGTGGTCTGAGATTAGATGTACACTTGACCCTCGACAACCGCTTATATCCAGATTTTTTTCAGTAAATACAGTATGATACTATAAATGTATTTTCTTATGATTTCCTTGATATTTTTTTTCTAGCTTACTCTATTATAAGACTACAGTATATAGTACATACAACATACAAAATGTATGTTAGTTGGCTTTATATTAACGGGAAGGTTTCTGGTCAGCTCTAGGCTATTAGTAGTTAAGTTTAGGGGGAGTCAGAAGTTATACATGGATCTACCACTCAGGGGTCAGTGCCCCTTACCCCCATGTTCAAAAGTTAACTATTTTGAAGGTAGAACCCATAACGTTTCTGGTAGACTAAACATGGTTGTGAGGGAAAGAGAGGAGTTGGAAATAACAAGCTTTTGAGGAACTGGAGGAAGAATATTTTGCTGTGTTTTGGTTTTGTGTGTGTGTGTGTGTGTGTGTGTGTGTGTGTGTGTGTGTTTACAAAGGAGGGGAAGACCAAAAACAGTTTTGGAAGGATGTAAGAATTTTAGTTTGGGGACATTTATTTTATTTATCTTATGGCTACCTTTTATTTATCTTAAGGCTACCTCTACTGTGAACTCTACTTCTGGTAGTTTCCCTGTTTTTTTCCTCTGGAGATTTTAAGATAAGACAGTTACATTGCCTAGGAGGAAAGGGCTTTGCAAAGGTCTTGGTGTTTGCAAGTAAACAGTTTGATGGATTCCTCCCAGTGTCCACTTGGTTGCTTCAAATTTCTACTTACAGCTTCCTAAGTGTGACTGAGTACAGCCTCTGACCAACTTGCTGGTATTGATGGTGCCCATATGTGCTGCCCTGAGAAAGGATCTTACATCTGATTATCATGTTGCCTTCCCATTTTGAGTAGTGTTGCTTCTTGGATAACCCGGTGCAGTCTATAGTCCTTTCCTTGCTAGAAACAGTCAATCCATCATCTTATCTTATCAGCTTTAGCATCTTTTCATTGCCAACTGAATATTAATTTTTTATCTACTTTTGTCTGGTTTTCATTTCAGTATTTGAAATTTAATGAAGGAAAAAGAAATGAGTTCCTTTTTTATTTTTTTAAAAGTTTGCTGAAGGAGTTGCGAGTAGATGCCCTCACTGTTTTTGGTTATTGAAGATTCTAAGCATGATATAGTGGCAGGAAATGGAAATCTATCTTTCCTTATATGTCCCTACTTTTTTTTGCCTTCTTCTGAGTTTGGTTATTGGAAATTTCTCTGGATACTCAGAGACCGGTATTCTTAGTTTCTAGCTCCGTGAAACTATAAAATTCTTAATTTTCATGAGTATTTAAAGGGAAATCGGTGGAGTGCATAATGGATTTCGGTATTTGCTGTCTTAAACTAGAAAAGGTATTTTTCTTAACCTAATGATAATGTGATTACTCTTGCCCCAAACCCCCATTCTCTCATAGCATGTCTTCCTATTTTATGTACTCCTGTGTATATGTATTTATTTTTTTAGTTAGACTTTTGGGCTCATGACCCTATTATTGGTCCATGCATGGCTTTATTTTAAAAATAATATACACCTTTGACACTACTGCCCAATTCAGTGACTGTTAATACCAAAATTTATAAGATCCACCCCCATTTTCTATCCTAAATTTTTTTGTTGTTGCATCATTTATTTGTGTTTGCGTAAAAAATTATAGGGAAGCCAACAGAAAGCATTTCTGCCCCTCCAACAAAGATTCTAAAAGCAGTGGTAAAACATGTACTCACACCTTTTCAAGTTTCTTAAGTGATCTCTAGGTTACTTTTGTTTAGCCTTAAGCTTTACAAAAGAGTATTCTATAAGTTGTCTTATGGGACTTGGATTTTTAGCGTTGTTACAAAAATTCATCTGTGCTATTTCGTGTAACCGTAGTCCGTTTTCAAAAATTGCTCCACTGAGCAAAATATACTGTAATTTATCCATTCTCCTCTTTGTATGTTTGGGGTTTCCCTTGGGTTAGTTTATTTTATAAATAATGTTCAGTGTTCTTATTCTGAACATGCCTCCTTGTATATGCATGCTAAAGGTTTTGTTTTTGGTATATACCCATGAATAGAATTACTAGATGGTAACTAAGGTATGCAAATGTTGAACTTGATTGGATGATGGCTATTTCTGTTATTTTTGCTGCTTAATAAACCACCTCAAACTGGCATAAAACAAGGTTTATTGTCACAGGTTCTGTGGGTCAAAATTCAGGATACAGTTGGCTTGTTTCTGTTTTAGGAGGTTGGGCTCAGCCAGAGACGATTCAAAGGCTGGGGGCCAACTACTTGGTCATTTCCAAGATGGCATCTTCACTCATATATGTGGCACCTGGTTAGAGATGCCTAGAGTCCTTTGCTCAGCTGGGACCTGCTGGCCAAATGTACCTGCATAACAGCCTCAGGGTTGTCATACTTCTTACATGGCATCTCTGTGTTTTAGCAAACACAGGGTAGAATCTGCCTGTTCATTTAATATCTAGCCTGGGAAGTCCCCTAGCATCACGTTTCACCATATTTTATTGACAAGGGGTCATAGGCTCTCCCATTCAAGGGGGAGAGACAAGAGAACCCTACCTCTGAATGGAAGAAGTGTCAAAGAATTTGTAGCCATCTTTTAAAGCTGTCATAATACAATTTTTTTCAAATTTGGACACGCCAGTGTACACTTTTAAAAAATGTAATTTAAAATATTATGACAACATTGTTGATTATTGAGGTTGTTCTGCCATTTAAAAAAATAATTTCAAGTGCTCTTTTAGAAGCTATAGACCTATTTTTGTTCTGTGTATAAAATAATTCCTGGGTCCCAAGCCTTGAAAGAATAATGATGGAACTTTTACTTGCTGTTAGAAAAGTTTTTGAACTCTCTTGGAAAATAGAAGTTGGAGGACTATTAATGAAGACTTTTTAATGGTAAAGTTGAGATTACATTGTACTTAGAGGTGAAGGGATCCACTGGTAGAGGCTGAACAGAGGAGTTACAGGATGAAAATGAATTGAGTTCTGTTTCTTCCTGATCTACTTTTAATGTTTTGTGCCTTAATAGAAAAGATTCTAATAGTTGAATAGGTTATTTGACTTGATCAGCATTTCCTTTGAGAGGAATACCAAAGTCCCCCCTTATCCACAGTTTTACTTCCTGAAGTCTGGAAGCAGATGATCCTCCTGACATATCACTGGAAGGTCAGTGGTAGCCTAATGCTGCATCATTCACCTCACTTCATCTAATCATGTAGGCATTTTATTGTCTCACATCAATACAAGAAGGGTGAGTACAGTGCAATAATATTTTGAGAGAGAGAGAGAGAGAAAGGGACCACATTCATATAACTTATTACAGCATATTGTTATAATAGTTCTGCTTTATTATTAGTTGTTAATCTCTCACTGTGCCTAATTTATAAATTAAACTTTATCCTAGGTATGTATGAATAGAGAAAACATAGTATATATCTGAGTTCAGTACATCTGAGGTTTTAGGCATCTACAAGGGGTCTTGGAACATATCCCCCACAAATAGTAGGGGACTACCAAATACATAAACAGGCTATTGCTAACAAAATTTAAATTACTAAATGTTTAATTTTTGTGTGGTACAACGTCCTCTCAGAAGTTGAGTCTAGCTCTCTCACTGTACCATAAGTCTTGGCAGATCAGTTGCCTTATCTGTGAAAGACTTGGTTCCTAGGGTTCTTTCTTTTCTTCTGTGATTCTGAAATTAGTAATGTGAATTCTAAAACTAATCAGAAAATGTGAAGCAAACCAGACTGTTTTCTATTGTATTTTTCAATCCCAGAGGCTCTTTCCCTGCTTCATGACATTGGTGACTAGCCTGATGAATAACCCACTTTCCTGCACTTCTGTGCCATTTGCCTGGTGTCTGTGAGCAACTTAAGCCTTTTATGGCCATCCTCTATGATGACCCTAGTGATCTCTGGGGAAACATTAAAAGCTGTGTGTGCATGTTTTGTAATTGCCATAGCATTTCTGCTCCTCTATAAGGATTGTATCTATTGGTTTCCTTAGAGATGTTTGGATTGCTTGAACACACTTTTTGGTGGGAGTGGGAGCGTCCTACAAATAAACTTGTTTCTCATTTGTAATGTCGTAGTGAAGATTTGTCTTTCATTTAGTTTGAAATCACATATAGCTTCTGAAAGGTTATATATGCATACGCCATCATGTAATACACTCTAAAATTACCTTCATCTCTAGAATGTATATTTTTCCTAGGACTTTTGTTTAGCTTTCATGAGCTGTATAATTGGTGGGGGGTGGGGAGGGGCTGATACAGAACTGTTGCTGCTCTGTACAAGTTTATCCTCTTTCCTCTCCTGCAGTAGGAAAGAAAGAACAACTGTTGTAAACTTTTTACTCTTTAAAACAATTCTGCTTGCCTTACTTATAAAAACAACTAAGTGTTGTAAAAGAAATGTTGGAGCAAAGTTGTGATCGTTAGTTAAAAAAATTGTAATGAGATGGACCTCTCCCTGGACAGACCTTTATTTTATTTAGAGAGAGAGCCCCTGCCCGAGCATGTGCTGGAGGGGCAGAGGGAGAGAGAGATTCCCAAGCAGGCTCCATGCCCACTGCAGAGCCCATCCTGGGGCTTGATCTCACAGTCCTGAGATCACGACCTGAGCTGAAGTGGTGTCGTCCCAGCCACCCAGGCGCCACTGGACAGACCTTTAGAGAGTGTCTAAATGAAAAGGAGAGACCGTAAAAGAAAAATTGTTCTAAAGCTTTATCCAGACAGAATCTTCTATGTGATGTAATTTATAACCTCCTTCTGGGAAGAAATTAGCATTTCTATTAAAATGCTAAAGCAGTTGGCTGATGAGTTTTTAATGGGATTAAGATTGCTGCGCCCCCCCCCCCCCCCCCCCCCCCCGCAAGCTAGTTATCTACTCAGGAAGTTGACTGTCAGCTGTCAGTCAAGAGTCTGATAACTTAGGCATTGTTTTCATTTTGTTGTCTAGTTTAAAATGGTTTTTGCCATTCTCTTTTCCTTTTAAACATTCATATCAAAGATTATTGAATTGGCATACTAGAGATGTTTTCTCTCGCTTACAAGGTTATAATAAAATGTTAACATGTGGTCATAACTAAACTGGGGAAACATTATTATAAACTATCAAAAATGTAGTACTCCTATGGGGAACTTGATGGTTGTGTGCTTAAAGAACTTCAGATAAATTTTTTTCTAGTCTTATCCGTATCCTTCTTCCCTCTTTAGAATTCATATTTTTTTTTTTTAAAGATTTTATTTATTTATTTGAGAGAGACTGAGAGATAGAGAGCACGAGAGGGAAGAGGGTCAGAGGGAGAAGCAGACTCCCCGCTGAGCAGGGAGCCCGATGTGGGACTCGATCCCGGGACTCCAGGATCATGACCCGAGCCGAAGGCAGTCGCTTAACCAACTGAGCCACCCAGGCGCCCTAGAATTCATATTTAAGAGTAAGATTTTTTTGATACTTAACCAGTCCGATTCAGGTAGATGTTCTAGTTTTAGATGTTGGGTTGCTTAGAGTCTCTTTAGTCTAATTCTGGGTCCAGGGCTCTTAAGAGTAAACAAATTGATTAGGTACATAGTTCGTAGTTCAGGAACTCCTTGGCATAAAGATAAGTAACTTTGTAAGAGCTAACTTTTGACACACCAGTTATTGTAGTTTGTTATTAATTGGTAGGGACCTTGTTTGCAGGACATACAAACATGTCTTAAACTGGGAACAAAATGTTGAGTCTCCTGTTTATAATGTGACACTTAGGAGCAAAGATGGGTAGAATTTTAGAGCTAAAAGGATCCCAGAGATCAATTTTGCAAGTGAGAAAACTTGAGGGCCATGCAAGTAAAGAATAGATTGGGGACTTGACTTCCTTTAATGGTGGAATTCTTTATTAGTTCAGTATAGATGTTGCCATTTGGATAGTCAGTGTGTGTTTTTCTCCTATATGGCTCCTGCTTATTTCTCAGAATAGATCATTAGTCTTAATTTTCTATATTTTTATTAGGAAGAAAATGTCAAAGATGGTCATACTGACAAGTAGCCTTATTTCTGAGTCAGTAAAACAGTTGTTAAATTTTAAAAAGACGACGTATGAGTCATAGTTACCTGTACCAATTAGTTAAGCCAAAATAATTTTTGAAAATCAGAATGTAGGGGCGCCTGGGTGGCTCAGTCGTTAAGCGTCTGCCTTCGGCTCAGGTCATGATCCCGGGGTCCTGGGATTGAGCCCCGCATCGGGCTCCCTGCTCAGCGGAGAGCCTGCTTCTCCCTCTCCCCCTGCTTGTGTTCCCTCTCTCACTGTGTCTCTCTCTGTCAAATAAATAAATAAAATCTTTAAAAAGAAAATCAGAGTGTAACTTTTAGTTCGTGTTGGTGTGCCAGACTCTTCTGAGCATCTTTTTCTGATACTTGCTTTAAGAAGTTGACTGACTAGGGGTGCCTGGGTGGCTCAGTTGGTTAAGTGACTGCCTTCGGCTCAGGTCATGATCCTGGAGTCCCGGGATCAAGTTCCACCTTGGGCTCCCCTCTCAGCTTGGAGTCTGCCTCTCCCTCTGACCCTTACCCCTCTCGTACTCTGTCTCCCGCTCTCTCTCAAATAAATAAATAAATAAATAAAAATTTTAAAGAGGTTGACTGACTGGATTGACTTTTGATGCTGGGAAAGTCATTTACTCTGTTGGGCCCCATTTTGGTCTCCTTTTGACCATTTTAAAAGTTGAGATGCTTAGAGATAATCTCTGAGGTTTCTTTCAGATTTAAAAGTATTTGGCACATTTTGAGAGAGCAATTTAGATTTAGACTTGGCATCATCAAGAGATTGATCAAGAAACTTAAAAAATATGTATGAGTCTTATAACTAAGGGAAAGAATTTTTGTTAAAGCACCTGGAGTGAATTGAGCTTTTCCTTAGTGAATTAAGCACAATTTCTGAAAAAGTTAATACGGCAGTGGATACTCTCTTAAATTTATACTATCCCTACTGTTAAGAACAAGAACTCTGGGCCAGAGTAGAGAAGTCATGTCCTGGCTCTTCTTCTTAGCAGCAGTGTGAGCTTGGACAAATTTCTCAACCTTTTTATATTAATTTCCTTAAATTCATCATTGTATAATGGGGTGATAATGAAATAATACCTGTTTGAGTGTCATTAAGTTTACATGAATTAATATATGATGTGCAGTATTCTGTATATAGTAAGCACTACATTTGTGATTTTTACAATTTGTGTTACTTAAGAGGAAACATGAGTAAAAGGAAGTAAAGCTTAAGATCTTATTATATGATCACTGAGTGTTTTTTCTCACTAGTCCTGTTGAAAATCAGAGACTCTTTTTTTTAAGATTTTATTTATTTGACAGAGTGAGAGAGCACAAGCAGGGAGAACAGTAGAGGGAGAAGCAGACTTTCCACTGAGCAGGGACCACGGCCCGCACAGGGCTCAATCCCAGGGCCCTGGGATCATGACCTGAGCCTGAAGGCAGATAGATGCTCAGCTGACAGCCACCCAGGCGTCCTGAAAATCAGAGATTTTAACGCAGGTATATTGCCATTATTCTAGAAGCACATAAAAAATTTTTCCCATGTGCTTGGGTTGTTTTGTTTTGTTTTAAGTATTGCAAGAACAGGTTCTTACTGAGTTAAGATGAACAATTATTGTGGTCACTTGTCAATGATCCTCAGTTTGTGGTGTGTTTATCATCACTTTTTTTCAGTGAGGGACCGCTACAGAATAATCTGCCTCTGAAGCCATTTCCCTCCTCACCCTTCCCCCCCTTCTATGCAAAAGATACTTGGTGTCAAGTTCCTGTTTCTCAAGTGTGTTTAAGGAACTCACATTTACTAAAACAAATGCTTGTCATTAGATGGAAGGGCACAGAGCTCCTTGTGGTAGCCTGGTTAGTTCAGTCAGGTATGGCAGTCAGAAATACTAAGGTCGCCTTCAGCTCAGGTCATGATCCTGGAGTCCTGGGATTGAGTCCCGCATCGGGCTCCCTGCTCAGCGGGGAGTCTGCTTCTCCCTCTGACCCTCTTCCGTCTCGTGCTCTCTCTCTCTCATTCTCTCTCAAACAAATAAATAAAATCTTTAAAAATACTAAGGTCAGCGGGATCTACCACTTACTGAGCACTTAACCGGATGCTAGGTATTGTGCTTAGCGCTCTAATGGATAGCACTACTTACTGATATCTCACAATTATTAGGGCATTTGAAAACGTCTTTGTGCGTTCAGTCGTTCTTTACTGCAAGCTGATTTGATCTCTGAGGGCTGACTAGGTCATTAAAAATTAATTCCTAATGGGTGGGGGTGAGCGGGGAGTGGATTTATATACCATATGGTAAAGAAGAACCTGACAAAATAGTTTTCAAGTTCATGTGGAGGAATGTTCAAAAGTTACCAAGGAAACTTTGAAATAGAATAGCTTATATATGTCATACAATTCAAGATTCTAACTATTTAGGAAATGGTTTGAAAGAGTGTGGGAATTGAGATGTGAGAAGTTTGTTTTATTTGTAAAAGCATGTGGAACATTTATAGTACCCTCAGTAAGTATCCATTCAAGTTGTGTATGGTTGGTTTTAAGAATATGGATCATATAAATACCTTACTGGCCATTTTCATTTTGTAATATTTTCCCTGGTCTTTGTAGACTTGGACTAAAAGTGTGGGTTATAGTTTTGTCTTTTCTTTGGTCAAGAGAGGCCAGAATGGCTTATGGGGATCTGTTGGTACCAAATGAGAAAGAGGTTAGCTTCACTCAAGGATTACTTTGGTTTTATGTATTACAAGGAAAAGTTGGGATCATAGTTCTAACCTCTATCCTTTGTTTTTTCCCTTCCTCTTTTCCTCCCTCCATTTCAACAAATGTCTGACTACCTACTGCATGCCAGACATTGTTCAAGACACCAGGAATATGATAGTAAACAAAAGTCCCTACTCTTCTAGAGGGGGGTTTTTAGTGTATCTGTCGGGGGGGGGGACAGACAATAAGTAAGATAGATAATTAAAATATTTTACAGGAGGAGGGATGGAAAGGAAAGAGAGAGAATGTATTTGTTTGGGGAAGAGGGAAGGCTTCATTGAAGTGACTTATGAGGAAAAGACCTGAAGAAAGTTAGGATGTCTACCTTGGGGATACTGATTAAAAGTTCCTGTGGTTGATAGCTTATCTGGCATGTTCAGTGAATAGTAGTAAAAAGCAGTGACTGAGAGGAATGAACCAGGGGAGTAGGAGATGAGGCCAGAGAGCAAGCAAGGATAGAGTAGGTAGTAAGTGGTGCATGACCATTTGGGGCCATACAGGTTATTGTAAGGAACTTGGAGGGTTCGGTTTTGTTTTGTTTAGAGAGATGGGAAGCAACCAGAACTGATACTGGGGAGAGGAGGAGTGATGTCTTCTAACTTGTCCTTTTGTACAACATCATTCTGGCTGCTGTATTCATGCTGAATAGCCTGAATTTGGTCAAGGATGAGAGCCAGACCATTTAAGAGGCTCTTGGCAATAATCTGGGTAGTATGGACCAAAGAAGTAACAGTGAGGGTGGCAGGAAATGTCTGTGAATGCTAGACATATTTTGAAAATAGTTCCAATAAGATTTACTGATGGACTGAATGTGTGTATATGTTGGGGTGGGAGTGTGTCTGTGGGGGGGGTGGGTACAGGGTTTGAAGTTAAGGATAACAGAGGTGGTTTTTTGTTTTTGTTGTTTTTGTTTTTACCTCTAAGCAGATCAATCCAATTGAAGCAGGTTTGGAATGGTATAAAGGATGGTGAAGAGGGAGTATCAGTTTTGAATAGTAAGTTTGAGATGCTTTTTAAGACATTCAAATGCTGTTGAGTAGGCAGGTATATACGGGAATCAGGAATTCAGAGGAGCAGTTTTGGTTAGAGATAAGAATTTGAGCATCAGAAACATAGCCAATACTTAAAGCTATGATATTTGATAAGATCCCCTAGGAAGTGGGTGTAGGAAAAAAGATTGAGAGGTGTGGGCCGTTGGAGTCTTAAAAAGAATTCAAAAAGGCAAGAGAAAAATCTATGAAAATATTTTAAGTTGGAGAGAGTGATCACCTGTGTTAGATGCTGCTGATAGGTCAAGAGTGATAAGGACAAAGAATTGGATTTAGCACAGTGGAGGTCATTGGTGACCTTGACTAGCAGTTTCAATGCAGTAGTGGGGGTGAGAACTTGGATCTAAGAGGTAATGGGAGAGAGATTAGACATAATGAATCTTTGTTATAAAAAGGAAAGAGAGAAATGTGGTAATAATGTTTTCTCTGGCCTCTTATTGTTAGCTGACCTCCTGATCCTTCCCCTTTTCTTTTGCTGCAGAGCTTACCTGCTGTTGTGGGTGGTATTCCTGTTCCATCAGGGGAATGATGAGCCCGTCCAGGCCACTTTTGTTGCTAGGTTGGAAGTTAGGAAATGCTAGGCTTGGGTTACCTTCTTTTGAATGGGATTTTTTAGATGCCTTGTTACTCTGTCGTTTTTCTAGTCCTGAGGTCCCTAACCAGTTCACCTTCCTGTTTCCACCTTTCACAGTTTTTCTTTGGTTGCCTCTTGGTGTAATTTTCAGGGTTTATAGTTGTGTTTTACAGGGATGAGCTAGAAGAAGAGAGTCTACACCGTCTTGCCTGGACCAGAAGTTCTTCTGTTTAAGAACTGATAAATTAACAAAATGATTTTTGATTCAGCTTCATTTTTTTCAAGATGTGTCCTTTTATGGCTAAACCCCAGTAGCTCTTGAGTACTGTTTCTGAAAGTATGGTCTTGCACATTTGTTGCATAGGAACTATCCAAGAGGCTTCTTTTCATTCAAGTCCCTGGGACTCACTTCAACTTTCAGATACTTCTTATACACGCTAAAGTTGGAACATCACTTCTAGAGTTGAGCATTGAAAAGAACATTTGTTCTTCCATCTTTCAGTTAGCTGGCTCAGTAACTAGAAGTAGCTAAATGGCAGGGCCAGGATTTGGAATTTAGTGTTGACTAACTGCATACACCATATTCTTTCTAACAAGCTGTACTTTGTTTTTGAAGTGAGTAGAAAAATGTTTCTCTATAGAAATCCTATTATATAGTTAATCTAAGGGGCTGAATCCATAGATTTCTTTGATCTAGAGTTAGCCAGAAACAAGTCTCCCCCGTGGAATAAGAAGTGCTGGTGTACCTTCCTCCTCCTTCCTCCTTTTTGTCAATACATTGTGCTTTTCTGCTCCTCCACTCTACTTTAAAGCCCAGGGCTGGGAAGTTGGGAAATGCTGAAGATTGGAGATTGTTTTTCTTTCAGTTTTTATGGCAATGTTGTGATGATTATGAAAGTTTCTAAGCCCCCTGCTGCTTTACAATAAGTACTTTAAGTTGTAAGATATGCTCCTTGTCAGTCTCTTGCTTAGGTGAATGAGTTAGATCAAATAAAGCTACTCTTTTTTTTTTTTTTAACTTTTTTTTAAGGTTTTCATTTTTTTTGACAGCACAAGTAGGCAGAGCGGCAGGGAGAGGGAGAAGCAGGGCTGAGCAGGGAGCGTGACTTGGGCCTCGATCCCAGCACCCTGGGATCATGACCTGAGCCGAAGGCAGCTGCCTAACCGACTGAGCCACCCAGGTGCCCCAAATAATAGCTACACTTATACTTTAATTTATAGCTCTTGAACGAGTGGGATTATTTACCTATTCAGGATTTTCAAAGGAGGAATTAGTGTCATATGTAGAATTTGAATATTCTGACCTCAGTTTGAATTTTGAAAGGTTCTAAAATGGAATCCACTCTAAAAAGAACTCTGTAGGGCACAAAAGTAGAAAATTGATTGGCTCACTCTGGAGGAGCCACTCTGGGGTAGCAGTTCTTTGAATAACGGAGAGTCTTTCACTATTAACTTTGTCATTTTGCTTTATTCTTAAAACATAACAGTCCTGTTCTCTAAAAAAGACACAGTAACTAGGCCAGTGTTTTGTTCTGAATCTTCATGCTTAGATTCTGTGTCTAGTCCTACAGCCAGCCAAGAAGGACTGTAAGCCACTTCCATCCGTCTTTGTCATGCTGTGTTTTTCTCTGTTGGAACCCTTCAATGTGTCAAAGGCATTCTGGGCTTTTCAAGCTTCAGTTAGGTGGGTGTTTTTTTTGTTTGTTTTGTTTTTTAAACGGTTTGAAAATTAAGCAGTACAAACCATTGGCTAAATCTGTCTCATATTTTTTTTTTAATTTCCTGGGAATTCCTTATTTGTAAACTACATGTATGCAGATATCATTGAAAATTGATCTACAGTTAAAACACATGCTGGGTAGTACCCATAAAGAGGCATGGATAATCTAATTGAAGACCGAAGTCTTCATGACATGACTTTGGAAATAGAGAACACATAAATAACAAAATAAGATGATCACAGTAAACTTGAAGAAAACAAAGTAATGAATTCTGAGATACAGTTCTCCAGGGGAAAGGGAGGTGGGTGCTCCTGGATATTTTCAGGTTGGAAACTTGAATTGGATATGACAAACAGATTGACCTGAGTACTGCTACTCAGGGGCTGTGTTGGAGAATTATTACGTTTTTTTGTTCTCTGTGTTTGGCAGATTTACATATTATGTAAATTTTACTGTGATTAATAAACCTGACAAATGGGCATTGAGAAGAGTTTGGAGTACCTTAAATCTTCAAAGGCTGGGTGTATTTTAGTACATATCTCAGTCTTTTTTTTTTTTAAGATTTTATTTGTCAGAGAGAGAGCACAAGCAGGGGGAGCAGCAGTCGGAGAAGCAGGCTCCCCGCGGAGCAGGGAGCCCGATGGGGGACTCAGTCCCAGGACCCTGGGACCATGACCTGAGCCGAAGGCAGACGCCCAGCGACTGAGCCACCCAGGCTTCTCTGTCTCAGTCTTAAACATGTAAAAAATTAAAGGTACAAAAGTACGAATAATTTATCTATTGATCTGTACTAAACACTAAATAAACTAAAAGTAGAGGTTGAGTTT
Organism: Eumetopias jubatus; assembly: GCF_037043125.1. Taxonomy (NCBI): domain Eukaryota; kingdom Metazoa; phylum Chordata; class Mammalia; order Carnivora; family Otariidae; genus Eumetopias; species Eumetopias jubatus. The sequence goes on from NW_028274816.1 coordinate 97,808,012, forward strand.
ATAAAGTTCAGAAGTGTGGACTTTGGGACAAGGATAAAAATAAATGTGGGATATTCTAAAGGAAAAATAGTTCTGTTTCTTCTGCAAATAAACTGCAAGGAGAAAAAGAGGAAACCTTACAAATTTTAGATGTATTAACCAAATACAGTGTGTGGATTTTCAAATTGGAGAAATCAGTTGAGACAGTCCAGAATATTTGACCAGTAACTGGATATTTGACATTAAGGAATTATTGTTTTTTAGATTATGATAGTGTGTGTGTGTGTATATACATAGAGCACAGTATATAGATACTATATTTTAAGTGAGTTTACCTTTTAGAGATACACATGGAAATACATACAGATGTACTAATCTGATGGCAGGGATTGACTTAAATTAATCCACGGGGATCGGGGGTAGATGTATAGATGAGATAGGATTAGCCAAGAGTTAATAATTACTGAAGTTAGTTGATGGTTATGTGGCAGATCTTTATCTGTTAGCTTGTATTTGAGATTTTTCATTTAAAAAGTCAAGAGGGCTTCTGGGTGGCTCAGTTGGTTAAGCTACTGCTTTCAACTCAGGTCATGATCCTGGTCCCACATCGGGCTCCCTGCTCAGCGGGGAGTCTGCTTCTCCCTCTGACCCTCCCCCCTCTCACGCGCGCTCTCTCTCTCTCTCATTCTCTCTCAAATAAATAAATAAAATCTTTAAAAAATAATAATAATAAAAAACAAAAGAGCCCAAGGTAAATGCAAGAACATAGGCCAAGACCAGGACTGCATAATATTGTTTCATAAAATTAACATGGGTTTCAGAGTTCTGTATGATCTGGCCCTACTACCTGCTTATATCCAGTGTCAACTCCAGTGCATTCTTCCACTTGTTTACTGTTTGAGCTCCAGGTACAGAACCTGTATACATATCATTTCTTCTTAAGACATACCACAATCCCTTGTATCTTCTATGCATCTCCACATCCCCCTCCCCCTGGGACCTCTCATCCTGAGCAAGTTTGCCTGTTCACGTCCTCATTTATTCTTTGGAGCTTATTAGGTTAAATGTTTATACCACAGAGAAGTCTTCCAGATCCCTCAACCTAGATCTTATGTCACAGCCAAAATCTCTTACCTCACATTTTGCATGATTGTTTATTAACATTTATATTGCCCATTAAACTCTAAGCTTAATGAGCCACAGTTCTTGTTTGTTACTACTGTATCTCCAGCACCTACTGTAATCCCTGGTAATAAATAATAGGTGCTTAAATATTTATTAAGTGGCACTGGGGCGGGGGTGGGGGAGAGGAAGAGTTCTTGGTGGATGAAAGTTTGGCTTAAGTAATTTGCCAAATACACAAATCTCTTCAATTTCACAGGTAATCTGGTTTAAGAAGTAGGACAAAGGGGTTTAAGTATTCAAACCCCCCATCCCACACCCCTCACCCCAGTCTTTATCAGGATGAGTTGGAAGTTTAGAATTGGCTCTGGTAGATTTGTTTCCTGTTACTACAAACCTCTCTAGAAAGCTGATATAACCAGTTAGAATGACAGATACAAAATGCTTCTTAACCCATTCCCATCTAAGTTTTATTTTACAGCCAAAACATGAAGGATATTTGATGGTAGACTCCCCCCCCCCCCTTATTTTATTTCCTCCATCTCTGTAAATTTGGGCAGAGGGTAATGTCATTGAAGTTGTTACTGAATACAGTATCTATTCTAATGAACTACAGTTGAGCCTTGAATATAATGTGTTGAACTGGGAGGGTCCATTGTACGTGGATTTTTTTTGATATAGTACTGTAAATGTATTTTCTCAATTTTTTTTCCTAGCTTTATTGGAAGGATGCAGTATGTAATACATATACAAAATATGTGTTAAGTGACTGTTTTTGTTACTGGTAAGGCTTCCAGTCAACAGTAAGCAGTTAGTTGTTTTGGCATCGCAAACCCCCACGTTATTCAAGGGTCAACTGTACTTCAGTTTTGCTGTTTAGAGTGGAACTTCTTTAGATGAGCGTGAAGCCCAGCACTCAGACTCAGAATTCTGTTGATAACTGAAAACATCTATTTCCTGTATTTTTCTGCCTCTTAGAGATTTCTTTATTTCTCCTCTTTTCCCTTCTTTTGTATCTTTTACGATACAGAATTGGAATCCAAGGTTATGTTTATTTAATCTTTTCTAATACACAGATTGTACTTTGCGGTTAGGATTATATCATTTTATGAGTGCCACATTCCCATGAGGCTGATGTTGCTGTTATTTCCAGAGGTCGGTTTTCATGTCTATGATCACATAAAGTAAATAAAAGTAAGAATTTGGGTTGAACCTATATTCCTGCTCCTTCACCTATTCGTTTCAGTACTACTTTTGAGCTAGGTAGTGAATACTTATATATATATATATGTATATATATAATTTTTTAAAAGATTTTATTTATTTATTTGAGAGAGAGAGAGAGCACATGAGAGGGGAGAGGGTCAGAGGGAGAAGCAGACTCCCTGCTGAGCAGGGAGCCTGATGCGGGGACTGATCTTGGGACTCCAGGATCATGACCTGAGCCGAAGGCAGTCGCTTAACCAACTGAGCCACCCAGGCGCCCATATATATATTTTTTTAATGTGGCTCTCAATAATGTCAAGATTTTCTGTTCTTGTGACCCTAACTCCCTGGATACTGTGAATCTAGCAACTTTTTGTATGCTCTAGATGTTCAGGGATGATCTCAACTTTACTTACTTTATTCTGCTGGTTTTATTTTTTTATTTTTTAAAGAGTTTATTTATTTGACACAGAGAGACAGCAAGAGCAGGACCAAAAGCAGGGGGAGTGGGAGAGGGAGAAGCAGGCTTCCTGGCGAGCAGGGAGCCCGACGCAGGGCTTAATCCCAGGACCCTGGGATCATGACCTGAGCCAAAGGCAGAGGCTCAACAACTGAACCACCCAGGCGCCACTTCTGTTGGTTTTATAAGTCATCTAAAGAACCTGGAGATTTCATAATCTAGGTGTCTCAGACTTTCTTGCACACTTGGAAGTAGCACAGAACTCTGAGATAATTTGTGTGCCAGTTTTTCAACATAGTGCTGTGTAACTTGGCTGTAGACAGTCATTTTACTTTTAATTTGTTAATAGAACTTTTTTTTTTTACATAAAGTGAAAGAACTGGAAATAGAAATGAAATCAGAATCGAAGAGGAATTATTACCATCAGGTCTTTCCAGCCTGTTCATTGTTGTTTAATGAGATTTTTAAAAAATTTCTAGATCACAGGGTTGTGAGATCAAACCCAACATCAGGCTCCTTGCTGGAACCATGGACCCTGCTTGAGATTCCCTCTCCCTCTCCCTCTGCCTCCCCCCCCCCCCATATATATATTTCTAGATCAGGGAAAAGTAGTATCCACCAGCACTGTTCTGCTGGATTAACAGATTGTCCATCTTGGAGTAGAACTTAGGTGATTTCATTAAAGACAGCAGTAGGTGAAGTATGACACGGTTTGGTGCCTAGCTTTACTGTTCCTTTTAGATAAGTCAGTTTTTGCTGTAGTTTATCTCTGAGAAAAAAGAAGTATCTGTCACTGCTGCTTGTTGCTCTGCTGTCTGGCGGTGCTACAGGCATTGAAGATAGGGTTGATCAAATAGAAAGAGTTGATATGTTAGTAATATTGCAAATTCTTGTTTTTCTCTTAGCAGAAATTACATTCCTTAATGGCTTTTATTTTAATAAAATCAGTGGTAACCACCTCTGAGTTAAGTGATTCATATCATTACCTCTCATGGTACAATAGGAAAGTTTTTATCAGTGACATCTTTGAGGATTTAGTGTATAATTCCTAATTTAATAAAAATAGGAGGAGCTTAAAAATCCCCATGTTGATCTGTTACTCCTCTTCTAATGAAACATTTCCATTAACATTACCATTCAAGGTGATTTTAGAAATTAAAGACAAAAATCACTTTTTCTTTTTCTACATGGGCCATCATGTAAGCTGAACCCTAAATTTTCAAGTGTTTTCCACTATGTAGTTTCAGTGTTTATAAATAAAAGAGCTTTTTTAGAGGAAATGATTTTTTGTTCAAGTGAGTAGCATAAATATTTTATATTCTTGGATCCTATAAAATACCCTAAGTTCTGGATATATGGTAATATTCTTCTAACCCTCTAAAAAGAAATCTATATATACAGCACATACTATTTTATACAAATAGATACTGGTAGATAGCTGGCAACATTAAAATGTATTATTCATGTGGTATTACCAAAGGAAACATTGGTACTGTATCTTCCTGCATTTAGGTAACCAAAAATCAATCCATAATGTAAAATTTTAATGGATTTTCATATAGCACATGGAGAGAAAGCAAATTTACCAATGAAACGTTTATAAAAGTGAGGGGCAAAATAGGAGTTAAAATTAATTCTCAGGCAGTAGCCTGGTAGGTGTAGACAAACATTTTTGGTACAAAACTGGAATAAAGTAATATACAGCAGAATAATAGGAGGCATTCTAGTGTCCTGTATAGGCAATGAAGTTAAAACAATTATTTCACGAATTGTTAGCAAAGAGTAAGCAACAAGAAAGAATTGAAAGACTCATCTGTGTTGGAATCCATATCTTTTTCTTCATCGTTCACAAGGACTACATTAGAAACCAATTCAGTATGTAATTATCACTGTGCAACCTTAGGTGTGTTCTTTTTTGAAGTCTATACGACTAATACTAAATATCTCCTTGATCTGTAAATTATCAGAGTAATAAATTTACATTTTCAACATTGGGGGAATCCACCTCTCCCTCTGGTAAACTGAGTTTCTGTGACATGTTTTATTTGTTATGGGGGAGGAAGGTTAGATGTGAAGATCTTATTCTTTCAATAATATTTTGTGGTGTTCTGCTCTGTCACTGGAGTGTGGTGACATCTTCAGAGCTACCTCAGACTTGTTAACTGTATACCTTTGCTAATAGTTTAGCTTTCTGCCCATATTGCTGCTATTATAAACACAAGATACTGGGGTGCTTGGGTGGCTTAGTCGGTTAAGTGTCTGCCTTTGGCTCAGGTCATGATCCCAGGGTCCTGGGATCGAGCCCCACATCTCGCTCCCTGCTCAGCAGGAGTCTGCTTCTCCCTCTCCCTCTCCTCCTCCTCTGCGCCTCTTCCCCCACTCGTGTGTGTGTGCGTGTGTGTGCGCGCGCAAAGGCTGTTCTTTAATATCAGAGAAAAATAGTATTTATTCATTAAAGTTCTTGTGAACTGAAATATTTTAAGTAATCTTTTCTTTTTGAGTCTCAGACTTTCAAACAGATTTTAAAATGTTTTTATTTGTTTTGTTTTTTCCCCCCTTGACATCAGAGAAGAAAGGGGAAAAAAAAAAAAAGAATTCTTTTGGGTGCACCTGGGTGGCGTAGTCGTTGGGCGTCTGCCTTCAGCTCAGGTCATGGTCCCAGGGTCCTGGGATCGAGCCCCACATCGGGCTCCCTGCTCTGCGAGAAGCCTGCTTCTCCCTCTCCTACTCCCCCTGCTTGTGTTCCTTCTCTTGCTGTGTCCCTCTCTGTCGAATGAATGAATGAATGAATGAATGAATGAATGCTTTTGGTTAAGATGTATCTAAATTCAGAGATAACAAATAGGTTTCATCTTTCTTGCCAATTAAGAGTGCTTGGTGTCCTGGAACAGTGTCATGAGAAGGCTTATGAGCTAAGTTCAGGATCATTGGGAGAGGCTGCCAGGATTCGTTGTCCATCAAGGGTGACTAAGGAGGAAGCACTGTAAATTTGCCAAGAAATTTTCTTTCCTTTGCTTTAGTTTTCAACATTAGGGTTTTGTTTTGGCTAGCCACTGTCAGTTGTTAAAACAAATTTGTGAATAAACTGTCACTAAATGAACATTGTGTTAATTTTACTAATCACTTTCTGTCTTTGAATTGCTTTTACAATATTTGACTTCCCTTATACTTTGTTTTCCTGAAGACTGGATTTGAAAAGAAGCCACAGAGGATCTATATGGTTCCTTACACATAAGAGTGACAGGAAGTAATGAGGTTTGAAGGGAGTTTATTTAGGAAAAGTAGTGTGTAACTTACGTTAGGAGTAGTAGCTAAGGAGGTTTATTGGAGTAGCCCAGTGGTGATATGATAGATGGACATTTGGTGCTGTGGTAGCTTTGGGAATGAAATGAACTTATAAAACCAAGAGATTTAGCAGGATAGGAAGGTGAACCTCGTAGAGGATTGAAAGTTGGAAATTTGATATACAGGTTAACTAGCTTTGCCTCCTATAAAAAAGGTGGAGGGGCATATTTAACCTCTTGAGGTTCTTTCCTGAATTTGGGCTAGAACTAGACCAGCAGCCAACATTAAACCAGATAATTACACTTCTTTATTGAGAGAGAGAGAGAGAGAGAGAGAATGGGGGTGGGGCGAGGGCAGAGGGGGAGGGAGAGAGAAAATCTTTAAGCAGGCTCCATCCCCAGCACAGAGCCCACCCAGAGCCAGACCTGCGGCCCAGTCTCACAACCCTGAAATCGTGACCTGAGCCAAAATCAAGAGTCAGATGCTTAACCGATGGAGCCACCTAGGCACCTCAGATAATTATACTTTTTAAAAAAGTATCTTGGGGCGCCTGGGTGGCTCAGTCGTTAAGCGTCTGCCTTCAGCTCAGGTTGTGATCCCAGGGTCCTGGGATCTAGCCCCGCATCGGGCTCCCTGCTCGGCGGGAAGACTGCTTCTCCCTCTGCCACTCCCCCTGCTTGTGTTCCCTCTCTCGCTGTCTCTCTCTCTGTCAAATAAATAAATAAATAAAATCTTTTAAAAAACATAAAAAATAAAAAGGTATCTTTACATCTTGTACTGATTCCATCAAGGTTAATGAACTATAAAATGCCCTCTTTCTAAAAGAGAAATAATTGGATAATACTTTATCACAGTGGTTGGCTTGAATGGCTTATTTTTGGACCATATAAAAGTAAAATATCATTGCTAACCTTGGTCTTAATTATAATGGTATAATTATTAACTCATTTCTAATCCTGCTGTGGTTAGATGTGTTCTCTCATTCTCTCATTGACTTTTTTTTTTTTAAGATTTATTTATTTGAGAGAGGGAGAGAGCAGGAGGAAGGGCAGAGGGTCTCAAGCAGATGCAGACGTTGAGCACTGAGCCTGTAGAGAGGCTCAGTCTCATAACCCTGAGATCACGGCCTGAGCTGAAACCAAGAGTCAAATGCTTAACTGCGCCACCCAGGCGCCCCGATATTATGCTGTTTTGTTTGTTTTTAATCTCATCAGTAAACTATGTTAAAGTTCACTTAAAGGCATTTAAAATTTTTAGTAGTGAGTGTGTATATCCTGATTGGGGGTGGGGCTACACGGTCATTGTGACTGCTACTTTCTTGGAAAAGAATTTTATGGAAGATTATGAAATATCTTGATTACAGAATATACCAGGTGCCATATACCCCCTCTAATATTTAAGGAATGTTAAAATGTCATATTTCTATCAGACTTTTTGTTTTTATTTTTATTATATTTTTTAAGGGTTTTTTTTTTTTTTTTAAGTAATCTCTGTGCCCAACATGGGGCTTGAACTCACCACCCCAAGATCAGAAGTCACGTGCTCCACCAACTGAGCTGTCCAGGCACCCCAGACTTTTGTTTTTAAAGAGAAATCACACATTTCATTATTAAATAGAGCTAAAATCCAACATCTTCATTCCCCTTCCCAGGGTGATGAGGACCCCGATCCTGACTTTGTTGAATATCAGTTCTATGCATGTTTTTATACATTTACTATTTATCTATTGGTAACAGTCCTTACTGTATGTTTATTCTTTTTTAGTTTTCTTACAATTTTTCCATTCCATATTGTTGAGATTTAGTCATGTTGATACATATTATAATAACTATTAATAAGCAGTAGTGCATTAAATTCTACTACTACTGTGTTATCTCAAACAACTTATTTCTTAGTTTATTTCCCTATTTTAGCAAATTAGATTGTAACTTTTAGCTATTACAAACTCTACTGCAGTGAATCTGTTTCTTCATGCAGATGTGCAGGTGTTCTTAGAAATAGAAATTCATGATGGTTGGGTATTCACATTTTTCTCTCTAGCCAAGTGTTTTGAAATTACCTTTCAGAAGCAGACATGCCAGGTTTTATTACCGGCAGTGTATGAATTGCTGTTCTCCACATCTTACCAAAACTTGGTTTTTCCAGTCTGGGTTTGAAATAGCTTCCTAATATTTGACCTGATACTAATATTTTAACCAAAAATCTAACAAGGTAGGGCGTATTTTTATGTATTTATTGACCATTTGGATTTCTCTTACATGAATTGTCTATTTATTTTTTATTAGATTGTCCGTTTTTTCACCTTGTTGGAGTTCTGTTCTGTATTCTGATATTTAATCTTCTACCGAACAGCAGCTTGCCTTTAACTTTATTAAGTCTTTTGTTGTATGTTGAAATTTAGCTAAAATGTTTTTTGTTGTCTTATTTAAGGAATCCTTCCAAAGATACTTTTCTTTCAGTTTGGCTTTTCAGATTTAGGAATTCCAAAATTACGGAATTATATAATGAGGAAGGGAACTAATTTTACTTTTTTCTTTGTAAAGAACTGACCATTTCAGTACTATTCATTGAATAGTTCAATCTTTCCCCACTGATAATGGATGTCATCCCTTTTATATATCCAGTTCTAAGTTTTGGGGCCTTGTATTTTGTCTCACTGGTCTTTTTATCTTTCTAGATTGCTTTAATTGTCATGGCTTTACAGTAAGTCTGTAATGCCAGGAAGTTTCCATCATATTTTCTTTAGAATTCTCTACTGTTCGTCTTTGTTTCCGTGTGAATTTTTGGATCTTTTCATCTGCTTCCATTAAAAACCCTGTAGGGAATTTGATTAGAACTTATTTGAATTTATACGCATGTGAAAATTGCCATCTTAAAAAAAAAATTGTATCATTTTTATAGGTCTTTATGTTTTCAGATTTTATTATTTCTCTAAAGATCTTGTATGTATCATGTTAGCATTAGTTGGTGTTGTGAATCATGCTTTTTATAAAAATGAATATTTTCTACTTATTGGCACACTTTTAGTTTTTGTATGCCAGTCTTTACAGTTTTGCTGAATTCTTTGCTTTAATAATTTGTGATGTCTTTTGGATTTTCTGTGTAGATAATCTTTATTGTTTATATATGTCTTATGTAAAAGTAGAAAATACTTCTCCATCTCCTGAGAAATTTCTGTCTTCTGAGAATATTTCTGTGTCTCCTCTGAAATTGCCACAGTATCAGGATACTAGAAGGCAGTTTCAGCTAGTTAATTTGGGAAGTATCTATATGTGAAATTTCGTCCATGTGTGTCCTGTGATTGACATACATACATATATACATAAAGTCTTGGATTTTTCTTGGCAGTAGAGTGGGCGACATAAGGGCCTTTAGATGTTAAAATCCTCCCATTCCCACTGCGTATAAATGTTGCTTCTACTCTTGAATTTCACTCAGTTTATTTCCTTTTAGGAGACGCAGGTCAGAATGGAGATGGGCTGCAGACCGAGCAGCTATTGTCAGCCGCTGGAACTGGCTTCAGGCTCATGTTTCTGACTTGGAATATCGAATTCGGCAGCAAACAGATATTTACAAACAGATACGTGCTAATAAGGTAAGAGATAAATGTCTGGTCTTTTTCAGCCCAGCTAAAAATTACCATTATCCTTTTTTCCCAGTCCCTCCATGACTCTTAACTGTGTCAAAGAGAAGGGTTTAATATGATCTGATATAGTGGTTTAATTTGTTTAAGGGCCTGATGTTGTTTAGAATAGTGCAGACAACACTATTAGAATATAATGTTAAATTGAACATGTGTTTAGAACAAAACAGTTCCTATATTTGGGCTAATAGGAGACATAAGAAGGGACTATATAATATAAGCCATTGATGTAACTCATTATTTGTTATATTTATGGAAAAGCAATGATGACTGAGGATATCATCTTGCGTTTTCTACTTAGATGCATTTCTATTTTACCACTAAGCTTCCCTTTCTTAAGGAAAAATAGGATTTTTCCTGAAAGACTGTTCAGTGAAATTAGACATGGGTGTTTGGGATTTTGGTTTTTCTGTGTCCTCTCATCTGCAGAGTCCTGGTTCTTACCTTAGAACTTTTTTTATCTTTGATAGTGACACTGTGGTAATTTTTCTTCTTAAAAATCAGCTTAGAAAAGAGTCCCTTTCTCAGTTTGGGTTTGACTGAGGGATAAATGTACATGGAAAAGACATCCATTTAGCAAATAGGTGAGTGCCTACTGTGTACCAGGCATTGTTCACTTTAGAAGGGTCAGTGGTTAAATAAGAATCCTACTTTTGTGGAGCTTACATTCTTAAAGAATTTTTTTTAAAAAATAAGTGTTGCAACACTTTTTTGTCCTGCCTTAGTGCTGGTCACAGTCTTCAGAGAATTGCTGTACTGTGTGGACTCTATGCATTAAATTAATTAGTAGGCCAAAAGATAAAGGATGACCAACTGACAATAAAATGATGAGAGTTTAAAGTTCTGCAGGCTCCCGTATATGTCATCTAAGCTTTTACTCCAAAAATTCCACTGGAGTGCTCTTCTAGTTGTTTTTTGGGGAAAACATTTTGTTGGCTATATTCTATTGCCTTTTTTGGCAACTACTTTAATTATGCCCTTTATTAAAATTATAAAGCATACCATAATAAACATCTTTAGCTAAGTCATATCATGGATACTTTTATGTTCTTGATGCATACTTCACAGAAGTATTTTGGCAACAGCCTTATTAGTTTACAGTCTCACTAGCTGTGTGTGACTTTTTTCCTCCTAAGATCTTAATTTTTAAGTAATCTCTACACCCATTCGGGGCTCGAACTCACAACCCAGAGATCAAGAGTCACATTCTCCACTGACTGAGCCAGCCAGGACCCCGGAGAAGATATTCTTAATTCACTTTTGGTTCCTGTTTTATTCTTTAGCTCATAAGTGAGCAATAATGACAGCAGTTTTAGGAAACTTTCAAAAAAGTCTTAGATATTTCTAAATATCTGGAAAGTGGTTATTCTGGAGTTTTGTGCATATATTGACTCTTTAAGAGTCTTATTATTCAGAACATAATGTATTAAAGAAATGCCAGGCTTGGGGTTGATAATCTTTTGTTCTAGTCCTGTCTTTGCTACCATATAGCTGTATAAGCTTGGGAAGAAAAGTCACTGAACCTTTCTGAGTCTCCATTTTCATGGTCTGTAAAATAAGACATTCAAGATTACAATATATTTTCTTGGTCTGCAGTCTGAATACAAAATGTCTGTTACAAAATTGTGATAGGAAGAGTAAAAGTTGAATGATAATCCTAACAAGTAATATGTTGAAAACTGACAGCTTTATTTATATTTATACAATGTCCGTTTAAAACAAATGTATTAGTTTCTTGGGGCTGCCATAACAGCACAAATTGGGTGGTAAGCTTAAAACAACAGAAATTTATCTTCTGGAGGCTGGAATTCTAAAATCAAGGTATAGGGAAGGCCACACTCCCTTTGAAGATTCTAGGGAAGAATCTTTCCTTGCTTCTTCTAAGCTTCTAGTGGTTGCTGGTAGTCCTTGGTGTTCCTCTGTTTAAAGCATCATTCCAGTTTCTGCCTCTGTCCTCACTTGGGCATCTTGTCTCTGTGTGTCTGTGCCAACATTTCCCTCCTAAAAGAACACGAGTCATATTGGGATTTAGGGCCCACAGTAGGGCTCATTTTAACCCAGTTATATCTGCAAAGACCCTAATTCCAAATAAGGATACATTTATAGGTTTTAGGTTACATAAATTTTAGACAGATACTGTTCAAGCCTGTATAACATGTAAGCAATAAAATTTACCCCGAAGGTAAATTAACGTGCATTTGGTCTCATATCACTATAATAATAGAAGTGTTTGAGCATTTACTGTGTGCCGAGCACTGTGCTAAGCGTTTTACTATTACTTACAAATGTAAAGGTAAACCACTGGAAGGTCAGAGAGGTAAGCAGTTTGCTCATGGCCAAGTAAACATGTGAGTGCAGAGCTGAGGTACAAGCATTTGACTGTTGCTCAAGTTAGTTGCTTCCAAGAGCTTGCCTACTTTTTGAGTTATTAAAATTTTTAACTGCCTGTGTTTTGGTAAAGTGGATTGATGTTCCCATTTCCTATCCTGCTCCAAGATTTGTTAGGATTGCCTGGGTAGTACAGGCCTTTTCATGACATGAATCTAGGTTTAGTGATCAACTGTAGAGTTATAATTTGTCTTAGGTTGGGGAATTAGAGGGTGAAGCTTTCTTTTTCTTTTTAAGGATTTACTCTCTAGCATGTTAACATTAATTTTTTTAAAGTGACATATTCCACAAAAAAAAAGTATTTGAGAACTACCACTAGTTGATTACCAGTTTCTTTTCTGTCAGAAATTAAGTATTAACTTCCAGGTTGAGAGAATCTTGAGAGTTTCTTTTGGGAGTAATGATTCCTGTTGCTTTTTGGAGAAAGGATACAGTGTTTAGGAGCTCCTCTGTACACTGCTCCTTACTATTTTAATTTTCATGTTCAGTAAGCCTTTTTTTTAAAGATGTTCCCTTGCCTTATAGAATGATAAAGGAAAACAGTGTATGTACCTGGAGTATATACATAGATAGGTATGTTCATGTGTGTTGTTTAATGCGCAGAGCAAATCTTACAGCTTACAAGTTTGTAAGAGGCAGAGCTAAATTTGAACTCACAGCTATTTATCTGACTCCAAAGCATTTTCTAACACTCTGCTGTTCTTTTGTCTTCATTATATGTCTTGAGCCTTTTTTTTTTTTTTTTTTTTTTTTTTTTTTGAGATTTCATACCTGCCAAATAAAACTGAGGGGGAAAGCACAGGGACCAAATGGGTTCTGTTGCTAAAGGACACACAGTCTTCAACATCCATGTCTAATACAAAACATACCCTTTTTCTTTTATCTCTTCTGACTGATCTGTGAAATTACACAGCAGTTGCTAACTAAGGATGGACATATTATTGGGAATGAGAGGCGGAAGAGCATTGAAGTTTCTGGATAGAAAAGGAGCTGAATGGAATAGCAGAAGCCTAGAAATACACCTTTGTCTTCAAAAGTGACATTCCCATCTTACAGGGTTATACCTTATAACCCTATAAGGCATTGTGGACAGCTATGTCTTATCTAGGTAACCCAGGACGGTTCCTGGGGAACTGATCTGCAGTGAGATAACTGATTTATCTTAAGATGGGGGTGGGGGGTATGTGAAATTAATCTTAATTCTGTATTATAAATTAAGAGGTGATTTTTTTTTTTAATCTTTGACTCCATATATTATATGAAATTGGTGAAATAGAAGCAGTTAAGTCTACAACTGAAGTTTTTTTCTGTTCTTTTTTGCTTGCTTTCTTTTGCCCTGTTTTGTAATTAGGCTTAGCATAATTCCTTCTACCAATTCTTCCTTTTTCAATTTTGGTTCATACTGTTTTCTTCTTTTTTTTTTTTTTTTTTTTTTGACTTCTGTAGGACAGCTTTGTGTTTCCACAGAGAAATAATTTATAAGATATATTATGACAACATGCAACTATGACCCATCCCAATTTCTTGGATCCTTATGTAGGAGTTTTCTAGGCCTGGGGGCCTGGGCATGATCCTGGTTTTGAATTGAGCGGTGTTGAAGGATGGGGAGACTCTCCCAGTCTTTGTATCTTGGCCTCTGTGAGTTTGCTGTCTATTTTAGAGTGCAGTAATAGCCCTGAGATTACCACTCCCACTTAATCCTCACACTGTCCTTCTTTAGCATTTTACACCTTCTAATGTACTACATAAAATTTATTTACTCATATTGTTTATTATCTGTCTTCCCCAGTATTGGAATGTAAGCACTTTCAGGGATGGGTTTGGATGGGGATACAGGGTAGAAGGGTATGTCTCTCCTTTCCTGTGTCCCCAGACCCTAAAAAAAAGTCAATAAATGGATAATTGATGGCTTGATTTGAATGAATGAAAGAACAAGAGTAGTTTGATCCAGTCTTTAGCCCTAGTTCTGCCATGGATTGGCCTGTTGACATGATCTTCAACCTCCATCCTCTCTGGGTCTATAAAATGATAGGGAATAAGTGGTCCCTACCAGGTCTTATTTATAAGTCTCAGGAGAGTGTCCTTGTTGTCTTTCAGAGAGGTGTTTATTTTAAGAAATTATTCAGTGGTTTAAGGAAAAAGTGCTCTCCGGAAAATAGTGGCTCTTATATCCTGACTTACCTTCTCACCTAAAAAAATTGAGGGAGTAACTTTATACCTGGTAATTGGATTATTTAGGCTCTGGCTGTAATTAATATAAACTTAATATTCTTGTTCAAGGAAAAAAAAATTTTTAACCTAAAACTCAAAAAACAATTGTCACACATTTCCTTTCTTAGTGTATGATTCTGCTAGGGAATATGGGGGATTCAAATGTCTTTGTATTATGTCTAAGTATTTAAGGGGCTTAACATTAGTTAATAAATAAATTAAGGCAGTAGTAAATAAATTGGCCCAAGATTCTGCTCTGGAAATGAGATTCAAATACACAGAATGTGGGACATAATCCGGATGCTTTAGGAACTCTGATAATGTAGATAAAACAAGTAGGGCTCAGTTAACCAGGGACATTTTCTTGGAAGGAGATGGGACTTGGATTTGACAAGCTCTTTCAAAGGATGAATGACGTTTTGGATATACATATTTTTAAAGGGCAGAATCAATATGAAGAAAAGGACATAAGAGCAGCTAGTATTGTAACCTTTAATTGCATTTATTTACCTAGTAACTGTATTGTAATAACCCTCCTCTCAGTGGCAACAACCTCATATACATGCAGACATTTTCTAGGAGATCATGAGACCGGTATAACTGTAACCAGGGCTCTTAAACAGGGAAGATGTTGAATGCATTATTTTAAGAAGGGAATAGTGTGCAAGACAACTCGTTTTTGTTAATAGTTTTTACTTTGACATGGTAAAGTTTATCAAGTCTGTTTTATGCTGTGATTGAGGGAAGAAAATATTTTTCAGCAGTTCTTTTAGCCAGATAAACTTCATTTTGAAGGCTAGGGCAAACGTTTCTTAATGGTCTTTCCCTCCCTTTCTGAGGAGTTACCACGTCATTTTCTACATAGGCTAGTCGTGGTCTTACTCCAGGATATGTAAGTGTTGTTTCTCTTGCTTGGGGGTGGGGGGGTGTTGTAACACTTTTTTTTCCTTCATTTTGGGGGGGGGGGATCAGGTAGAATGCCATTGTTTTTTCTTAATACCAGTCCCCCACTCCCCCATTTCGTCTCTTTGAATCCCCTATTTCATAGAGATTTTTGAGTTAGAAAGGACCCTAGGAATGGATCATCTGGTGTCTGTGTCATTAAAAAAAAAAAAAAGTCTGTGTCATAATGTCTAGGGAGCTCAAATTGATACAGTCAGAATCTTTAGGTCCTGAAATCCATATTTTAGGGTGTTCCCTGGGGGATTCTGATGCTGAGTCAAGACTAATCAAGTCTAGTATGTTTCAATTTAGAGCTTGCCTTAGAACTTAGCAGTGGAGCTTTTTAAAAAATGTCAAATGGTATGCCCTAACCCCAGGGACTCAGAGTAGAGTTGATGTTGAAGCTGGACAGGTATAGCTTGGTAAGTTTCCCCAGGTGATTCTAATACAAAATTACCTTTAAGAGAGTCTTACCATTCAGATCTCCTTATTTTCTAGATCAGAGGAGAACCAAAGACACAAAGCCCAGGTTACTTTCATCCCAGCCTTTCTGTTATACAGTGTCAAAACTTGGTTTTGGTTACCTCTGTTTGAGTTCATGGTGAGAGTCGTGGCTTTTTGTTTGTTTTACACTGTAAGCTCACTTCTGTCTTTACCAAGCTGGGCCCTTGCTGCCTGGATAGGATTTGTGGAGCCGTTTGAAGTTTCTTTTTTTACATTTTTTATTTCCTGGGATGAATGTAAGATCTGATTTTGAGGTTGTGAAGCAGGAACCTAACCTGGAGTGTTATTTATGCTTATGAGAAACAGGTGCCTTTGGAACGGTTTTAAGTTCTTGGTTTGTAATATATTGTAGGGACTGCACTGTTGTTCCACCTTTGTTTCATGTAGTTGTTTTGGTTGCTCTAATACCTTTGGCTTGTCATTTATATTTGTAGCACTTGACATTTACATTTGTAGCACTTAACATTTACATTTGTAGCATTTAAGGTAATCTTTAAGCCACATCTGTGATCAAGTTACCTAGAAAAATTGCATTAAAAACAGTATAAAGTACAATACTCGGCTCAAGATTCCAGATTAAAAGATGCTGAAGGTAACAAGCTTATGTAGGTCACAGCATTCAAATGGGAAAAGGGGGAAGCTTGGGTCTGACTTGGGCCTTATTACTCCTTGCTACTGCTAGGCTTTATATTGAAATAACTCTTGGGAAAGCAAAGCTGCTGGTAGTGTGTGTTTTTGTTTCAGAACCATAGGAAAAGGGAAAAGGGCTTTGGTAAACCAGTCCCCTGCCCCTAACTCTTGTGATATTAACTCATAAATTAAATTTGTGACTTAGGATACCACTCCCTTATGCTGCTTCTCTCTCTGTCTTGCAGGGTTTGATAGTTCTCGGGGAGGCACCTCCCCCAGAGCATACAACAACAGACTTATTCCTTCCACTTAGTTCTGAAATGAAGACAGATCATGGGAATGATAAATTGGTAAGTATAAAAGACAGAAAAGGGGGGAAATGAGTGAGAATTCTGGGGTTTGCATCAGTACACAGTTTATTCTCTGTAACAAGGATCCTGGCATTGGCTGAAGGAAGGGACTATATCCCCTTTTATCACCTTCGGCATTTCAAGGCTTGAATTCCTGAATAGAGCGGCACAGGGCCCCTCCTGCAGCTGTGTCATTGACCTTGATCTTAAAAAGCAGCTCCTAACTCAGGACGACACAGCCAGAGCAAGTGTGGCAGTGGGGAGTATTACTGAGAATCAGGAGACCTTGTGGCTCTGATGGCATTTCTGGGACACTACGAAATGAAAAGGTTGGACTAGAGGTTGGACATCACAAAGATGTTGAAAGAGCTCTCTCTGAGTTACCCCCTTTAATTCTGTAATGAGAGTAAAGCTGTCATTTTCTCTAATTTTCTGTATCCTTAAAGCCTAGTCCACATCTTCCTCTTCCATGATTCCTTCTTTTTCTGTTTCTCTCAAAACCCAGTTAATTTCTTTAACTTCTGAATCCCAAGAGCACTTTTTTAAATTTGTTTCACTTTTTTCCCCCGAAGCTCATTGGCTTTTATGAATATTAGCATTTCTGAAGTCATTCATTAGAAATTCCAGAGTCCCACGACTGTGGTTGGTTTGGGAGGCTAGAGTTGCTGGGTCTTTAAATCCTGCATTAAACCAGCTCGTCTCTTTCATCTGCAAATCAACAAAGCTTGTTATCCTTTGTTATTATCATTTTAAGCAGAAATTCATGTGATATGGTGGAAACTAACTTTCCTAATGAGAGAACTTAAAGCCAGGGATAAATGTGAAGACATTAAGAGATTAATGGTTCTTAACTGGAAAATGGTTTTAAATAAATTAAAGAGTAGAATGCCAGATTTTGCGAGTATTCAAGTCCACAGTGTGGACTCATTATATGCTATCTGTAGAATTATTTTTTACAAATGATTTGTGAAACTGTTTTAGTGATTGCTCTAGCCAAGAAAAAAATTGTTACAAGTCTGAGAGAAAACATGGGTAAGGTTGGAAGGGCAGCTGGTGCTTGGTGGTATGATGTACAGGAAACATGAGATTTGAGGCATACATGATTGGGAGTGAGTTTTGTAAAGACATTTATATATTTGTGTATTTAGGAATTCCAAAAATGTTTGGACAATCTCTTGTAGTCAGGGTTTTCTCACCTCAGTGCTCGTGAAGGATAGGACATGACAGTCTCTCATTGTGTTCTGATTCTCATTGTTGTATTTACACATGTTGACATGTGTGCATGTGCGTGCACCCCTTCGGGACTTGTCTCTTTTCCTACCCACCATTCACTTGCATGTGTATGTTTAGTGTTAGATCATGTGATTCTTGAATGTCAAGATCATCTTCGTTGTACCTGATATGTCAACTGCCAAGCAGGTTTTCACTGTAGGAAGACTTTTTAAAGTTCTTGGTTTGTAATATATTGTAGGGACTGGACTGTTCACCTTTGTTTTATGTAATAGTTTTGGTTGCTCAAATACAGTTGGCTTACTTCGAATTATATTTGTAGCTCTTAGGGTAATCTTTAATTTTGCCTTTTTGTTATCCAGCTTCTTTTTATACCTTGTCTTCAATTTTGCTTTAAAAAATCTTAAGTCACATTTGACAGGGGCAGCTGTAAATTTTCATACTCACATTTAACCACCCTATATTTCATTTCTATTTTGCTTATTAATTTTTTTCTAAAATGGAAGTATTTATTGCCCCCCCCTTTTTACTCCTTCCTTTCAAAAAACATTTCAAGACTTGTGGTTTAAGAATAATTATGTCAGAGGTGTGTGTTTTGTTGTGCTGTGTTGTGTCGTTCATTTTTGTATTTTCATTTCTGAAACTCACCAAAGAAGCCAGAGGATTTTTTTTAAAACTATCAAGATACAGTTTCAAGAAGTTAAACACAATTTTCAAAGAAATACATGGTGAATTACTGATTAAGGTGGTAATAATGAGTGCTGGAGTGCGATTACACTCAGTAGCCTCCAAAACTTATAATATCCTATAAGAATAATAAAGCCATTACCTTTGGAGTCAGGTTTTCAACTAAACACAGATCAGTTTTAACTCCTCAGTGTTCTAAAAATTAACATCCAACTTGAGGCATCTGAGCCCTAATCAGGTATAAGTAGTAAGTAAAACAAAGTTAAGTAATTTAATGAGAGTTATATGACCCTAGGCGGGCTTGTTTAGATGATGTTCAAGTGTTTATACCGAGAGGACACATAATCATCTTTTTGCCTTATTTACAAACTGAATGAGTGTTTCTTGACTGAACTAATATATATCTGCTTTGGTTATGAGCACAGTACAGATATTGCAGAAACTGAATTATTTTAGAGACTGGATACATGGGTGAGCCTTTTTAGAATCATGGAGACAAGCAGGAAATATTTCCTGAGATGGAGTGGGTTTTGTTTTTATACCACAGAGTAGTAGGGGAGAAGAAGAGAGAAACTTCTAGAAAAATCCCCTTTTAAAAAAAAAAACTTACTTCAGTCTGACTTCTAACTCAAAGGCAGTTTGAAAGGTAAGAGTAGGTGGAGGAGAGAAACTAAGGGCTTTGCAGGTGCTGATAAAGTCAACTGCTGCACTAATAAATTCTGATATGAAATAAAAAAACCTTCTGAACAAAAAGGCTGTGTTCCTGGAAAGAGGAAGTGTATAAAGCTGTTGGGTGCTGTTCTCCCATGTTCTAAAACATGTCCTTTCCTTCTTCTCCTCCCTTATCCCTCTCCTGAATAAATAGTAGTCCCCTTTTCCCCAACTAAGAATTAACGAGTGAAAAGAGCTAACTTGGAACCTTATGCCTATTACTAGGTAGGAATAATGCATTTAAAAATTACCAGAGAAAGTCAAAATTTCAGACAGAAAACACATTCAGAGATGAGGGCCTCCTTAGTCCCTTTGGTACAGGGTTTTTAGAACTCAACTAGAGAGCCACAATCTCATTGGTTTTCATATTGTCAGAGGTTGGAGGTCACCGCTGCTAAGTAGCTAGAAATTGAGGGAGGGAATAGTGGCAAAGAGGGAGTCATGGGGGTGGAGGGCTTAGTCCCACAATCTGTTTAAATCCCTCTCAGATCCTTCAGCTAATCGAGCCCCTGAACTTCACAAGTTCAGTGAGTTTTGATAGAACCTAGTAGAAAGCCACAGTTGGTAGGCTGAAAGAGCTGAGCAGAGAATGTAATCACTGCCCACTGCAGTAAACACAGAATTTTGGAGTTTGAATTCTACCATGACTTGGTAAATACCTTGGGCCTGGGCCTTACATTGAAACTAAGGAAGGCTCATGCTTTAGGATTTAAAGACTTTCCCAGGACTAAGGGACTCGCCATAGGATTAAGGAAAAACCCAAAATAGACTCTAATATGTTTCTGCATGAAACATGTTATACATGTTATACAAAATCAAGATTCATTTGGTTTCTAACCAAATAGAACTAGAAATTTGCCTACTAGAGCAAAAGTTAACATGCTTCTGGGAAAATTCATTGAATCCAGAGTTCAGTATCATATACAATATATTACACAATAACAATTTATTAGACCTAGCAATAAACAGAAAAACGTCTTCCTTAGTCATGAGAAAAAAAAAAATAGTAAAAACTGATCCTGAAATGGCTCAGATTGGAATTAGGAAATAAGAGTTTAAAAGCATCTAGGGCGCCTGGGTAGCTCAGTTGGTTAAGTGACTGCCTTCGGCTCAGGTCATGATCCTGGAGTCCCGGATCGAGTCCCACATCGGGCTCCCTGCTCAGCGGGGAGTCTGCTTCTCCCTCTGACCCTCCCCCTTTTCATGCTCTCTTTCTCTCATTCTCTCTCTCAAATAAATAAAATCTTAAAAAAAAAATTGAAAAGCATCTAATAAAATATGTTTGAAGATTTAGAGTAAAAGATAGTAAACATGGGGGAATCTCAGCATAGAGGTGAAAACTAAAAAAAAGAATCACATGGAACTTGTGGAACACAAATTGGAGAATTGAAAAGTACAATATCTGAATAAAAAGTGTACTGGTATACTAAGCAGCAGGTTGAAAACTTTAGAGAAGAGAAAGGCTCATGGAGCACCTGGGTGGCTCATTCGGTTAAGCATCTGTCTCTTGATTTTGGCTCAGGTCATGAACTCAGGGTCGTGAGATTGAGCCCCACATCGGGCTCCATGCTCAGCACACGGTCTGCTTGACCCTCTCCCTCTGCTCCTTCCCCTGTGCATGTGTTCTCTCACTCTCTCAAATAAATAAAATCTTTAAAAAGGGTTAGGGCACATAACAGATCAGTGGAAATTAACCAGCCAAAAAATAGACTGAACATAGAACTGCTCAGAAATGAACATAATCCTAGGGGAACAGTGAATATGTATACTTAGAGTTCCAGAAGGAGGAGAGATTGAGTGGTACTGGTGGGGAGGGGTGGGGTTAAAGGAAATAATGACTGGATATGTGAATGAAAAAGATAATTTTACAGATTGAAGAAACTCGGAAAATAGTAAGCAGGAAAAAGATAACATGGTGAGAATGAAAGATGAAGAAAATCTCGCAGGTAGCCAGAGGGGAAAAAAGATGCATTCCATGTAAGTGAATATTGATAAGGATAGGTGACTTCTTTTCAGAAACAATGGAGGACAGACAGTGATGGGGTGAGATCATTAAAATGGGGGGGGTTGGATTTGCCCCTCAACATTCTATACATGGCGAAAAGAAATTCTTTAAAAAATAAAGGTGAAATAGGGCGCCTGGGTGGCTCAGTAGGTTAAGCGTCTGCCTTCTGCTGGGGTCGTGATCCCAGGGTCCTGGGATCGAGCCCCCAATCGGGCTTCTGCTCAGCGGGGAGCCTGCTTCCCCTCTCCCTCTGTGCTTTCTCTCCCTCTTTCGCTGTCTTTCAAATAAATAAATAAAAATCTTTTTAAAAAAATAAAGGTGAAATAAAGTCCTTTTTAGGTAAAGGAAAGTTGAGAGGAATCTGTTGGCAGAATATCTGCTCTGAAAGAAATGTTAAAGAACTTTCTTTAGGTTGCAGGTGAATAGTAACAGTTGGAAGCTCAGATCTGGGGGAATAAAAGGGCGGGAAGGTGTACTTAACGGACAGTAAGCTTTGAAAAGCTGCTGTGGGTGTATTAATATTAGCAAAGTAACTTTCAAGACAGGATTACCAGAGATAAAGAAGGACATTTTACATTCATAAGTGGGGTCATTTCATCAAGGAGGCAGAATAGTCATAAAGGTGGATGCTTCAAATACATACACTCCTAACTCAGTAATTCATAGAATTACTAAACAAAAAATGAGAAAATAAAAGATCCAGACAACACTGCCAACCACCTTGGCCTGTTTGACATGTGTAGAACACTACTTTCCCCCCACACTTCCCATACCTTCTTGTGCAAAGTAGGATTAATAATGCAAGTCCCTACTCTGTTATCTGCATTTCCAAACTCCAAAGATCTATGAGAACCAAAAGTGGTTTTCCTAAGTTGCATCAAGCTCATTTGGTGGCAGAATTTGACCTGAAGTGATATTTGTTAAGACTTTATATTTTTAATTATCCATACCTTTTGAAGCAGAAATATTAATGTATTTGATTTTTTAAAAAAATAATTAAGACTATTTTGGGGGAAGCAGTTTAAGGTTGATGGCAAAATTGAGCAGAAGATAGAGATTTCTCATATACCCCCTTCCTGGTATGGCACTCCTGCCTTGGGTAGCCTCCCCCATGGTCAACATCCCCCACTAAAGTGGTGCATTTGTTGCAACTGATGAGCCTACATTGGCATATCACAGCCACCCAAGGTCCATAGTTTACATTACAATTCACTCTTGGTGTTTGCATTCTTTGGGTTTGGATTTGTATTTGATTTTGAAGCACTTAACCCAGTGCATACAATGTATGACTTTGTGAAAGTCTGTATGAATTTCCATGACACATCAGCCCTCAAGGGTCATAGGTAAGAGTGGCTCTGTTTCTATACCTCTTTAGAATGGTTGGTAATTATTGAAGAAGTATAATATGCTTTTAACAGCATTTGGTCCATAATGAACATTTGGTAAAAGCTTATTGTTCCAGACTGTGCTGTGTGCCTAGGAAACACCTATTGGCAAAACCAGGTATCTTCCCTTGAGAGCTTCATAGTCTTAAAACAGGCACATAACGGGGGAATAAAGAGGGGAAGAGTTCTCACTTCTAAGGGAGGTCAGGAAAGGTAGTGTAATAGAGAAGGATGTACTTGTGCTGAGTCCTTGTGGACTTGCTGAAGATTGAGAATGAGTTCCGACAGGGAGGGTACTGCATGTATAATATGAAAGGCTTGAGAGAGCCCGGTGTTGTAGAGGAACTACAAATACTTTTCTTTGATGGAGTGTTGGATGATTGGGCCAATTCATAAAGGATTTTGTATTTATCTTAATGAGTTTATGTATTTCATCCTGTAAGGTGACAGGAAGCTGTAGTCTGATACTAGATTTGTGTATGAGTGAAATTTGCTTTACTCAATAATGCTGGGTAAACTTTTCTTCATTTTTTAAAAAATGATTTTAAACTTACCGAAAAGTTATAAAAGTAGCACGTGGGAGTCCCCACGTACCCTTCACGTGGCTTCCTATAGTGTGGTTAACTTGCATAATCATTGTACAGTGATCAAAACTGGGAATTAACATTGATACAGTACTATTCAGATTGTATTCAAATTTCACTCATTTTCTCACTGATGTTTTTTTTGGGGGGGGGGTTCCAAAATCCCACACTGCATTTAGTTGTCCTATCTCTTTAAATCCCTTCCAATCTGTGGTGGTTCTTCCTCTTTGTTGTCTTTCACGGCCTTAATACAAAATACTGGTCTGTTATTTTGTATGATGTTCTTCCCAGTTGGAGGCGCTTGATGTTTTATCATTATTAGAGGTTATGCATTTATCACAGTAATACCACAGAAGTGTACTCTGCCCTTCTAAGTGCACCATACTGGGGAGACGTGATGTTGGTGGTGATAGCTTCTTGGCCTTGCTTAAAGGCGGTGCCTGCCAGCCCTCCCCACTGTCAAGTTAGTATTTTCCCCTTTGTAATGAATGTCTGTCTCATACATGTAATATTCTGTTGCTCATTATACTTTAATCCACAATTTTATCATCTACTAGTGGGTTTTGCCTGCAACAATTTTTACTGTGGTGTTTACTGAATGATTTTCTATTTTCTATATCTGTTGGAATTCTATTAGAAAGAGCTGTCTTTTCTCTCTCATTTACTTATGTATTTATTCAGTCATTCAGTTTGTATCAGAATGGATTCATGGATATTTATTTTATGTATTATAATCTGTTACTGTTATTATTCATTCAGTTGATCCACTTGTTGAGACAACTTTTTGGTATTTGGCCTCTTTCATCTTGGCTCCTGTGTCTTTTCAACGTGTTCCCCTATGTTAGTATTCACTTTTAGGCACCAAAAGATGTTCCAAGCTCATCTTGTATTTTACCTGCTCCAGCCCTGGTTCCTTTTATTGGGTTCAGAAACCAAGATCTGGATACTAGTTGTGCTCATTGCTGCGTGGTGTCATTGCTTCTAGGACTTCTCAACAGACAAAGCTGGGAAACATGTTGCTAAAGCATACATATACGTACATATATGTATGCAGATGGGTATATATTAAGATTTTATGTATTTGAGAGAGAACAAGCGTGGGGGGGGGGAGGCAGACTCCCCGCTGAGCAGGGTGCCCAACATGGGGCTCGGTCCCACAACCCAGGGATCACGACCTTAGCTGAAGGCAGGTGCTTAACCGACTGAACCACCCAGGCGCCCCTTTATTATTATTTTTGAGTATGTGAAGCATTACTACATTTCTAAGAGTCAGAGCTACACACAAAACCATCATTCCATCTTCTCTATTTCCCCTTCTTTCCCTCATGTTCCAGCCTTCTATAGGGGGCCATTTTCATTAGTTTTTGGATTGGCTTTCCTGTATTTCTTTTGCCCAAATGAGCAAGTGACATGTACATTTTCTTATATCCCCTTTTTTCTTCCAGGAAACGTAATTACTGGGTAAATATTTTTTAAAGGTCTAGATTTGAAATTGAGATTTGTTTAACAAAATGTTGCTTCTGTGGCTTTTGACAGATGACTTCACTATATGTGTTTGTTTCTATTTGTAAAACAAGCCTCATTTCTTTTACCCTTTCCTTACTTTGTGGAGTGATGGTGATAACAAGTCAGAGGATAAATGCTTTCTCAGAAGAAAGGCATGCTAAAAATGTAAGCTCTTGCTTTTTCTTTTTAAACAGTCCAAGCTATAATCTTCAACCATTGGTTAAGTAGGAACAACTTTTTTTTTTTTCCTGAAGTTTTGCAGTCACCAGGGGCAGTGAATAGTGTATTGGCCCAACAAGGGTTTTGAGATAGAGAGTAGAGTGATAGATACTGGCTGAGGAATATTTGATTTACCATATTAAAAAGAAAAAAAAAAGACTAGTTAGGACTATTAAAATAGGGATGTGGATAATAAGTTGAACAAGAATTTAGGACTGTTTTTAGCAGTTACTATATTTCTCTAGATTCTTGATGTGTATTTTCAATGGTGTTGGTAAATATAAATCTTAGGTGCAGTAGCCTTTGGACTTGCATGTAACGGCATCCTGCTGATTGAAATTTTTCAACGTAAATATTTCAGGGGTGCTTAGCTGGCTCCAGTCAGAGGAACATGCGACTCTTGATCTCAGGGTCATGAGTTCGAGCCCCATGTTGAGTGTAGCGATCACATGCATACATACGTATTTAAAAAACTCAAAATTACTTTTGCATAATTATATAGTTTTTTTTAAAGGTTTATCTATTAGAGAGAGAGAGAGTGTACAGGAGTGGGAGGGACAGAGGGAGAGAAGCAGACTCCCTGATGAACGTGGAACCCAACATGGGCTTCGATCCCACAAACCCGAGATCATGACCTGAGCTGAAACCAAGAGTCTGTTGCTTAACTGAGCCACCCAAGTGCCCCTGTATAGATTTTCTTTTAACCTCAACATAGAGACATAGGAAAGTGAGGCGCACATATAGTTCCATTTTATATGTGCAGAAATGTGAACTTAGGTAAGTAACTTGATGGAAGTGGAATTTTCAGAAGGTTCCACTCTCTAAATTTAGCACAATTTCCTGGCCATAGTGCTAGTTCATGGAAATGACTGGTATACTGTTTATTGGCCAGTAATATTTTGGTGATTTTAAGCAAGACTATGTTGAATATTATTGAGATGAGCTTGAAACATGAAATAAGTGATATAAAGCCAAAGAGTAATTTATTTTGAACCAAGAATAAAAGTTGACTTCTCTAGTTAGCTTTTTCTTTCCTTTTTGATGACGTTGGTCCAAAAACCAGTAAGCAAAATGGAACTGTTTAAGTTTTCTGAACAAATGTGTTGCACTTAAAAAAATTGGTATTTCAAGCAGCTATGACGTGGCATTAATTGAATTAAAGATACACATATGTTGTGCAGGTTATGTTTTTAAGTGTGTGCCTTTGATATTTATCCTTTTACTTCCTCTCCTATTTGGCAGAGTAAGTTGAGTGGGCATGGATTCTTAGACCCCAAGAAAAGCTACCCCTTTAGACCTTAATTCAGCCTAACTTTTCTTTAAAGGCTCTTGGTCATACTTAGTGGTTTGGCCAAAAGGGAGTAGTGATGAATCAGACAGATGTCTGCTTTATATGTATAACAAATTTGAATCTTAATGCTGTGTTATTTTCTTCCATATATCTAGCCCCTTCAGTCAGGGAAGAAATCACTTCAGTAACCCTCCTTGCTACTTTTAACTCTAAGATCACCCCAAAAGGTAATCCCCTGACTCTGCTTTTGGGGAAAGGGGAATTAAGAGAAATTCTCTACCTCTTCAGCTGTTCTACTCCTTTCTTTCTGGCTGTGGGATGCACGTGCCCTCAGAGTGTATCTGAATACCACATACAGTTCAAGAGAAGCTCAGTAGTAAGTCCTGCTTTCTGGATAGGAGAGCCTTAGAGTCTTTGATCCTTTTTACAGTTTCCCATTGGAAGACCATATCTGAGTCATGTATTAGTTTCCTGAAAATACCAATGATGTAAACCACTGCAATAGTGATGATCAAGCTTAAGTTAGTATGTGGGTATAACATTTGTGAAGTGTTTATTAATGTATCTCTGCCCTCTCTCTTTTTGCACCCTTTTGGACCGCAGGATAAGGGAGTGTTTGCTTTTTCTTAACTGTGAATGCATTTAAGTATCTTTAAGTAAAATTGTGTTGTGAGTTGTGTTTTTCTTTTTCCACATGGAACACTGTTGGAGGATTGAGGCTACTGTTTTAAGCTCTTTACATTTGAGAATGGGTGATGAACCTAACTGCCCCAGTGCCCTGCTTTTAGATCTCAGTGTGATTATAGGATATCCCACGGTCCTCTGGTTATCGAGTGCTTCCTTGTATGGTTGGGACTAGAAGCTAGGCACATTCCCTCTGAGGTTCATGCTCTTGATTGCTTGTTGTGTGCTGTTTTATCTTTGACAAACATTTCTGTGCTAAATAATGTTTTCCCTGTTGCCTTCAGTTTTAATTTGGGGGCCTGAATTGCCCCCAGGAAAATTTTAAGTTCCTCTAAGAAAATCAGGAAAATTCACGTTGAATATTAATGGCATTTAAATATATATATATCTATATATCTGTAGGCATAAACAGGATAGGATTTACCAGTAGTTATCTGTAGGTCGTGAGATTTCTGATGTTCTGTGCTTTTTCTTCAGACTTTCTGTACGTAAGTTTTTCTGAAATAAGATTTTGTTAAAGAATGGCAGCAACATTTTGTTTTGATAGGCGTCCTTACAGTTAATTTTCCCATAATCCCTACAAAATAAACTTTAATCAAATGTGGATTCAGGGCGCCTGGGTGGCTCAGTCGTTAAGTGTCTGCCTTCGGCTCAGGTCATGATCCCAGGGTCCTGGGATTGAGTCCCGCATTGGGCTCCCTGCTCCTTGGGAGCCTGCTTCTCCCTCTGCCTACCTCTCTCTCTCTGTCTCTCGTGAATATATAAATAAATAAAATCTAAAAAAAAAAATGTGGATTCAACCTGTTACTTGTAAGTGACATCTTATAAAACATGTAGATATATAGATCATATCTCTGCCATAATGTAATGTTGAATGCTTTTATTTTAAGGGAATGTAAAATTGAAATTCTTAAGATCGCTATACCAGCAAAAAGTTCATAGTCACCAAAATTTCATGTTGAAAGGAAACTTCTTCATCTAAACCAGAACTTCTGTAATCTTAGGAAAGCTGTAACATCCCTGGAGTCACACATCTGCTAGTTAATGCCAACCTGAATATTAAATCCTCTGATTATCTAGTACTTTCTCATACCGTAATGTTTGGGTTTTTTGAGGTTCCCCCTGAATAGTAAATCTTAGCATTCAGGAGGATATTTGGGATTTCCTGGGTTTTTTTAATGTAAAAATATTATCTAAAAAAATTTGTCTCTGACACTATTTTTGTCCTGTCATTGTCTGTGTATGTACATTTATAGTCATCACAGTTGTATTAAAAACATTTTGAATTTAATCTTTTTCCAAAATCATTTCTACATAAAAGACTTTTTTTTTTACCTTTAAATATTCTTTTGGTATAAAGGAAGAAGAAATGTCTTTTGTGATTATTTTTAATACTCTAATATGCTGTGCTACAATTTATAATTGTGCCTCAGATGTTGAGCATTGAGATTATTGATAGATACCATTGCAGTGATCAGCTTTGTATATAAGATTTTTGGGAAATGTGTTTCTTGGGTTATTTCTTTAAGATAAATTTTTAGGATTGAGTGATATGAACATCTTTGTAAGTCTTGCCACTTAACACCACTTTACTTTCCAAGAGGAAATTCGTGTAGTGTTTAAGGCAATGAGTATGTGTGCCAAATTTGCCATGATTTTGGCATCATTGACTGGTCTGATCAGGATTTATGTGGTAATTTAGTACCTGTACAGGCTATCTCTAAGAACATTTCTCAGTGTTCACTCATTGTAGTTGGTTTATGTCTTTTCTGCTTGTATACTTTGATCTAGCTTTTTGGTTAATTTGTGTGAAAACATTTTAGTTAGCTTTCCAGTCTATTGTCCTTTTCTTCTTTTTAAAGATTTTATTTACTCATTTGACAGAGAAGGAGAGAGAGAGAACACAAGCAGGGGGAGTAGGAGGGAGAGAAGCAGTCTCCCCACTGAGCAGAGAGTGTGACATGGGGCTCGATCCCAGGACCCCAGGATCATGACCCAAGCCAAAGGCAGACACTCAACCGACTGAGCCACTCGGGCTCCCCTCTATCGTCCTTTCTTGCCTTTTTTTTTTTTAAAAGATTTTATTTATTTATATGAGAGAGAGAGACAGTGAGAAAGGGAACACAAGCAGGAGGAGTGGGAAAGGGAGAAGCAGGCTCTCCGCTGAGCAGGGAGCCCGATGCGGGGCTGGATCCCAGGACCCTAGGACCACGACCTGAGCCGAGGGCAGACGCTCAGTGACTGAGCCACCAGGTTCCCCTCTGTTGTCCTTTCTTGATACTTGCCTACAACTGCTCTGTTCTGCAGATTCTTTGGTGTTTTCTCCCCCAGGGGTATAAAGATCTAAAAGAAATTAAATAATACTAAAAAAGAGAATTTCAGCCTCAAAATACTGGCTTTGATATGGACTGGTAGCATTTACAGAGAGGAGAACTTAAGCACACCCTAAGTCATTTTGAGTTGTAAGGAGACAAAGACCCACTGCCTTTCTGTGGTATTCCAGCAACACCAGAATGGAGGGATAAGTGGTGTATCTGTGGCTTTATTGAGTGTAACTCAGAGACTCCACATGATTGACATCTCATGGCTCTGCCTGTCCCTTTTGAGCCTAATGAATACATAATTTGTTTTGAAATAGTCGGATTCAAACTTTTCCAGATTCTTTACCACCTCCCTTTTTTTCAGCTTATGTCCTAAGCATGTATTTGATTTGTGTAGTCCAGAGACAGTAGTTACTAACTGATAGCATCAGGTAATTAGTTATTCACTTTTATTAACTTTTTTCTATTTTAGTATATGCATATATATTTACACAAAGTATGGTTTTCTAGAAAGAGGGTTCCAGCATACACTGTCAAGTTAAGCAGGTATTAACTACGTTTACATTCTCTCTTAGTTGCCTTGATACTGAACCTGTGTATCCTCTTGACCCTTGAAGACTCTTGTTACCACGTAATTATTTTGCTAAGCTTCTGTTCCATGGAATCATTAAAGCATTTCCCCATCAGTAAGCACTTAATATTAGTCTGTTGAATATTTTGTTTCCTTATCTTCTTCACCCCAAAGCAAAAGCCAGTTCTCTTAGTTTTTTTTTTGTTTTTTTTTTTTTTCTCAGTCATACATATTTGGTTTTGCAGGTTAGTTGTCTGAAATTGGAGGTGTTTCATTTAAATAATGAAATGGTGCCACTTTTCAGTCTGGATGCTATTGGTTAAATGTTATCATGTATTTTTATCTTTCTCCTTTAGATCGAATCCGTTTCTCAGCCACTGGAAAACCATGGTGCCTCTGGTCATCCTTCAGAGTCATTGTCTACCAAATCATGTGGAGCATTGAGACCTGTCAATGGAGTTATTAACACGTAAGTTTTGTGTCTTCTACTTCCTATGGTGCAGTAGGCTTGTAAAAGATGAATTTGGGGCTCTTAGTTATCCATAGCCAGGACTAACCCTGGTTTAAAGACAGAAGCCTTATTGCTTAATAGTATTGTGCATGCTTACTGTAGCAAGTATACATTAATTAGCATGCTTAGTGTAGTTCCCTTTTACTTACTGTAGCCTAAACTTAACTCACAATGGAGAAAAAATAATAGGTCCTACTTTTGTGAGTCGTTCTAGTTGGTCCTGGTCTTGGTAGAATTCTTGAGAAGTGTTTACATAAACTCTTTTACTTTAGGATGGATTAGATCCCTAAAGGCTGTGTTTGTAAATCTGTATTTATGAAAGTTGAAGGAATCCCTCTACAAGTGAACAATGTGTACCCATCCCTAAAAGTCGAATTTTACAGAAGAACTGATTCTTAGGCAGCTCATTAACATTTTCAAGATTATTTTCTTACCAGTTGCAATTTTCTTCATTTTCTTGGTGTTTCTGTTGTAGAAGAGAACTTAATCACTTAGAACCTGAGTTTATCACTTACTGACTTGCACTTTTCAGACATGATGTTAATGCCAACCAGGAGTCTTAAAAATAAGCACAGACACTGCACACACACTTATATTAAGAAGTGACATGCATCTGCTCTAGAATACTTGTTTGTGTCTGTGAACATCTATAAGCACAGGAGGTTGAACCGGTATTAGAGGCTTTGTTTCCTTGTCTTCTGAGAAGTGAATATTCTTCCTTCCCCTTGTATAGTCTTCAGCCTATCTTGGCAGACCACATTCCAGGTGACATCTCTGATGCTGAAGAACAGTTACAAAAAAAGCAACGACTCAATCTAGTTTCTTCATCAACTGATGGCACCTGTGTGGCAGCCCGAACACGTCCTGTGCTGAGCTGTAAGAAACGAAGGCTTGTTCGACCCAACAGCATCGTTCCTCTTTCCAGGAAGGTCAGTACCAGTGACACTTGGTCATTGTTAAACAGTGAGCCAGAGGCTCAGATAGAATTATTAGTCTCTTGCCAACTTTGGTTCATTTAACTAGTGTTTTCCAAACTTGGCTAACCACCCAAGTTTCCTGGGGAGCTTGAGAAAATACTGGGTTCCTGACACCTGTTTCCTAGAGATTCTGATTTGGTTGTTCTAAAGTTGGGCCTGGGACTTGTTTTCAGAAAACAAAAAACTCCCAGGTCGTTCTTGAGCCAGGTTTGGAAATCACTGGTTTGAGCTCTTTAATATAAATGGGAGAAAAGTGCTGCCATCAACACATGGAAGGAGGGTGATATGCTTCCCACTTGTCCTGTTATCACTGAAAATGGCGATGTGGTATGCTTTCCTTTTGAATGAGAGTCTCCATTAAAATTTTTAAATTGCTATGACTAAATGAATGTTTGTCTTCACAGAGAAAATGGAGATTATTCATGAGTTCAGGGAACTTGATTGCTGCCTCTTCAAATAACAGAGTTGGATATATTCCAAAACTAATGAAGTATTAGAAAACTAATACTTTAGTAAAATTAATACCATGTAGTGGTTAAGAGCATTAACTTTGAAGAGGATAAACATGGGTTTGAATCCTGGCACTGCCACTTGGTAGTTTTGTGATTCGGAGCCTGTTAATACCCCCTTACTCTCCTCCCCAGACCCTTTCCTTCCCCCCCAGGCCTCATAGGGATCTCATAGGGTTGTTTGAGGGTTAAATGAAATGAATATAACTTGCTCATGGAGGGTATCGTATCTGGGTGGTAAGTTACTGGTACAAAGAGGCTGTTACTGTTAGCACTTTTGTTATTGTTCACTTGTTCACTCATTCCACAAATATTTATTGAGCTCCTACAGCGAGCTAGGTCTGTTCTGTGTACTGGGAATACAACACAAAACAAAAACAGATAAAAATGTTTGCACTCCTGAAATACTCTAGTGGGTAGAAACAGAATAAAACAATAAATTAAGTATAATGGTATGTCCTATAGTGTTAAGTGCTGGGGAGAAAAATGTAGCAGACGAAGGGAATAGGGACTGCTGGGGAGCTCAGATGATGGAATTAAGCCTGAGGCATTCTAAGGATGAGGAAGAGACTGGGAAGGAGTGAAGAGTGAAGTAGAAGGAAAACGAAGAAAGTGAGACACATGGAAGGCAAATGAACAACATGTGTCAGAGAGGAAGGAGCAGCGGGGGGAGTGTGTGAGATGCTGTAGCCGGTCCAGGTAGATGAAGACTGCGAACCAACTGTTGGGTGTGGTAGGGTTAGAGCTGTTCGAGATCGGTGTGAGCAGTTTTGCTAATGGGAGAAGAGTGAGATTCTGCTTGGAGTGGGTTCAGGAGAGAATGGGAGGCAAAGAATTGAGGGAACTGTTTAGGATAACACTTTAAAAGAAAGTCTCCTTCTGTAAAGGAGAGCAGAGAAATAGCTTATTTGAAGGGAAATCTTTTTTGTGATAGAGCTTTTACACATGAGAAAACTGACAAAGAAGAGGGGAGAGAATTGTTGGAACCACTAATATCTGGAAAGTGGATTTTCAGTGTTTGGTTTATGTTGTAATTATAGTATGCAGTTGAACTGCAGAACTTTGCCTTTTTTTTTTTAAGGAAAGCATTGTAAGTTAAAATTAACTATCAGGTTATGCCATTTTCTTTTGTCTATTCCTCAAAATTCCTAAATTACCAAAATATCAGAAAAGAAAAAGGCATTTGGCAGATTTCTCATATTGACATTTGAGTCTCAATTTTTTATTAATAGTCCTATAAATCTAAATTATTTTCTTAAAGGTTAAAGAGTTGATTTTGGGAAAGCGAGAAAACGGTATATTATTGTCAAATGTAAAGTGGTTTTTGATCATGAGTGTGATGCTTTTTTTTTTTTTTAAGATTTTTTTTTTTTTTAAGATTTTATTTATTTGACAGAGAGAGAATGAGAGAGAGAGAGCACGAGAGGGAAGAGGGTCAGAGGGAGAAGCAGACTCCCTGCTGAGCAGGGAGCCCGATGTGGGACTCGATCCCGGGACTCCAGGATCATGACCCGAGCCGAAGGCAGTTGCTCAACCAACTGAGCCACCCAGGCGCCCCATGACTGTGATGCTTTTAACAACAACAAAAAAACCATCAACCAAACAAAAAACCTCATGGGGAAATAGTGTCCTTCCTCTGTTTTGGCAGTTTGCTTGTCCTGTGTCATGACATCTAGGGTTTTTATAAAAATTTTCTGTGGTGTAGGGTGGCCTCCTGGATTCTTTTCAATCTGTGATCTAGTAAACCTTCCTTGTTGCTATTGACAGTAGATTCTTCCAGTCTGTGCCTAAGATCTCATGTACTTTTGGAGAGACATATAAAGCATACTAAAGACTCTTTGGTTCCACTGCCAGTTTCTAAAACACAATCATCCTTACAAGGAAAGTAAGCTACGTGGAAAATAAGACAAAAGAAATAAAGTGAGTTTGGAGAAACAAACCATTCACTGGTTAGAACAGCAGTGCTGGAGGTCTGCCAGTGTTGGAGGCAACGGCCATTTTGTCTCTTGGTTGCTCGCTGTGTCCCCTTGCTCCGTGATATTTGCCTTTTATCATCTTGTGGTGTTGGATTTGCCAAGCAGATGTATTCAGCACTTTGTCGAGTGCCCGCTGTGCTCCAGGTATTCTTCAGGTTTCATTGGTGAACCTTGCCTTAATGGATCTTACTTTCTAATGACAGAGCCTAGATAGCAAAGAAGTTAACAGATAAACCATTTTCTGATGTTGGTAAATGGCATTGAGTTCACACTCACTGTAATAGGATTTGCTTCCATGTTTAAAAAAAAAAAAAAAGAATCTTAACAGGAACTACATGTTTCTGGATTAACTCAAAGTACCTTTGTTAGTGCCCCTCCCACCACATTTCCTACCTACCCAAGAAAGGTGGTTACTAGTAGACCTACGAGTATATAGAGTGTGAAAAACAGATGTTTAATGTCAGTGGTTACTGGTTTAACTACATATTCTAAATTATCTCTACTTCACTCTAGATCCAAATGTAAAACTCACTTTAGGGAACTCAACTCACTCAATTTTCCAGGACAGTCATTTTAACTGAATCACAGCTGGAATTTTATTCCATCAAGTTTTACCAACATTTCTGAAATTATAGTATATCTTACAATTGAGATGTACTTTAGTAGCACATTTCTTTAGCTCCTAAAAGGCTGTTTTTATGTCATTAGTATGTTAAATTGAATGACTACAGCAAAGGGGGTTCAGTAGGTTGAACTTGTTGGAAATAAATAGGAATGAGACCTATCAGTAAATAATGAAAGGCTTTGAATGCCCAAACTGTTTTTTTTTTTTAAGATTTATTTATTTATTTATTTATTTGATAGAGCAAGAGAGCACAAGCAGGGGGAACAGTAGAGGGAGAGGGAGAAGCGGGTTCCCCGCCAAGCAGGGAGGCCGATGCGGGGCTCGATCCCAGGACCCTGGGATCACGACCTGAGCCAAAGGCAGACGCTTAACCATCTGAGCCACCCAGGCGCCCCATGCCCAAACTGTTGATTTGGGTTTTACCATCTAGATTTTAGAGAATTTTAGTTTTGAGCAGTGAAGTGTCATAAGCTATTTTTAAAAAGATAAAGTGTGCAGGTAGTTTATGTTTGGAGTAGATTGGCCATAAAAGAGACTGGAGTCAGAAAGAAAGACTAGTAACAATAGTAATTCTAGAGGAAATAATATTGTCTGAAGGCTCCAAAGCTCTCAGGATGCAGTAGATTTCAAAACTAGTCCTAAGGAAGAATTATCAAGATGTTGTGAATATCAGAGCTGGGAGGACTGAGAGCTTTGAGATTGGGAGAGTGGGGTTATCTTCCATGGAAATCAGTAAGGCCTGGGGAGAACATGGGGGTACTTCTGTATCACCATTTTATTGTAATATTAATGCAGATTGGAACAAGTATTTCATCACTGTCAGGGATCTGGTTTGGTAGATGTTAGCAGTTAGCTAAGCCAGTGAAGAAACAATGGGAAATTATGTAACATGTATCATTACTGTTTATTTCCTGCTCTGCCTCTATGAGGTAGATATTTACAGCTTAATCTAAAACATTAGTTTCTAGATACCGAAATTTCAAATCAATAAAAGTTTTAAAATAAATGTGGGGCCAATATGGGGTTGCTTTTTATTTTGTTAGTTATTTTATAAAATAAGTATATCATAGTACAGATATTATTTAAAAAAATAACATGCCATGAGATTTTTGGATTGGCCTTAATAGCATTTCTTTTTAATTTTTTTTAAGATCGTACAGTTCTTTTTAGAATTTTCTATTTTCTTAGAGAATTGTTTAGAATATAGTTACCATACAGTGTTACACCAGTATAGTTATCATATAGTGTTATATTGATTTCCAGGATAGGGTATAGTAGATCAACAGTCCTGTGCATCACTGGGTGCTCATCACAAGTTCACTCGATCCCCATCACCTGTTTCACCCATCCCCCCTCCCACTACCCCTCTGGTAACCATCAGTTTGTTCTCTATAACTAAGAATCTGTTTCTTGGTTTGCCTCTCTCATGCTTTTTTTTTCCTTCTTTGTTTCTTCAATTCCACATGAATGAAATCATATGGTATTTGTCTTCTCTGACTTATTTAGCATTATACACTCTAGCTCCATCCATGTCCTTGCAAATGGCAAGATTTTTTTTTATGGTTGAGTATTATTCCATTTGTGTGTGTGTGTGTGTGTGTGTGCGCGCACGCGTGTACATACACACACATTACCTCTTGTTTATCCATCTCTTGATGGACATTTGGGCTGCTTCTGTAATCTGGCTGTTATAAATAATGCTGTTATATAAACATAGGGGTAGCGTTTCTTATCAGATGGTTTGGCGGTGCTCTGGTGTGATTTTGGAATTTTATTGTTTGTGTTGGAGGATAATTATAGGAGGATTGCTCTGGGTTAAATTATATTTTATTTAAGATTTTATTTATTTGAGAGAGAGAGAATGAGAGACAGCATGAGCGGGAGGAGGGTCAGGGAGAATCAGACTCCCTGCTGGGCAGGGAGCCCAACACAGGACTCGATCCCAGGACTTCCAGGATCATGACTTGAGCCGAAGGCAGTTGCTCAACTGAGCCACCCAGGCACCCCTGGGTTAAATTTTTAAAGTTGGATTCTGGAGAATTCCCGGTGGTCTTTCACTTCTTCCTCTTGTATCACACTTGAGGATATACAGGACATTACATATAGTAGGACATTCTCTTAAGGCACAGTGTCATGATATTTGTGGTTGAAATACTAAAGAACTAAAATGATTTTGAGTTTGTATTACAAGTGAAGAATTTGGGGCAGCTGACTCTTGGTTTTGCTACTGTCATGATATCAGGGTCATGGCACTTGAGCTCCACATTGGGCTGTGCACTCTGGGGGGGAATCTGCTGGAGGGTTCTCCTTCTCCTTTTCCCTTTGCCCCTCCCCCTGCTCCCACACATGCACTCTCTCTTGCTCTCTCTCTCCTCTCTCAAATAAAATCCTTAAAAAACTAGAAAAATAAAAGTGAATAATTTGATATCAAATAAGATACATTCTTTACTGACAGGGCCTTCTTATATAGGTCTGGGAGGCCTAACTTTTTCAGGACTAGTCAGACTTTCGGGAAAGAGCAGGAATGCCATGTGGATATTTGCAGTCATTATAAGACACAGACAAATTTTGAAAAGCTGAAGATAAAATAAATAGAAGAAGCAGCTCTGATATTTTATTTTTAAACTGTCCTCAAGCCAAAAGAATTTTTTTAATGCTTTGAATTAATATTCTGTAATTAACAGAAAATGGTGAATAGAGCTTTACTTTGTGGAATTCATCCATGTGCATTGCATTGGGTTTTTAATGGAAACTCCTTCAGAGAGAATTAACATAATTTATGCTATTTAAAGGAACAAAGAATTTCTCCATGTATCCAAGTATTTTATTTCTTCATTCAGTTTTTATATATTTCCTACATTCTTGATGTTTTTGTGATGCAAACGAGATCTTTTCTGTTAGTGTTATTTTGTAAGTGCTGTTGATTTCTGTAATTGAACACTTCTTTGAACTCTGTGTTTTGGTTGATTATTTTAAATTTTCTAGATAGGCTATCTATCACCAGCAAATAATGTGATACCTCTTTATACACTTCTTACTCCTTTTCCTTGACTAGATGTGATGTACTTATAGAGCGGTGTTAAGAAATAGTTGGTCCCAGTGAGGCATCTCATTCCTGGTTTTAATGCAATACTTTCTCTTCTTCTTCTTCTTCTTCTTTGTGATTGATTGATTGATTGTTAGAATCTTAAGCACACTCCAGCCCAGTGCTGAGCCAGACTATGGGGCTGGATCTCATGACCCTGAGATCATGACTTCAGCCAAAATCAAAAGTGAGACTCTTACCGACTGAGCCACCCAGGTGCCCCTCATGGTGATACTTCTAGAATTTCACTATTAATTTTGATGTCGGATAACTTCTTAAAATGAATTGGGACACTTTACCATTTTCTGTGCTTTGGAAAACTTCAAAGATTTTTTGGGAAGTATCTATTTCTTTAAAATTTGTTGGAGCTTTAAGGTAAAGACCATCTGAGACCAGCATCTATTTTGCAGAAAATTGTCCATCTATCAGATTTTTCAAATTAACTCATACAGAATTTTATAGAAGGCATTCTTAATTTTTAAGTCCTTGTTATCTGTAGTTATGTCCATGTCTCAGTCTTAATTATATT
Organism: Eumetopias jubatus; assembly: GCF_037043125.1. Taxonomy (NCBI): domain Eukaryota; kingdom Metazoa; phylum Chordata; class Mammalia; order Carnivora; family Otariidae; genus Eumetopias; species Eumetopias jubatus. The sequence continues at coordinate 97,846,138 of NW_028274816.1, forward strand.
TGTCTTCTGTTACTTGATTAATCTTGTCTTCAGTTTTCCTATTGGACATTTCAAAGATGAGTTATTTGCTGATAATTCCTTCTTCCTGTGGTCTTGGTTTTTTTTTTCCTCTCCTCTCTGCCTTTATTCAAATGTTTAATTTATTTTCTGTTCTTTCTTATGTAATAATAAAAGCATTCAACTTTTTGAATTTACTTCTGAGTGTAGTTTTGGATGGCATTCCACAGCCTTTGATGTGTGAAGTATTCTTTTTGCTATTTGTAAGTTGCCAGTGAGTTTTGAGTTCTTTTCCCAAGGGTTACAGATTGAGTTTCCAAATTCAAAATTGTTAGTTTTTCTTTTTAAACCTTTCGTTATTTAATTACTAATTTTTATAGTATTTGGGTTAAAGTGGTGTTTCTGTTGTTTCTGCTTATATTTTGTTGATTTTTTTTAAAAAATGTCATTGGTGTCTAGTCTGGAGTTCTATGTAATTATATCCTGTTAGTGACTTAAGGCTTCTCTCTCCAGTAGTTTTTGCCTCACATTCTACTTTTCTTAATACTAATGTTATAGTATGTGATTTTTTTCACCCGTTTACTTTTAGCATTTTGTTTTTTAAAACATCATGTTTTATTTTAACCTCCATAAAGTCTTTTGATTTTAATGGGGATTTTATTAAATAAAAAAGTTTTTCATTTTATATTAAGTTTTAAAACTGGATTTAAAGGCTTATTTAGGTTTATTTTGACTGTAACATTTCATTGTTTATTGATAGTCTTTTTTATACCTTAATATGCCAATTTACTGAGTTCTTAATCTTAATTTCTGGTTTTTCAGGATTACAACAACAGTTTGACCATGTTTCAGGTTCTTAGCTCATAACCTTTGTCCCTTAAAACTGTTTCACTGTATTTTGGCGGTGGCGGAGGGTGATTATTTGTTGTTTTGTTTTGGCATAGAATTAAAATGGTCTTATTTTCAATCCTTTATGTTGGTAACCAGTTCTGCTGTGCGCTGTCCAGTATGGTAGCTACTGTAGCCATGTGTAGCTATTTAAAATTAAGATAAAAAATTCAGTACCTCATTTGCACAGCCACATTTCAAGTGTTCAGTGGTCCGTCCCATGCGACTAGTGGCTACCATATTTAAGTCACACAAATACTGAATACTTTCATCATTGCAAAACTGCAGTGGACAGTGCTGCAGGTTTTTAATATGGTCCTATCAAGTCTTCTATACTAGCTTTGGTTCTTGATTCCCCTAAGTTTGTAGTTGGAAATGGAAGTATTCCATTTATCTCTGTGTTAACTGTTTTCTCTCCTGTTGTTTAGCCCTTACTACCTGCTGCTCCTTGGTGTCATCATTAAATTAAACGTGGAAGTGATTAGTAGAGTTTGGATGCACATAATAAGTACTCAGATGTTAGCTGTTAACATTTCTGTCATGGTTTTCATCTCTTTGGTTCTCCTGTAGTATAAAGGAAGAAAGACAGGTTTATTGCTCACATTCTATTTTAATTCTCCATATCATTAGTTCTGACCATAGTTCCTCTTAGGTAGGTTTTAGTTCTACTACCGTGGGTAGTTAAGATTTTTTCTTTTTTCTTTTCAGATTTTATATTTCCTTTTTATGTCATCTTACTGCCCTTTCATCTTCCCTGTTTCCATGTAACAGAAGTTGTGTTATCTTTTACGCTCTTGGAGATGTGAGAAGTTTCATTCATTAATTGTTTTACCAGACTGGTTTAATAGTTTTCTGGAGGTATGTTCTTTGTGAATTTTTCAGATTTGCTTCCTTTTCCCTTATTCTGCAGTATTCTGTTCGTAGTCCCAAAGCTGAGGGGTTTTTTTCTTTCTTTCATTATTCTTAAAAAATAAGTTGATCTATCCAGACTTGGTGATTTCACTAGAAAAATGTAGTAGCTGGGTGTATTTGTTTCCTATCACAGTTCTGGAGGCTAGAAGTTTGAAATCAAGGTGATAGCCCTTTGCTGCCTCTGAAGGTTCTCTAAAGAAGAGTCCTCTCTTGCCACCTTCTGCTTTCTTTGCTCGTGTTTGCTAGCAAACTTTAGCGTTCCTTAGCTTGTGGCAGCATATCTCCTATCTCTGCCTCTGTTTTTACGTGATCATCTTCCTTGTGTGTCTGTGTCTTTGTGTTTTCACGTGGTGTTAATAAGGACACCGTTCATTGGATTTAAGGCCACCCCAATTCAGTATCACTTCATGGTAAATTAATCACATCAGAATCCTATTTACAGGGGCACCTGGGTGGCTCAGTCGTTAAGCGTCTGCCTTCGGCTCAGGTCATGATCCCAGGGTCCTGGGATCGAGCCTGGGATCGAGCCTGGGATCGAGCCCCGCATCGGGCTCCCTGCTCGGCGAGAAGCCTGCTTCTCCCTCTCCCACTCCCCCTGCTTGTGTTCCCTCTCTAGCTGTGTCTCTCTCTGTCAAATAAATAAATAAAATCTTTAAAAAAGAATCCTATTTACAAATAAGGTCACATTCTTTGGTTCTGGTTGGGCATGAATATCTGGGGGGGTCTTGGGGGGGGTCACTATTCTACTCAGTACACTGGCCATTGGTCCTTGTCTCTGCTACTCATGTGCTGGTTGAATCTTTTTCTTAATTCTAAATCTGGAAAGGTGCTATTCCTAATTCAGTTACTGGGTTTCAGCAACTTTCATACTTAACATACCTATTGCTGTAGTTGGAGAAAATAGTTGGACTTCATTTCACTCACTCTGCCAGTTTTCTGGAGCTCTTCTGCACCACTGAAATTGTGTGAAGAACCTCAATTCCCTGTATATGGAAAAGCTTAGCAGGTTTACCTGCCTCCTTCCCCAATTTTTTTTAATTCTGTAAAGTATAAAGAATGATAAAACAATCATTATGTGTATACCACCTTAAATATTAATATCTTTTTTTAATATTTAAAAGAAAATTACGGATGAACAATGTTTGTTTTATCCTCTGTCATCTCCTCTACCTGCTTCCTTCCCCGTAGGTAACCACTATCATGAATTTGGTTGTGTATACTCCCAGGTCAGGTTCTCTTAGATTTTTACTACACGTATATGTGTATCCATGAGCAAAGTGCAGTATGTATTGTTTAGTTTAATGTTCATATAAAAATTTATATAAATGCCATCATGGTGTACATATTCTGCAACTTGTTTGGGGTGTGTGTGTTTTTTAATTCACTGTTGCCTTTTCAAGACCTCCATGTTGATAGACATAATTTTAGTTCATCTTTTGTAAATAGTCCACATTTCCTTCAAAAAGACAATGTTTGTGTGGGTGTGAGTATATCCATATCCCGTTTGCTGACTTCAGGGTTCTAAATTTAACTTCTATTTTGCACTTAATAATTGTGTTGTCTTCTGTGTCCTTTGGTCTGCTTTCTATTTCTCTTTGAAATATATTTGGTATGTAACGTTGTGTAAGGTTAAAGTATACAACATGTTGATTTGATCATAGATATTGCAGTACGCCTGCCAACTAATTGTAGCCTTAGCTAATACCTCTATCATGTCACAAAATTATCATTTCTTTCTTGTGGTGGGAATAATTAAGATCTAGTCTCTTTGCATATTTACAATATAGTACTGTTGTCTCTCTAGTCACTATATTGTGTATTAGATCTCTAGGACACTTATCTACTAACTGCAGGTTTATACTTTTAAACAACCTCTCTTGGGTTCCTGGGTGGCTCAGTTGGTTAAGCGACTGCTTTCTGACTCAGGTCATGATCCCAGAGTCCCACGATCGAGTCCCACATCAGGTTTCCTGCTCAGTGGGGAGTCTGCTTTCTCCCTCTGACCCTACCGCCTCCTGTGCTCTCTCTCTCTCTCAAATAAATCTTAATGTATAAATAAATAACCTCTCTTATTTCCCCATCTCACTTTTTTTTTTTTTTTTTTTTAAGCATATGTATTCTTATAGTTCCAGGATGACTGGTTAGATACAGACAAGTTCATGGTTGATATTGCATTGCATTCCGGTATTTATTGTTGGTGGTGAAAATTCTGATGTCAGTTTGTCATTCTTTTAGTTTATCTGTATCTTCTCTCTAGTAATTTAAATTCCCCAACCCCCTACTTTCAGGTGGTTTTTTTTTTTTTTATGTTTTGCAATAACAAAGGGCATACTTAGATGTATGAATTAATTTTTAGCCACTTAGGGGCTTGGTTTGCACCCTCATACTGAGAGTTCTTCTCTGTCTTGAGTTTTGAAAATTATTATTTCTTTAAACTTTTCCTCTTTTCTCCTCTTTACTATGGAATGTCTATTTATATGTAGATTGTTGTAGATCTTGTCATTCTCTCTTCTATATCTCTTTTTTTAATACTTCCCATTTCCATCTCTCTCTTGCTCTGTTCTATTCTCCGTAAACCTCTGTGACTGTTCCCTTTATTCATCAGGTTTTTCTCCAGCTGTGTTTAGTTTACTATTAACCTGTCAGTTTGGTTTTTTGTGGGTTTTTTTCTTTTTTTTTTTTAAGATTTTATTTATTTGAGAGAGAGAGCATGAGCAGGGGGGAAGGGCAGAAGGAGAAGCAGATTCCCTGCTGAGTGGGAAACCCAATGTGGGACTCTATCCCAGAACCCTGGGATCATGACCTAGGCCGAAGGCGGGCACTTAAATGACTGAGCCACCCAGGCACCCCAGTGTGTGGTTTTCATTCAGAATTTATTTCTGGTTACTTTTACAATCATCCTTTTTTTTCATCCTTTCCTGTTCTTTTATGATGTTCATTCCTTCCTTTATCTGTTTGAACAACTGTAATGTACTTTATTTTTTTTTTCTTAAGAGAACCATGTAAGTATGTATATATTTGCCAATGGCAGAGAACATGAGGTTTCCACATCTTTGGCCAATATACTTACTTTAAAATCGCTTTCAGATTATTCCATTTCCAGGGGTGCCGGGCAGTTTCAGTGGGTAGAGCATGGGACTCTTGATCTTGGGGTCCTGAGTTCGAGCTCCATGTTGGGCTAGAAATGACTTTTATTTTTTTTTTTTTTAAGATTTTTATTTATTTATTGAGAGAGAGAATGGTAGAGAGAGAGCATGAGATGGAGGAAGGTCAGAGGGAGAAGCAGACTCCCTGCTGAGCAGGGAGCCCGATGCGGGACTCGATCCCAGGACCCCAGAATCATGACCTGAGCCGAAGGCAGTCGCTTAACCAACTGAGCCACCCAGGCACCCTAGAAATGACTTTTAAAAAATTACTCCATTTCTAGTTTATTGAGGACCAGTTGTCCCCATTTTTGCATCTGCTGACTGCCACACATCAGTCTGTGTTTGGTCTGCTTTGTAATCTTTCACAGTGAGCTCACCCAGGGCAGGGTGAGCAGGGCATGTTTTCTATAGGAGTCTTGTGTGATCCCTAGACTGTGGAAGTGTCCTTAAATGCACAGTTTTCTATTGATCATCTTTTCCTTTTTTTTTAACTAATTTTTTTTTTTTTAAGATTTTATTTGATGGAGAGAGAGAGCGAGAGCATGAGCACGAGCAAGGGGAGCGGCAGAGGGAGAGGGAGAAGCAGAATCCCCGCTGAGCAGGGAGCCCGATGCAGGGCTCGATCCCAGGACCCTGGGATCATGACCTGAGCTGAAGGCAGACGCTTCACCGACTGAGCCACCCAGGCACCCCTAAACTAATTTATTTAGAAATACCACCTTTGCTACATATTAAGCTGTCATGTATACTTTGGTCTAGTTCTCTTTCTGTTTTTCTGTAGCAGACTATTTTAATTGCTGTAACTTTAAGATATTTTGATACGTGGTAGGGCAAATCACTCCCCTCTATCTTTGCTTATCAGAAATTTTATGGGGACTTTTCCCTTTAGCATATATTCTTTCAGTTCCAGTTTTAAGATTGTTTAAATCTTATTTGCCTCTTCCTTCCCCAACAAAACCTTACTTAGATTGCAGATTAATTTGTAGATTATTAGTAGCTTTAAAAAGGTTTGTGTTTACAAGTTTTAGTTAAACTTACTCCAGAATATTTTTTATTGTTACAGTCAAGAAAAGATTTTTTTTTTTCACTTGTATGTTTCTAAGTAACGGTTATTTTTAAGAAGGTTGCATTTCAGAAAAAGACCTGAGGTGAGAGGAATAACCATGGAAAGGCCCATGATCTGGAATTTTGCCTGGCATATTGAGGAAATAGCAATGGTAGAGTGAGCAAGGAGAGAAGCAGGAAGAAAAAGGAAATGAGGTCAGAGAAGGGATAGCAGTGACAGATGGTATAAAGCCTTGTGTGCACCATTTGCAAGAACTTTGGCTCTAGTTCCTTATGAGATGAGGAGCCATTGGAATGTTATGAGCTGAGGACTGGTAAGTCACGGTTACACCTAATACTGTATTTTGATTAGTTGGAAGGAGGGGTAAGCAGGAAAACAAGTGAGGAGTTATTTAATAAATTCATATGAGAGGGGTGCCTGGGTGGCTCAGTCAGTTAAGCCCCCGACTCTTGATTTCAGCTCAGGTCATGAGATCAAGCTGCACATCGGACTCTGCTGGGTGTGGAGCCTGCTTAAGATTCTCCCTCCCCACCACCCCCCTTTTAAGTCAGAAAAGATACTGACTTAGACCAGGGTTATTGCAGTTGAGGTGGTATAAAGTGGTCAGATTCTGGATACATTAAGAAGGTAGAGGCCGCAGGATTTCATGATTGGATATGGGGTATGGTAAAAGAAGGGAGTTTAGGATGAGTTCAGAGATTTAGGACTGAGCAGCTAGAAATTGGGAAGAGCAGGGGCTCAGTTTTGAACTGAGGTACCTGTTAAGACATCTAAGTGAAGTTGAGTGAGCAGTTAAATTCAAATGAAATTATATTAATTGATATACTAATATTGAGTAATCCTGATATCCAGAAATCTCCACTTGGCTCAGGTTTGGTTGTTTATATTTGTTATTTTTAAAATTTATTTTCTTACTATAAAATATATGTTGTGATTTTTTAAAACACAAATAGGTTCTGGGGCGCCTGGGTGGCTCAGTCAGTTAGGCATCTGCCTTCGGCTCAGGTCATGATCCTGGGGTCCTGGGATTGAGCCCTGTGTCAGGCTCCCTGCTCAGTGGAGAGTCTGCTTCTCCCTCTGCCCCTCCCACAACTTGTACACATTTTCTCTCTCTCTCTCTCTCTCTCTCTCAGAATCTTTTTTAAAAAGAATTATTTTTCTGAAAGGACAATAGAATTATAATTTCTTTATGTTAGTATCAGCCATCTTAATTGAATAGAAAATTACCTCTTCTTTAATGCTTTTACTTATTTATTTTTAAAGATTTTATTTGTCAGAGAGAAAGAGAGCACAAGCAGGGGGAGTGGCAGGCAGAGGGAGAAGCAGGCTCCCCGCTAAGCAAGGAGCCTGATGTAAGACTTGGTCCCAGGACCCTGGGATCCTGACTTGAGCTGAAGGCAGACGCTTAACTGACTGAACCACCCAGGTGTCCCTCTTTAATGTTTTTAAAGATTTGACCAGGGAAATAGACTTGTCTGAGCCTCTCCCTTATTTTATGCATGTATATGGTATTCCCTTATTAGATGGAATACAAAAATATGTAACATTTAAACATCACAGAAATGCATAATTTGTACATACTACATATGTACACAGTTTCCAGTTTTTAATTTAACTAGTGCTTTTTTGAGGAATTCTTATATGTTTGCATTTCTTCCTTTTTCTCTTCATTAAGCCAGTCTTAAAGTTTATCTGATTATTAATTGGTCTGTTCCTGTCCACCCCACCCTTGAGGTGGGTTTAGGAAGAAGGAAAACTCCCAAAGAACAGCTCTTAAATTTGCTATTTCTGGCATCTATTTCCTCTTTTGGCAATTTTAGCTTTTATCTTAATCTCTTCCTTTAGTTTGTTATTTTTGCCATATTCTTTTTCCTCTACACCCAGTGTATTGGCTGTTGACTTAAGGGTATGTTCAGCCATAAAAGGGAATGTTCATTTTTCATATAGACAGGTAATTGATGCCATTGGTTAGTTTATGAGGAAAAACATATCTCCATCTTAAGATTGATTGTTTTGATTTTGGTTATCTTTTTCTAATCTTTTTTTAATGTTTTAAGTTTTGGTGCAATTTCTGGATCCTACCTAATTACCTGACTCCTCCCATTCATCTGCTGTGTGGTCTGTGGTTCTCATCTCTGCCAGCAGCTCTCTCTCAGCTCTGTCTCAAAATGTTATCTCTTTCAGAAAGCCAGCGCTGATAAACAGAGTGAGTGCAAGGGATATTTTTTCCCAAAACAGTACCAGTTAATGTCTACACAGTAGCATCATGTTTAGTTGGTATATTTCCCTTCCAGTGGCATCTACAATTGCAGCTTATTAAAATTCTTTTTACTTTAGTGCGAGGTGCCCAGTCTAACCTTCACAGGAGCTTCTTTGCATGCCACCCATCTATGTGGTTGCATGAAGGAGGCAGTTGGGGAATGTTGATAAAGACCATGTTGTTCTCATATTAATCTTTCTCCTGTACATGTGTGTAAAGGCAAACAGTTTTCAAGAGAGGTTTGTGCTGAAACCGAATGCCGCTCTTGGAGTTGGTGTAGGCTTTTTGCTAGCAGAGTTTCCATGCTGCCCTTTTGTTTTTATTATGATACTACCCTTGCTCAGAGCATCTCTTTTCATGGTGCAGTTCCACAAGCAAGTCCTTTTCTTCTAGGACTGGATGCTGCCCAAATGACTTTCTAATGGGTTATGATTTGGCACATGCCAGATTTGTCCATCCTAACACTAGAGTCTAGGAATCCTGCATTCAGCATGACCTCTGAAGTTTTCTCCCCAAAGCATAAAATTGTTTATTTAAAAAAAAACAAAACTTTTTTTTTTTAAGCATTTTTTTTCCCGCCAATATTGTCTTTCGAAGAGTTAGATTACATTTCATTGTGGACTTAGCAGGAGAGGTTATTTCTTAGCCTGCTTACATGTGTACAAAGGAAGTTTAATGGGAATAATTTCTACCTCCTTGAATTTAACATAAAGACTATGGTGTGAACACTCACCATTACCAAATTGCCTTTTTTTAGCTTGCATTTATTTATTTATTTATTTATTTATTTATTTGAGAGTGAGCATGGGCAGGAGGGAGAGGGAGAAGCAGACTCCCCGCTGAGCAGGGAGCCTGAGGCGGGACTCCATCCCAGGACCTCTAGAGATAACAATCTGAGCCTAAGGCAGACGCACTTAACCGACTGAGCCACTCAGGCGCTCCCAAATTTATTTTCATTAGTTAGGCATGAACTTTATAACCATGGATCTTAGGATAGGTTAAAATGTAGCTAATGAGTTCTGTGTAGTCCAGCGAAATTTGCCACCTTGTTTGAGACCACCTGAAAGTCTATTTAGAAGGAGGTGTGAAAAGGAGAAAGAGAGGTGTGATTGGTTATTTAGGCTCCTAGGTGGATGAAATTGCTGGAGAGAGCAAGTCATGTCCATCTGGGAATCAGGCGCCAGCTGTGCATCTCAGGGACCGTTGAAAACCATCAAGATGGTGGAAACATTCAGGTTTTATAAGGTGTTCTCAGCACAGTTTCAGTAGCTTTTAAACTCACAAGTTTGGTACCTAGGTAAGTGTTTAGGGCCCGGCTCCAAGTAACTGGATTTCATCATTGAAGAAGAAGCAAGTTTACTTAATTACTTTGAAGGTTAGTGTGTTGGAGAAAGGGGAGTTTTTTAAGAAACAATTGAACTTTTGGTTAGTAGTGGCATATAGGTGTCTAGAAAGAGTCTTCTGAATCTTTGGGATAATGAGAGAGGGCTGGGTTTTATCAGACACTGAATTGTCAGTTTTGTTTGGCTTTTCACAGGTTCATCGGAACAGCACAACGCGCTCTGGCTGTGATGTGAACCCATCCTGCGCACTGTGTGGCTCGGGCAGCACCGTCACCGTGCCTCCAGAAATTCACTACGAAGCCCCTCTGCTGGAACGCCTCTCGCAGTTGGACTCCTGCGTCCACCCAGTCCTAGCGTTTCCAGATGGTAAGAAAGGCCACAGAATATAAAGCTTACATGGGACTTAAGGGCTTCAAAGTGAAAGAAAACGAGCCAGGATCCTGGTACAACCCAGATGCTATCAAGGTATCCGTTTCAGTCAACAGAGTCTCTCAGAATTTTGCAGATAGGGTGCAGCAGATCCACCAGACCAGAATGTGCCCCTGAAGGATTGCAACTTGCCAGGAGAGAGATTTGCCCCAGCCTTTCAAGTTGCCCCTGACCCTGAAATAAAACCCCGCCTAGCTTTGCTATCCATATGGTCCACGTTTTCTACTGAATATTTCCACTTTTCCTAGAAGTCACATGGCAGCAGGAATATTAGATCAAGCTCCTTCTTAGTCAAGGGAGTTCCGGTAACAGGTCCTGGAGCAGTTACAGGGTTTAGGTAGGCACAAAAGAACTTAGTCATTTGAAGAACAGAAAAAGGGGAGAGGATTTTAGTAATTTAATGTTTGATCAACTGTCAAACAGAAGAGGGCGTTCTCTAGGACAGGTGTTAGTAATGATTGTTCTTTATAAATAAGATTTTATTGGAACACAGCCATGCCCATTTGTGTACATCTTGTCAGTGGCTGCTTTTCTGCTAGATTGGCAGTAACATTACGTAGTTGCAACCCAGACTAAACATAGATAGTGTGGCCTGCAAAGCCCAAATTATTTATCATCTGTCCTTTAAGAAAAAGTTTATAAACTTTTGGACCATATGGATAGCAAGCTAGGCAGGGTTCTATTTTAGGTTGGGAGTGGTAGAGCAGTAAATAAACTTTAGAACACATCTTCCTGTGTACTTCAGATTCCGGGTTTCATTGGCTTTTACCTTCTCTTGCCATTTGGATTATAGCTTATATAACTTAAGGTTTTATTTGTATAGCATTTTATGGTTTACAAAGCACCTTTCTTATTTGCTTCTCTCAGTAATCTCATAAGGTGTTAACTTCAGTTTGGTAGATCAAGAAAAGGCTTAAAAAGTTGTGCTTTATCTCAGGCTAAATGGCTGATGAGTTTTAGATAGCTCTGGAATTCAAATTTGGGTCATCTAATGCCTGTCCTTCATTTCACTATATAATATGCTTCTTCCCAGCCAGATTATTAAGGGAAACCAGTTTTCTACCCATTTCGAGACTCTGACTGCAGGTGGAGCCACCAGGAAAACTGAGGAACATTTCTTGGGTTACTCTCGCAGGATCACAGTGTTGAATTGTATGGTCCCGTATTTGAATAAAGAAGCCTGAAGCCTGTAGTTATATTCTGATTCTGTTAAGGCCTCTTCCATATTCACTGAATGTCAGCTTATAAACATGGTGATATTTCTTTGTCAATAGCGTTACCGTATACAGTTGTGAATTGCCTTCCCCTTCCCCCAATCACATATGCTCAGACTGTTTGCCTCACAGACTGGTGCCCTTACACTTCCCTACTCAACCCCTTTTCAAGCAACTATAGGTAGTAGCCTTGAGGGAGAAAGGAAGGAAAGATGTGGAGACTCCTTTCTCTGGTCATTAGCGTTTTCACTTTCCTGCCTGCCCTTAAATACTTCTCCTCTCTCTCTCTCTCTCTCTCTCTCTCTCTCTCTCTCTCTCTCTCTCTCTCTCTCTCTCTTTCTCTCTTTCCCTCCCCCCCCTCTCTGTCTCACACAGCTCCTGACCCCATGATACTGGGGTTTGGAGAAGAGAGTTGGTCATTAAATCTCCTTATAAGATTGTAAAGGAGAATATATATATATATTATTATTTCATGTAGGATGTATGAACATAATTGCCTATGGATAAATCAGACTTTCTGTAGGTTGACCCGGGGGACACAGTTACCATATCTAATACTGTTCCCCTTGGGATAATTTTGCTTTGATCCAAACAAATACCACATTCAGAATGTTTGTAAACTGTAAGATTTTCACAAAGATGTCCAACTCCAGAGGGCACCATTATTCTGTGTGAATAGCACTCCCTCTAAGTATTGAGATTTCCCATGTATCATTGTGTAGAATGGTAAGTAACAGTGAAGACTAGTGGCCAGCATGTGGGTCAAACATACATGCACCAGACCTGACCTCTGGGCCACCCTTTTACAGCCTGTTCTCTAGAAGATGCTTAGAGATGGCAGGATTTTCAAGTAGTTTTACTAATGTACCCTAATCAATTTGTTTGTGGGTAGGATGGGAACCAACTGAACTCTTAATCCTAGAGTTCTTTCTCCCCTGTTGACCACATCTCAGCCATTCGCAATAAGCGTGTCTAGAGATGATAGAATTTGAGGAGCTTGGTGCCTGGTGGCAAGGTGGAGGCATTAGGGTGTGATAACTCTTTAGTACTCCTAGGAGGGGGAACTTGTTTCCTTATCAAGCCAGTTAATCCTTAGCTTGGAAATGTAGAAGTCTAAAACCTTGGTGGAAGGAATGTTAACTTGAGTTTGAGCTTCATAAGAGCACCACCTGCTGGCCTTGAAGATCTATGCTGTTTTGAGAGAGCTTACCAAGACGGGTGTATGTGAGGCTACCGCAGTTTACCAGCAGGAGGAGGAAGTGAGTATTTATAAAAACAACCCTAGAAAATTTGCTTGAGAAAATGGTGGAACATAATGAGCAGAACAGTCAAGTGCAACGTGGAATGTCAGACCCCAGTGAGCGTGAAGTCAAGGTCTTTTCATTTTGTCTGAGGAAATAGTAACTTAAAATGATGTTAGTTTCCTTCTATTTCCTATTTCCTGTTTTAACACTTCTGTTTTCCTGTTATTGACCTGATCAAGCATCTGCTCCTCTTCCTCTGATGATGGCACTTTAACGGCATGGCCTGTGCGGGTATGGAATGTGTGAAGTCTTCTGGCTGAATGGGTCCTTGTTGTATTCTTTTTCATACCCTTTCATTGCTTACTTTCAGGTCCTGCATATCTAATCCGTTTCAGAGCTTTAGTGCAACATGGATCTCAGGTGTTATTACTTACCACTTAGAGCATGAACTTAGACCAGCAATTCCTCAGAGATTTTTGTTCATTGACTGGGGGATTTAACTGACTTCCTGTTCATTCTTAAAACACACAGCAAACTTCTAGCAAAGTATAGCAGCCTGAGTTCTTTCAGCAGTTTGTTATTATCCTAACTGCTTATTCAGTGGGTTTATAGGGGAAATTGCTCTTGATTCTGCTTAATACGTGAACTCCAGGGCACAGGGTGGTAGTCCCCAATTGTAGCAGCTTCTACTTCAGAGTGTTCAGGTGAGGGGAGGAGATTAGGTATGGTCCTGGAGTCTGATGTAATGTGTTAAGAATGGAGAGACTCGGCAGTCAGTCTAGTCTAGGAGTAACAAATAGTGTCCTCTCTTGTGCTTAACTCAAATTGATAGTGGCTTTCTGGACTCTATAATTTTTAAAGATGAATCTGAGGTCTTGGGGTACAATAGGGTAAAGAGTGTTAAGATTTTTTCGTTTTTGTCTGCAGCAGGGGAGGAGAGAGCTAGAGCATGTGTACTGGGATGTACCTGCCTAGCTAAGTGGTTTGTTCTTGTTTTCGCCTTCTACTCAGTGAAGGAATTAGGACCTGAATCCAGGCCTACTTATTTCTAGTCTGGTGCTGTTTCTATTATAAATCAGATCGCATATATTCCTCCCTACCTCCTTTTTTCCCTGGCTTAATTTCCAGGTTTGGGAGAGCAATGACTGGGGAAGATACAAGGAAAAAATGAAATCACTAGGCTTCTGTTGTCCCATTATATAGACCTTGCCAATTCTTCTGTTGACAAGAGGTGTCCTGGGATATAGAGGAGTTGTTTTCCCCTTTCTGGGGCCTTTAGACGTTCCAGCTTAGCCCAGCTTTCAGAGTGCCTCCAGACGGTGCTTTATTTCCTACACACCCTTTTCCCTAACCATTTTGAATTGCAGCAAAAAATATTTACCATTAATAACCTCAACTCAATTCTTGATTGTTAATTAATGGGAAATCCCTTTTTTAAACATTTGACCCTCGTTGGGAGGGTTGGGGGGAATCAAACCATTTTATTGAGGGGCTTGGAGGAGTGGAAGGGCTGGGAACACCATGAGATCCAACATCCTTGGTCTGGTTGGTATCTCCCCACCTTTGAGCTTGCTGAAAGCTGACGTTTATCTTTGAAGGTTGGGATAGGTGAATTTGTTTTTAAGTTTGGAAAAGAAAGAATGATTATGCAAAAAAATTTCAGACGACAGCACTGTCCTCACATACTGTATCTCAGTACTTGGGACATACAGCAAATGTTTATCTTTAAAACTTCAGGAGTTTTACTAATTTGTTTGACTGCCATAAGGTCCAGTGGTCTATTCTCAGAACTGGAAAATAATGTCTGGCGCTGAGGCTGCTTGCCCATTGGGGAAAAGCATCCCTGAGAACAGAACTATTTTATTCATTCAGGGATATATATGTTCATTCCAGACCTGAGAAGCCCAGTGTTCAAATTTGTTCTTAAAGTGTCATGAGATCCATGGTATATACTACAGGAAAGAGTGTTTAAATGTTTTTACACTGTAGAACTCCCTTGAAAAATATCCTGTACTCTACTTCTTTGCCAATAATTTGAGAAATCTCACATTCCACCTCAGAATTAAACCTCTCCGTTCTCTGGACCAAAGAATAATTTCATGGTGTAGTGGCTGAGAGTGTGGGCTCTAGGGTTCTACAAACCTAAGTTTGAATGTTGGTTGACTTACTAAACTGTGTATAACCTGAAACAGCTAATTCACCTCTCTGAACCTGTTTTGTCTTTTTAAAAAGGAGCATAATGATGCTTACATCAAAATGAAATACATATTTTAAGTCAATTCTCAAGTATAAGACCTGTAAAATGAAAACTGTCAAACACTGCTGAGAGAAAATTTAAGAAAACCTAAATAAATAGATATACCACATTGGTGGATTGAGAGACTTGGTGTTGATTGCAGAACAGAAGGCATTTCTCCCCAGATTGACCTGTAGAGTCAGTGTAATACACGACAAGCTTTTTTGTATTTGAGTTTTTTGCAAAAGCTTAAAAGAAGAAAAAAACCACCAATTAAGGAAGAATCCACTTCCATTTTATCTGCAGTACTGAATGTTAGAATAAAGTAGAGAGACAGCTTTTAAGGTCAGAGAAAAATGGTTTCAGTCTGGAAATACTTTTTCTAAAGAAATTGCTCAAGGACACATTCTTAGGAAAATAAAAAATGGAAGTAAGAAAATGGAAAGATCCAAGAAATGGTAAAGCAAAGTGGATAAAAATTATAGTTTAAAAGATTAATTTTTGATGTCGAATATTAACTAATCAGCGAAAAAGAAATCTCCAGGTGGGAGGGTGAGGAGCTAGGAAGGAAGGGGGGGGGGAGTAATACTCAGTAGACAATAAGTATTTATTGAATGAATGTATCCTGATTAACTGTTAACAGTATTAGGTTTAAATGTTTTAGTCTCTGGAAGAATAGAAGCAGGGTGTTCATCAGTCTTTTAAACCAATAAAGTGTAACAAACTTCGTAGACTACATGAACAAAGAAAACTCCATTGATCTACCAAAAGGTGTTTTTAGATGGCGTATTTGTTTAACTTGAACATGTTAAAAGTGACTTGCTTTTGTGAATAAAAGAATGCCTTCAGTAAAGCTCAGATAAGCAGATCTTCCACAGGACAGTGCTTGCCCTGCCGGGTCATCCTGCCGCTGGGCACATAAAAGAAGGGTGTGATGTAGATCCTCGCCCACTGGAGAGCCCGGGTTACCTGTGAACATATCTCCCTTCTTGAGAGAGGAGCCCGGAGACCAGGTGTCTGGACTAACCTGCAGCGTTTCATCTTTCTTGCAGATGTTCCCACAAGCCTGCACTTCCAGAGCATGCTGAAATCTCAGTGGCAGAACAAGCCTTTTGACAAAATCAAACCTCCCAAAAAGTTTTCACTTAAGCACAGAGCACCCATGCCAGGCAGCCTGCCAGATCCAACTCGTAAAGACAGGCACAAGTTGGTCAACTCCTTCCTAACAACAGCCAGTAAGTTTTAGGGGACTCGGGAGTCGACCTCCGGTTATTTCTCTATTCCTTTTATGTTCTCAAGTTACTGTTTTGCTGTGGCAGTATCTTGGGGTTGGGAGAGGCAGTTGACTGATACAGGTTCAGCTCACCGTCTACTTCTACTTGTCTCGGATGTTCTCAGATGGACTTTGAAAGCTCTTGCAGACACCATGCATCTCGGGGCAAGACCCACAGTGCTGGACGAACAGCTAACCGTGGCATGACATTGTTTCCATCTGTGGGCAGGCTGTCTTCTGTAGCCTGGAGTCAGATTTCTCTGGTTGAGGGCCCTGTGGGCTGTCTGGCCTGGCCTGGCCCTCTGTGCTGTCTGCTAGGAGCATCAGTCCCAGAGGACTCTCCTGCCCTGGGTGTCTTATCATTGGCCTAGAGAGAACTCAAGAGCTCGGAACTCAAATAAAAAAAGATTGAGAGAAGATTTCACAGCTCCTTTTCTGTTCCCCTCTTCAGAGCTGTCCCATCACCAAATCCGGCCTGACAGGACCCACAGGCAGCACTTAGACGATGTGGGGGCCGTGCCTATGGTAGAGCGAGTGACAGCGCCAAAAGCAGAGCGCTTGCTCAACCCGCCGCCACCTGTGCATGACCCAAACCCCAGCAAAATGAGATTGCGAGACCATTCATCTGAGAGAAGTGAAGGTAGGGCCAGGCCCGGCACCTCTGCCTGCATTTGCATCTGCTCAGGGCTTTCTGGGGCAGCCTGGGCTTCTCTTAATTGCCCCCAGCTTTGGGGTCCTTCACTTTCTAGCAAGGCAGAGTAGAGGGACCCTACTGCTTCTAAATGCAGGTCACTTCTGAACTGCTGCAGCAACCTCCGCCCAGCCCCCCTACCTTCCATCAACCAGTCTGCTTCACCTTTTTATCCTCTGGGCTTAGAAAGCGCTTTGGCTCATACTGTGTCGCTGGCATTTGTAGCTTGTGCTGGCGGCAGGGCCGGTGAGGTAGCCACGTATTCCTCTTTGTTGTTGACGCCTGCAGTGTTCAAGCATCACACAGACATGAGCAGTTCCGGCTACTTGGCGGCCGCCCAGCACGCCCCGCACAGCCCCTTGGTGCGACAGCTCTCCACCTCCTCAGACACCTCAGCGCCCACCGGCTCCAGCCCACAGGTTACAGCCAGCGCGTCTGTAAGTACCTGCGTGGGGTCGGCCAGATGGCCCCTTTGCAGTGACCGCTCCTCGGGTGGCTCTGGAGGACAGTGTAGGGAGTGGGATTGAGACCCAGGGTGTTTGGGGGGGCTCGGCCCACCACGATGTGTCGTCTTTAAGTCAGAGGGGTGGTATTTGACCTTCTGTTTTCCATGGTGGGAAGCTTGATGCTGAGACAGACCCTGAAGGTGGCCTGTGGACTATTCAAGATCTGTGGGGCTAGGTCTCACCCAGCACTCAGCAGTAGCATGGCTCTAATCCTGTTGGTTCCAGAAGTTCATCTGAGAGGAGCGGTAGAGGACCGGGACTTAGGAACATTGGAGGCATTCCATTTCCTTATTTTTACTCTCCCGGTGAGTGTAGCTGGAGCCCTGAGAACAGGCCCTGCCGTGAGGGGTCCTGGAAGGGAGGGGAGAAGGCAGGGCCTCGCTCCATCTCCGAGAGCTGTTGGCACAGCCATTCCAGACAAACATTTCCCGCTGGTTTCTTTCTCATACTTTAATTTCTCAGCATGTGCCTCCTCAACATGTGTACCTAGAGATTGTTGGTGCCCACCGCCGGGCCCTTTCTGTGGTGATTATGGTAATGTGATGGTGGTAATAAAATAGTCTTCACTGTGTCTGTTCTGCCTGCTTTCCCCACGTTGTATCATTCAATCCTGATAACGCCCTTTGAAATGTAGATCAGTGATACTAACGATTCTTACTCTGTAGGTGGGGAAGCTGAGGCTTCCGCCTGGTTAAGTAAACTGCTTAAAGGGTTGTTGTCCTCAGCCCACTCCCACCTCTTTCCCTTGAAGGTACTAACAGCAGGCCCAAGAAGATTCAGGGAAAACACACACCTGTTTCTGCAAGCTTCACATTCATTCTTGACCAAGATGTAGGGAGAGCTCTCTCTTGAGGCTTCCATGAGGCACACTTCGGTAGTGGGGTGTGTCCTTTCAGCAGAGATGGGACAGTGGCAGAGGCTTTGGGGTATGAGGTCACTACGCCTGAGCTACAGAGCTCAGCCGGGCAAGATTTGCAGAGTTCTCTTCGACCATTTTGGTTAACCAGTTACCCCAAATTTGTAAGGCAGAGGCCATCTGTTCTCATTTGATAGAGAAGGAAATGGAGGTGAAAAAGACACTGTGGTAGGCTGAGGTGAGAGGCGACAGCAGCTCAAGTCCTGGCCCAGGAAGCGCTGCCTGTCAGCGTTTGCGGAACGTCCTGGCGTGAGGGGTTGAATCAATCCCGTATCGCCCTCCAGGAACAGAGAGCAGGGTGGTTAGTTGTAGGGGACAGCATCTTCCCCATCGTGCTTCCCCAACCCCTTCCCTCTGAGCTGACCGCACTTGGGCCTTGGCCTTGAATTGCAGCCCCTGGGTGTCTCCAGCTGTGTTGCCTTGGCGGCAGCTGTGTCATCCCACTGTTGCCCTTTGGCGGCACCCCCCCCCCCCCCCCGGCCCCGGCCCCAGTGTGTGTTTCAGGGCGGGCTGTTTGCTATCTGGGCCCAAGCAGCAGGTGGACTTTTCCTGCGGCATAGAAACCAACCAAGGCCTTCAGCTCCCTCCTGTATTCCTCCTCTGGCCTCTGAGCTGCTGTAGATGCTCACCTCCTCCTCTGTTACTGGACCCTTGTCAGTCTTCTTTCCTAAGAGTTTGATCTCAACCTGTAGAAGCAAGTCTCCGTTCTCCAAGAGTCTGAGCTGTGTAGCCAGGTCCAGGTCCTCTTCCTCTGTTTCCCTCCACTCAGCTCCACTAGAGCTAGAAAGCTCTCCACTCTTCCACAAGTATCTACTAGTCAAAAAGAGGGGAAATCCCGTAGGGCTGAGCAGATGGTGGGTACAGACTTAGCTGAAGAGTTCAAATCTACAAGGAAGAGGTGCTTTCATGATGTCCAAGGTTAGATGATCCATTGAGCTGGGCCTGTCCAAGATCTTTTCAGGATAAGGGAACTCCCCTTTCTAACCTGAAGAGTGCACTAGGCTTAGTGAAGCATTGGTTTAGGGGCTACTAAGGGTCCGGGTGATAGAGATAGCGAGGGGAAGCAGA
The DNA here is from genome assembly GCF_037043125.1 of Eumetopias jubatus. Taxonomy (NCBI): domain Eukaryota; kingdom Metazoa; phylum Chordata; class Mammalia; order Carnivora; family Otariidae; genus Eumetopias; species Eumetopias jubatus. The sequence continues at coordinate 97,865,327 of NW_028274816.1, forward strand.
AAGGACAACTCTGAAGGAGGGGGTAGTTAGGGTGTATGTTGGGGAGTCAGAACCACAGCACCTGACTTGAGGCCCCAGGGCGCTCACCCCTGCAAAATTCAGTAGAAGTCTTCTTGCGAGTGAGCCCATGAAGGAAGAGACTCGGGAGCGGGAGGCCCTCCTCGGGGCCACCTGGTGGCTCTCCTGAGGGGACATCCAAGTGGGAGGGAGACCTTGTCCCCAGTGCGGGTAGCGGGGCCCGAGGCCCAGGTGCCTGCGTGCTGGCTGTCCTGTCGTGTGTCTTGGGTGTAGGATTTGATGTTTGCAGAATTGCGCCTCCCTTTTAAATTCCCCTTTGTCTTACAGCAGCCAGTGAGGAGGAGAAGGGGAGAGAGCTCGTTCGACATTAACAACATTGTCATCCCAATGTCTGTTGCTGCCACAACTCGGGTAGAGAAACTACAGTACAAGGAAATCCTCACGCCCAGGTAGAGGCCCTCGCTAAACGGCTCCGCACCATGTTCTTCCCGCTACCACCTTTTCCCCTCTTTGGTCCCCGAGCTTTGGGTCCTGGCCTTAGGTTTTGTCTTCTCTTTAAGAGAAATTCTTTCCTGATAGAAGTGAAACTTTCTGCGTATCGTTCTCTCATTCCATTAAGAAGAGTACCAGCCAGACCTCTGGCCATGTGCCGGCTCTAGCCATGTTTGTTTGACAGCACAGTGTGTTTGCAAATAGTGAGTTTGTTGTCCTCATCAAAACAGTATTTCACCTGTGAATCTTTATTTCCAGCTTTTGTTGACAACTTAGGAAATTGGGTAGATGGGTAGCAGTCTGCTGGTGTAAGCCGTTCCTTTGCCTGCGTTTGCCCCAGTCTCACAGCAGCTGCCCGTGTCTGTCCTGTGTGGGGCCTCTCTCAGAGGCCACCGGGGCTGCCAGGGCAGAGGGCAGGGCCGTCCACAGGCGCCCAGCGCTCACCGTTTCGCAGACACACCCTGCCCGGCGGCCCTGCTCTCTCACAATTGTCCCTTTTTGATTTTGCAGCTGGCGGGAGGTCGATCTTCGGTCTCTGAAGGGGAGTCCTGACGAGGAAAATGAGGAGGTAAACAGCAGGGTCATTCTCTGCAGAGGGACATGCATGCACACATGCTCACGTGGTTGGGTGCACACACCCCAAGTGCCTCAAAAACCTGTGGGTGTCAGGTACAGGCTCACTGTGTTCCTGTCCTGATGGGAAAGAGCCTAGTAAGGGCTGGGGCTGGTTCTAAAATTGCTCCAGCCATACTTGGACTCGGCTTCCTGGAGGATGGGGGGCCAGTGAGGCTGGTCTCTTGCAGGTCGAGGACTTGTCCGACGCAGCCTTTGCCGCCCTTCATGCCAAATGTGAGGAGATGGAGAGGGCTCGGTGGCTGTGGACCACGAGTGTGCCACCCCAGCGGCGGGGCAGCAGGTGATGGGGCAGGCACAGGTCCCCTGGCCTGTGAAGGGAGGATGGGCGGGGGGTCGGGCACTGCGTCCGTGGGGTTGCTGCTGCCCCTCAGTCTCTGTGCATATCCATCTGCTGGTGCGGGTCGAGAACGCAGACATTCCCGGCTGTTCATTGGAACTCATGAGGGTATGAGGGTCATGTGGCTGGATCCTTGCTGAGCAGTGGGGTCGCTGTCCAGTTGTGGCAAACTTGCATGGTCTCCTGGGCTCTGGGTCGCGGCTGTCTGTGCCATTAGGGGGCCAATTGAAGGTTGTGGTGACTTAACTAGAGGAGCTTTGGAGGACTTAGCACAGTTTAACCCTCCTTGGGACTGGAATATGGGGGGTTGTGGTCCTGCTTGAAAGAACTGGAAGCTAAGTAGATGTAGGGCTCTTGTTTTTGCTTTTTTCCCCCCTCAGAGTCTAGAGGAATTTCCCTTCCCTGTGAATTCACTGGGCACTGTGCCAGAGATTAGCCCCTAGTCGGCATTAGTCGGCATTGTTCCACCGTGGTTTTTCTCGGGACGATAGGTGCACCCAGTTCTTGAGATTGTCGTATTGTGGGCCTGCCCCAGCACATAGCTGTGGGAGGGAACGAGGGGATTTATGGTTCCTGGGAAAGAAGTGTTCGTGTCCGTCTACCTCAGCTCCTTTGGTTGGGATGTTCTTGTCATGCCTCCTCCCCAGCCCCCCAAAATCAACCTTCAAGGAACCCCCTGTTCCCCGGGGCACTCAGATTTGCACTCCTTGGTGTCCAGGTCTTACAGGTCATCAGATGGCCGGACAACTCCCCAGCTGGGCAGTGCCAACCCCTCCACCCCCCAGCCCGCCTCCCCTGATGTCAGCAGTAGCCACTCTTTGCCGGAGTTCTCCCACGGTCAGTCCCCGAGGAGCCCCATCAGCCCGGAACTGCACTCGGCGCCCCTCACCCCTGTGGCTCGGGACGCACTCCGACACCTAGCCAGTGAAGACACCCGTTGTTCCACACCGGAGCTGGGGCTGGATGAACAGGTGGGGGCTGCAGCCTCTGCGTGGGGGTCGGCGGGGTTGGGGACGGAATGGGGAAGGGACCGTACCCGCTGAAGATGGGGCTGCATGTTATGCCTCCCCATCCCCATTTTAAAGGGGTTGCACTTAAAATCGACCTGAAGGGACCGTGGAACAGGTGCCCACTCCGAGGGGTCTTCCTGGACCACTCCAAGAACTCTCAAGGGACTAGTCTTGGACTAGTTTGGGGGGCAGGGCCTTGGGGCAGGATGTAGGCCAGGACTGGCTCCTCACTGCGGCAGTTTGTCTCCCCCACAGTCCGTCCAGCCGTGGGAACGGCGAACCTTCCCCTTGGCCTACAGCCCCCAGGCAGAGTGTGAGGACCAGCTGGATGCGCAGGAACGGGCAGCCCGCTGCACTCGGCGCACCTCAGGCAGCAAGACTGGCCGAGAGGCAGAGGTGGCCCCCACCTCACCTCCCGCTGTCCCCCTCAAGAGTCGGCATTTGGCGACAACGGTCACAGCTCAGCGTCCAACTCACAGATGAGCGGGAAACGAGAATCTAAACAGACTCACTAACTATTGGCATTAAAGCTTCAGAAATCTCTGCGTTTGATATTCAAACATCATATGCCGGAAATTTTCACAGTTTTTAGTGAATTTAAGGAATTTAGATTCTTTGGTATTTTTTTTTTTTTTTTTTTTGATTTTTGTTTTGTTTTGGTTTTGGTTTCCATGTTTTGTTGTCACACACACCTGAGCACTTCCTCCAGTTGGCAAACAGAAGTTCAGGATAAGACCCTGCTGGCCTGGTCCTGGCACGTCCTCTGCACTGTTGAATCACTGGACTTAGCGATGTTAGATGATCCCCCCTCTCCTCGCACCTGTGGGCAGGGTGGACTGGCCAAGTGGGCACAGGGAGTGGAAAGCTCCAGCTCAGCGTGACCGCCCTCGGTTCACGTGAGGGAGAACAGTGTGCTCTGGACTCCTCCCCTCGCCCCTCCCGTCCCATCAGTGGCTGGGTCCCCCTTGGCCATCTGTGCCAGAGCACCCCCGCCGGAGCCTCTTGGCCATAACTGCCGCCTGTTCTCACTGAGCTCTCAGTTGACAGAATGGCTTCCCCTTGTCATCCAGATCTTGGAGACCTAGTTTGGGTTTCCTCTGCATTCGGTCCTCTCTGTTTTGACTCCTTAACTGCAGTAACCTAGGCTGCGGCTGCTTAGGTCCCCAGCCTGCCCCTTCATGCCCTGTCTGCTCCCCGACACTATCCACACCCCTGTACACACCAGTCCTTCCACTTGGACGTTTTTACCACCTGTCCTCATCTGGGAAGGTAGGGTTAGGGCTACTTCACCTCTATTCCCACTGCTGTGCAAACTCGGGGGTCAGGGACACGAGCAGCCATCTCCCCCCGTATGATTCTGTTGTCACGGATGCATTTAGTCCCATTTCCTTCACATCCAGTCCCCTGTTGGTGTCAGTTAGGCCTCTCCCCTCCCACGCTCCCCTGGCCTGTGGAACGTTGTCTGGTCCTAGCTGTGGTCCCCATCGCTCCCTCACCACCCCCCTTGGTTAACCTTGTGCCTGTCTCATGTATGATCACATCACCAAGAGGGGGGGCAATAAGGACTTCTTTATTTTTATTTTTATTTTTTTTTTTTGCCATTTTGTAATCGTATAAAAATAGTAGACAAACTGCTTAATGGTTGGGGTTTTTTCACAATTTTCAACATTAGTGATTTTTTTTTTTGATTCTGTTTGCAAGTTAAAGAGTTTGTCATTGTTTCTTTAAAAAACAATAATGCACCATATCCCTATGCATAAAGTGCTTCTTCTATTTATAAGGTTGAAAATTCTGAATAACCCTTTTAGCATTGTTAAAAAAAAAAAACAAAAACAAAAATGGAAAAAAAAACCTTGTATTTTGTAAATATTTTCTTTTCCTGCTTTGAGCTGTGTATTGGCAGCGAAACATGTAGCTGTCTTTGTTCTATAGAAATGCTTTTCTTCAGAGAAGCTGATCTTTGTTAATGTCTTGATTCTGTTCGCAAAGCACAGACTAGTGCTTAAAAAAAAAAAAAGGAAGGAAAAATTGAAAAAAAATAATAAAAAAAAAGTTACAGAATGTTGTGTTGCCAGGCTTTCCTTGACGTTGGACGGGCTCTGCATGGCGGTGGTGGTGGCGGCAGCCTAGGGCCCTGCTCTGCTGAGCAGTTCTCTGCGTGCCCGGACTGGCTCCAACCATTCGGGAGTCTCCACTGTGTCTCTGGCCACCTGGCAGGGTCACCTGATGGTCACTAGGGAGAGGCTGTCGGGGGAGGTAAGGGGTGCCTGGAGGATGGAATGTCTGTAGATAATCTTTTTGTTGGTTGTAAGTGATTGATCATCTCCTCTTGATGTGCCTTTCTCCAGGGAGACCAGCAGTGTGACATTTTCTCTCCTAAATGGCTAAATTCTAAACGGAGATTTCACCCCTCTCCATCGTTTTTTGTTGGGGTGTTTTTTTCCTCTCCCTGGGGTTGGGGTCAATGAGAATGTATGTTTTGTAACATTTTTCTGAGGTGGCTAAGTGCTGGATCCTCTCTGTGTAAGACAAGTAATCGGGCAGGCGTGATCCCTCTACTCTCCTTTCTCCCTTCTCCCGGCAGTCCTGGTGCTGGAGCCCGGGAAGCCCCGGCCCGGCAGGTCGCCGTGAGTGCGGAGGCATGAGTGCAGAGGCAGCGGGGCTCTGGCTGCCCTGTTGCTTCGGCGGCTACCGTGTGGGAGCGTCTGCCCGCAGGGGCTCAAGCAAGGGGGGTGGGGGGAAGAAAACGAGTCTCGTAATTTTGTATGAAGACCTAAGGGTTCCTTGTTAGGACATTGACCTAATTACTAAATAATACAACAGGTTACGGTTTTCTGTTTTGGTTTTCTCTGTGGCATTGCTGGGGGCTATCTGGGGTTCCGGTCCTGATGTAGCAGACCTCTTCCCCCACCTAAGTAAGGATCCAAAGGAGAGAGGAAGCTGCTCCGTAAGCCATTCACTCAGCTGACTGGCCAGCCTAGAGCCAGACAGAAGACTCTCTCCTCCACCTAGCCCAGCCTCGGCCGGTCGCAGTATGCGGGCGCACGTCTGACGGGCTCGGAGTGCAGCCTCGGAGGTCAGCCCCAGGGCTACTGCCCTTTGAGTTGGACCGGGATGGTTTGCGAGCAGCGCAGCAGAGTCGGAGAATCAACTCAGAATGAACAAGTCTGAGGACTCCTCTTGCACCTCCAGGGCCCTGCAGAGAGCTGCTAAATTCTGATGTCCAGGTTTTAGCAACCTTGACATTTCCTGTTCAGAGCCAAATTCTCAGGTTGGGAAAAGACTCGCAAATCCTACATCCTGAATCATTTTCTGCTTTGAATCCACGCATGGAGATCTTACTTAATCAGTAATAACTTTATTTCCAAATTCACTTTTACAGCAACAATCAGTGTAAATCATTTGTTAAAACACACAATACACCATAGGGACATTCACAGACAGGAAGCTAAGCTAAGATGGTTTCATGTCCCTCCCCCCACCCTCAAAATTACCGAAGAAATCGTGGGACTTGCAAGTGCCAGAAGTTGTCCTGCCGAACACTGCAAATTCACGGGGCGAAGTCCATTAGGAGGGGAGACTGGGCTGGTGCCCAGGGTAACCCTTTCCAAAGCTGAAGAGAAACCAGAAGTCTCGAAGCCTCAGACCCGTAGATGGGACAAGCTGACCACCTCCACCCTCATCCCCACCTGTTGGCTTTACTTGGGGACAAAGATAAAAGACGGTGGAGGAGGAGCTCTTGGCAGCTGCCGGGAGGACAGGCTGCGTGTCCGGAGCTGGTGGGAAAGGTGACACGGAGGGGCCAGCGCCTTAGATGGAAGGGTGCCAGGGCCTGTGGGAGGCAGGGCTGCGGGCCTAGGGGCCCCCGAGAGAGGGCAGCTGTTTGTCCAGGCTCCTCCACCAGCCTTGCTGCCGGCACCAGGCTGGGCGGGAGACAGGTGAGCCGGCAGCCTGCTGCCCTGGGGAACCCTGTCCGTGGAGAGGCGAGACCCCAGGGACCTCTAGCAATCGGCTGATCTGAAGAAAAGGGTTACAAGGCGGTTGAACTGCTGCCCTCCAAGACTTCCCTCTGCCCGCGGTAACTATCTTACAGGGTCCTCCCCCCTCCCCCCAGAAGCACGACAAGCAAACAGGATACAGTCTCCGCATTGAAGTCAAGTTAAATGGAACTACTGATAAGTTTAGTGGAGGGCTCGAAGGGACCAGGCAAACAGCACAGCCTGTCTGGGACGCCCGAGGGACACTGACTATGGAGGTGGGGGGGATGGGGGTGGCAGACTGCCCAGCCCTGGGGGGCTGGGGGAGGGGGATTGTCCTCATTCAGGGTCACAAGCCAGCATCCCTTTGCAGTCCCCCTGGCAGCACTGACCCTCCCACCCTAAACCATGATCTCTAGGCCACCCCCAATAGTCCGTCCCACCGGGGAGAGCCCAGAGCCCTCTAGCAAGGCCCTCAGAATAAGGTATGGAAGAGCAGGGCTCAGCAACTGCAGAAAGGGGCAGCCCGAGGCCCTGGCAGTGAGGAGGGGCCGCGTGTCCAAGGGCTACCAACCGTGAACTCCATTTCCCTTCTCTGCCTCAGGACCCTTCTAAGGACAGCTGGGACTCAAAGCGGTGGAGAGCCTCACGGTGGCCGGTTCTGGGCCCAGATGATTCCTTGCACGGAAACCCCGGCTGCAGAGGCGCCCGGCCCTGGACTCCCAGCAGCCCCCAGGGTTGCCGGAGCCTGGGCCCGAGGTTGCCGAATTTGTTTACAGTGATTCTCTACAAAGGCGGTTCCCTTTTCCCCCGTGGAGGCAGACGGGGCCCCGACCGCGGCTTTGGGCCACGTGTCTCCGACTCGTCAGCCCCCTGCAGTCGGGCAGCTCGGGCTCCCGGGGCTCCCCCGGCGCCGGCCGTCCGCGCAGGCGCGGGGACAGCTTGCGGTGGGACCCCAGGGTGAGGAGGGGCTGCGGGCCTCTCCCCGGCTGGCACTGGATTCCGAGACCCTCTCTCAGGGCTGCTGGGACCAGAGAGGGCCATCTTCCTGCGGCCAACCAGGCCGGCCGCGCTCTCCGCCCCGACAAAGGGAAGCCCCGGCGGGGCCGCGAGGGGGCGCCGTAGCTCCCGGCCTTCCTCGGAGCGGAGGGTCCTCGGATGTCACAATCTGGTCTCGGTTGGGTCCCAGGTGCTGTGAAAGCCTTTCCAGTCCGGAGGCCCCAGCAGGGTGGAGCCACACTGGCCCCCTGGAGCCGAGCCCCAGTGTGTGGGGGGTGGGGGGGGGACATCTAGGACCCCCGCGGGGGTGGGTTAGAAACCTCTTCACAAGCATTTCCAGATACATGCGTCCTTTTTTTTTTTTTCCTTTTCATTATCATAGTCTGGTGAATCCAAGCATAAACAGATCCGACTACAAGGCGACAGGGTGCAGACGGGGAGGGAAAGGCGACGTCTATGTATATGTCAGCTGCTGCGGCAGGACAGACGGCACTGCTTCCAGCTGGGCGGGGGGACGAACCGTTTCCAAGGGGGGTGCTCCCCTTCCGGGGCGTCCGCATGGTCGGGGGAGGTCGGGCGGTGGCGGGGCTCTCTCAGAGGCTGGCGGTCACAAGCCTGGGCTCAAGTGGGGGGACATGGGGCCGGGGGGGGGAGGCAGTGTGGTCCTGCCCTGGGGGCCTCGCCTGCCTGTCCAGGTGCCACCTCTGGAACCAGGACAGCCAACCCGCTGCCAGCTCAGCTCAGGAAGGGGGCCAGGCCCTCTGGGAGGAAAAGGCTCTCCGAGTAAACAAGGCAAAAACATCCTGGGTCATCGCTGAGCCCACCCTGGCCCACGTCTGTGAGGAGAGGTGGGGGGTAAGGAACTGAGGAAGGTCGTCAGCTTCGTGGGGGCCGCACCAGCTGGTGAGTAGAACTTAAGCCAAGAGACCAAGGTCTCACCGTGTGCCCGGGCTTCACCTTCACTCGCTCACACCCCGCAGAGGAGGGCAGGTGCCTCCCGTATCCAATGTCTGAGAAGGGCCGTGGTGAGGCTGGGGACTCGGGACAGCGTGACATAGGGAGGGGGACAGGCAGTGACTGGGCTCCGCACAGCAGACACACGGGCATGGTGGGGGGAGGGGGGACAGGTGGCTGCAGTGGCCGTGGGAGGGGCAGGAGGCTCAGGACCCACCTGCCGGAGTCCCGCACGCGCCCGAGATGCCCGAGGCCCAGGCTTGGGAACAGGCGGATGCCCCCAAGAGGCACGAGTCCTTACAAAGAGAACTGGTTAGCCCTAAAGTCCCAGGTCGGTGAGGTGGCCAAAACCGTGGCTGCAGTTCCAACCTTCAGAACTCAATAAAGCGGGGTTTCCGTGGGGCCAAGGGAAGCCCCTCAGCTCAGGACCCCCACCCTGCAGGGAGGGAGAAAGAGGCCAGCACTGGGGACATCAAGGTTAGGCTTCTCTGAGGAAGTGATCACAGGGTGCCACCCTCCCGCCAACCGTCCCTTCACGGTGTGGGAGGGACCGGAGCCCTTCTCCAGAGGGTGGCACCCTGGCCCGCAGCGGACCCCGGGCCACCAAGCACAGGAGGCTACTTGGTCCAAGTTTGCTGCGGGCGGCAGTGACAGTTGGCCCTTCCTGCTGCCCTTCCAGGCGGAGGACAGTGGCTCCTCCCCACCGAGCACCTCTCACCCCCTCCCACCTCTCCCTTCTGCCCTCTGCCCCCACCCCGCCCAGCCTCTCCCCTCCCCTCCCCCCCGCCCCCACCCCCAACAAGGGTGACATCTGCCTGCGGCTCCAACATGGCACCCCGGTTTCAACTCCTTTGTTGCTGCCGCTGCCTCTGTGACACCCCCAGGATGGGGCAGAGCAGGGGCGCCCCCAGTCCCTTGGGATGCCCCAGAAGCAGCTTTCAGAGCCTCTCCTCCCTCTACTCAGAGGGGAAAAAAAAAGAATCAAAAGTAATTGCCCAAGGAAATGTTGGGTGTGGCCATCTTTTTAAATGTTTTTAAAAATATTTTATTGGTATGAGCCCACCCATCAATTTGGAAAGATGAAATTTGCTCTTTTGCCCCGTCACTGATTTTGAAGTCCCGAGCCAGAGCCGAGCGACAAAAGCAGGTTAAGTGATTAACCGATGAACCGGTCTGTGAGGAGCAGCTGGGGAGGGCAGAGGGCGAAGGGCCAGATCAGTATTCTTTTTTTTTCCACACTCTCTCCTCTCCACGATTATTGACCGCCCCGGGGGCCTGATCACAAACCCTGCTTGGCCAGGGAGGCGGACACTTCGTCGGCTAGCGTGGCGAGCTGGGGCGAGTCTACCATGTCGATGCTGCCCGTGGAGGACACGTTGCTGAGGTGCCGCGGAGACGTGTCCCCGGACACCACAGGCGACTTGTACACGATCTCTGCCCCGTGGTCGGTCTTGGCTTTGGCATTCTCGCGGAAGGTCAGCTTGTGGGTTTCAATCTGCAAGAGAGGAGGCGAGGGAGGGCGAGTGAAGCCACAGAAAGGCAGGCAAGCCCGGCCCGCCCACGGGCCCCGGGTGGGAGGGAGCCGTGGTGGTGGCGGTGGGGGCTGTGTGATCACCTTCCCGGAGGGGGCACCTGCGCACGGCTCACACGTCACCTGCCTGCCGGCCACCCGCTTCCCTTCTCCGGACGCAGTGACCGGCGTTCGTTTCTTGTGTGTCCTTCCAGAGATGCCCACACGTGCGCAAGTACGTGGGATGTAGGAAGTGTGTCCGTATATTTAATACACACAGTGACAATATCCACACGCTTTACGCTTCGGTGTTTCGACCTAATACCTTCCTTTATCGGCACCCGGTTTCCCCGATGCGTGCTGCCGGCGGCGTGGATTCCGTTGCCCTGTACCAAAATGCACCTGCTCCCCAGGCTGTCCCCACCTTTGCCTATCACAAACAGCGCTGTGTCTGAACACCCGCGAGTGCACAGCATTTCACACGCGGGGAAATGTATCCTCAGAGCAGAATGGTTGGTAGGTCAAAAGGCATGTGCATTTGATTTATAGACACTAACAAGTTGCAAATGAAAGTGTGAAGGATGGGGCGCCTGGGTGGCTCAGTCGGTGAAGCGTCTGCCTTCGGCTCAGGTCATGATCCCAGGGTCCTGGGATCAAGCCCCGCATCGGGCTCCCTGCTCGTCGGGGGGTCTGCTTCTCCGTCTACCCACCCCCCCCCCGCTTGTGCTCGCTCTCTCTCAAATAAATAAATACAATCTTTAAAAAAAATAATAAAAAGCATGAAGGAGGAGCCGGAGAGGCGTAAGGGACATCCCCAGAGTCACTGCTGGCTGGCGATGAGCCACACACATTCCTCCCCCTCGCTGGTGATGGGGGGTTTGGAGGTGGCAGCAGCTGTGGGCAGCCCTAAAAGTGGGCTAGAAATCCTGACGTGACGAAGTCCTTTTTCAAGTACAGAGACGATGACACAGCCAGGAGTCCAGAGGTCTTTGCTCCACAGGATGCCCGGGACACCCAAAGCATTTGCTAGAGATGTGAGCAGTTCGTAATAATTCCGGATAAGCCCTGAAGTGGTGGACACAGGAATTCCCTACTCTTTTGGACCCTGGAACCGTTGTGCATCCGGTGAAGCCAGGAAAATGTACACACAGGCAGGCAGGCGCTTACCCACCCACAATTCTTCCACGTGATTTCAGGAGTCCGTGGACCATGGGGTGAAGAGTCCCCGTTGCAGGGGGCTTGAATGTGGGTGTAACGAGAAACCAGGCTCCCATGTAAGCTCTACGCTTATTTTGTCCATTTTGGTGCAGTGCTTTGCAAAAAGAGCCCTTCGGTATCACCGCATTCGAAAGGCCGTGGGGACGTAAGCTTTGATAAGAGCATTAGTGTTGGTGTCTTGTAGAAAAAAGTGATAGGGTCCTGGAAATGTCCCCAAATCTCCCAAACTGGAAGCAGCGCTGGTGGCAGGGGTCTTGTGCTCCACTACGCGTCAGCAGTTCTGCTCATCATGTCAGGACGAGGGGGACCGAATACGAGGGGACTGTCTGGGATCACGACAGTGTCTTCTGGGGGGTGGGCAGGCCCACCCTTTCTGAGCCGGCACAGAGGTGAGTTAAAACGGAAGTTCACACTCAGGCCTGACTCTGACTCACATTCTTAGACGGCTACAAAGTACCAGGAACCTTCTAGAACATGGTCTCATGTGGGTCTCCCCACCACCCTGGGATGTGGATATTTCCGTCCATTTTGCTGATGGAGAAATGAGCCGAGAGCACTTGCCCATCCTGCCCAGGGTCACACCTCCAAGCAGAGTCAAACCCAGAGCTTTGCTCAGGACATAGAAGCTTCCAGAGATGGGCGGAGACCTTCCCTCACCCAGGGAGTCAGCAATGCCCAGGCTTTAAACCAGGAAGGGGACTGGTGACAGAAGCTAGCAGAGCCGCTGGGCTTTTGCCGAGAACCTTCTCCACAGCCCCAGAGAACTGGGCCCTTCCTCACTTCCCCTGAGGCACACAGCCTCCAGGACCCTCTCTGACGAGGGACCCAGGGACGGAGAAGTATTCCTGCACCTCGGAAGCCGTTTCGGGAACCTCTTCCGGTCCACCTTGGGGTCGGGGGGGGACCGCATGGGGCACCGTGGGGAGCCAGAGAAGCTCACGGCCATCCAAGGGCCCATACCCTGTCGTCCGCCCCAGCCCCCCCACCCTTCAGGGAGCTCATCTGGGGGTCAGGTGTGTCCCCAGGCCTGAGTCTGCAGCCTCTGCTTTAAGCTATCCCAGGAGGTGCTTCTCCAAAACTGCACTGTTGGGCTTTCACCTCCAACACAACATGGGGTATGTCTATCGAGAAGGCCGGGCGATGAGCCAGACCGGGGGCAGGGGGGCTCCGATTGGCCCTGGGGGCTCCCCATTGCCGCCCCGCCCAGCGTGCTGTGCCGGCTGCCACTTCCAACCAGCCAGGCCACCTCGGGCAGCACCCTTTCTCATGCTGGGTCAGGTCTCAAGAGTCTGTGCCCATTCTGGAACCCCCCCTGCTCCTCCCACCACAGCTCTGTCAGCCGCTGGGAGGCACCACAAACTGGTAGATGAGCCATTTCCAGAATTTCATGGCAGGCGTGGGTGGGAACCCCCCAGAGGGCACTTTGGCTGCAGTTCTGCAAAAGAGGAAACGTGCAGCCACGAGCCCACGTCCTGTGATGAGCCCAGAGGGAGCCTGCTCAGGGCCACACGCACCCCCGTGTCTCCCTCCCCCGTGCTCACACAGTGAGACCCGGAGGCTCAAGACCCTGCGGGGGTCGCCGAGATCCTCGGACCGGCAGCCTCCCCGTGGACGTTTCCGTGCCGGACAGGCAGGGGCTCCGCCCGAACCTGGATTTCAGCAGCACTGTTTTGCTCTAACGGCCTAGTGACCCATTTAGAAAATCAGGTTGTGTTCCCATGACTTGTTCGTGGTGGGCTAGGGTGGGCTCTGGGGCTGGCTACCTCCTTTTGCGGATGCTTGCCAACCACGGGGCCGAGTGCTGTCACCGAGGACAGCGGTTCTCACCTGTAACTGCCCGGCAGAATCACCTGGGGGCTTTAGAAGTTCCAGGTGCCCAGGTGGCACCTGAGACCCATCAGAGTCTCCAGGTCGGGCCCGGGCATCAAATCTGGTAAAGCTCCCAGGTGACCGCAACGGGCAGCAAAGGTCGAGACTCACGGTCCTGGGGGTTGCTGAGAATCCACATCAAGCCGATCAAGACAGGCCCCCCCAGCTTTCCTCCCCTGGAAAACTGGACCAGGCTTGTCCACCCCACTCCATTCACAGCTACATCCAAATGCAGCCTCCCCCTGCCCTGCCCCCTTTACCTTTTTATTCCCTCCGCCAGGGACATGGGTGATGTTGTCCAGGGACCCGATCTTCGACTGGACTCTGTCCTTGAAGTCCAGCTTCTCAGATTTTACTTCCACCTGGCCACCCCCTGAAACACAATGCACACAGGGCACCGCGCCTTGAAGGAGGGTGGAGCACGTGACGCCAGGCAGACGCCAGTCTCTCCGAGTAGGTAAAACTATCCTTCATTTAGAAGGTGCTCTGGGCCCAAGTAAGCCCTTCCAGAGGGCTTCACAACAGTTTGCTCCATCACTCTCATCAAGGTGTGCATCCAATATTTGCTCAACAAACACTTCCTTTTTCTTTAATGCACAGGTCAATGACAGCTCAGTCCGGGAGGAACGGTTCCACACTCTAAACTGGTTGACTTCCAAAAAGTGAAGTTCTTCTATGTCAACATCCTGTAAGGCACAGCCCTGCGAGATCTCGGAATGAAACTAAATGGCAAAATGCACCCTAACCGAGGAAGGGGCCTGACCCTTCTCCCTCCTCCGACACTAGGTGCCGAGCCCAAGCATGGGGGACACAGCCTGAGGAAGAGACAAACAGCATTCCTTTCTGGAGAAAGGATAAAGCCACCCAAGAAAGCTGCTCCCAGCATGGTAGGATGATGACACCAGGTGAGGGATGGTTTTCACTGGGAGAGACTAAACCCCCACGACATGTCCCAGTGAAGCCAGAACCTGATGAGACACATTCGGGACTATGTTTCTGCCAACCTTCTCTCCCCACGGGAACACTTCAAGTAAAGATTCTGCTCGGAAATCGGGCTTAAGGCAGAAGCCCCTGCTCTGGACTCCCAGGCAGGAGTTAAGATTCTAGATCAGCGCTGGACAATACAGTAACCACCAGCCACGTGTAGCTACTCAAATTTTAATTAAAAAAAAAATTCATTTCATCAACTGCACTAGCCACATTTCCAGTGTTCAACAGCCACACGTGGTTGGTGGCTACCATACTGGACAGAGCAGGTCGAGAATATTCCCATCACTGCAGAGAGAAATCTGCAGATAGCTCTGGTTTCTACACGGTGTGGGACGGGGAGGAGAAAGGTAAGCATGGCAGAGCGCCAACAGTATTTTCTGTTAAAGTCACAGCAGGAGCATGGCAATGGCTGGTGAAGTGTCGCCCCTCCACCCCCGCCATGTCGGCCAGGGACCAAACTGGAACAATCCACAAGCCAGCCTCCGGGAGCCAGATGAGGCCCTCCCCCAGCTCCAGAGGCCCTACGTGCACCCGCTCCGAGGACCACGAGTTAGGATTTAGGCCCAGCATCTGCCCTCTGTCCTCGCTTTGCCTTGGCCAGGATGGCGCCCGGCTGAGAAGCGAGACAGGGCAGCCACCCCTCCAGGGGCCCAGCAAGTCCCAACTCCAACACTCCCCTTGCCAGCCCGTCCCCTGCATCCTTCCCAGCCACTTCAGGAGAAGCCCCCCGCCACCCGTGGCCGGTCCTGCCCTCCCCCCCTTCCCGCCTTCTGCAAGGGCTACCTGGTTTATGATGGATGTTGCCTAATGAGCCACACTTGGAGGTCACCTTGCTCAGGTCCACTGGTTTGTACACTATTTGCACCTGGAGGTGAGAGAGGATGAGCAAGAGACAAAGAATAAAACAGGATGATTTCACTGTGGGCGGAACACCATGAAAAGCAGCTGTGTCAATCAGATCAGGCCCTGCTGGGGACAGTGCTTCCTGTTGCCCCAAGGAACACACCCTCGCCATGGTGGGAAAATGTACCGTTGGACTTCTGCCGACCCTGCCCCGCGGGGAGTCGGGTCGTCACAAAGTAACTGTGGGACTGGAGTGCCCTCCGTCCCTCAGGGGTAAACAGGGAGACTCTGTCATGGGGCAGGGCCCGCACCGCTGGTTTCGGTCCCTCTTCCCTGACATGACACGGACATCACATTCAGTGGGGACAAAGCAAGAAGGGATCAGCACGATCCATTTGTGCCACATTTAGAAAATCTTGTTGGAAAAGCAAGGAAGCTAGGTCTGCTGGTCGCTGGGCCTCAGAGAGGAGCGGGCAGAGCAGGGTTGATGGGTGGGCTTTCTCCCAGAACAGCCTCCCACCAACCCTAGCCCCACAGCGAGCACGGTGACAGCAAGCGGGACCCAGAGCCATCTGGCAACTCGGTGGGAAGAGCCAGCCAGCACCTGGACACACAGTGTCCTGGACATTTCGGTTCTGTATCCCAGGGAGCAAAGCGACAGGAGCTGGGCAGGCAGCACAGAGGAACCCGCTGGGACACACACAGGTAGGGGAGACCTCAGGGCTCTTCAGAACCAGCCGAGGGCCCAGCATGTGGCTTGGCCACACTGCCCACCCTCCGGAGGGGGTGACAGCCCCCCAGTGGCCCACCAATCCCAGCTCAAGACCCAGCTCCCTGGAAGGGGCACATCCACAGGCTCCGCCCCCCCCACCTCGGCCGCATAGGCATGGCTGGGGGGGGTCCCTGGATGGCCACTGATGGACACTTCCCAGAGCCTCCAGCAGCCACCTGTGTGAGCCACCTGTGGGTACAAGCGGCCAGTCACCATGGAGTGGGGAGTTGGCTCCTACTCTCTGCCCCCGGAGTGACCCAGGAGAGAGATGGCCTGGAGCCAAAGAGCCAGAAAAAGGGGGACATCAACTCCTGTCTAAATCATCTGGAACAATTCCAAATTAATGAAAATCATGCTGGCATTTGCCATTTATTGATGGAGAGTTGAGGCCGAGAGGTGCCCATGGGCTGTGTGGGGGAGGCAGCCCGCGCCTGTGAGGGTGAGCAGGTGGGGAAGGAACGATTCTGAGGGCATCGGCCTGGGAGACAGCGCGTGCTGCGCGGGGCGCCGAGAGGCGGGGAAGGGGCTGTGGGGCTCCTCCTGGCATGAGGGAGAGGGAAGTCAATGCTGTGAGCCAGCCTTCCTTCTTTCCCCTCAGCCCGGACGAGGGAACAGGGAGTGGAGGGGAGGCGTGAAGAAGGAGCAATCTGGATCCGCAGAGGGAAAAGTATTGCTTGAGGGCGGGAGCCAGGGCAGGGGAGGTCAGGCCGACTGGAGGCTGGGGGAGGGAGGCCAGGCCCTGGAGAGGAGCCCAGAGCCAGCCAGGAGGCGGAGAGGATCCCGAGATGGACAAGGAGCACGGTCTGCCTGCTGGGAAGTCACCACCAGGCTCAGGAAGGGAGAGCAGCCAGCCAGAGGCTGGGGCCCAGGCCAGTGGTCTAGCGCCCCCAGAACACCTGGAACTGCTTGGAGCCCCCCAGCCACCTTCCACCAGGAGAAGCGCTTTCTGTGAAGGCTCCTGCTGCAAAGGACCATGCTCAGGGCCAGCCTGAGAAATCCTGGGCCTCCCAGGTCCTATAGGCTGGCTGTAGACGGGCAGAGAGCGCAGGCCAGACAGGTGTGTGTGTGTGTGTGTGCGTGCGCGCGCGCACCCGCCCCCGAGGAAGTCCCCTGATGCCCTGGGCATTGCCAACAGCCATGGGAAGCTACTGTCTCCCCAAAACTCATGCCTGGAGGAGCGGTCTGCCGGCTGCGGCCCCCTGGACCCCACAGACTCGGCCTGCCCCGCACACCCGCCACCAGCGACCAGACCGGCGTCACAGCAGAGAGCACGTGGCCTTCCTCCTCGGCCAGAGCCCGTGACACCAGAGCACCAGGAGTCAAAGCTGACACAGCCACCCGCGCTCCACCTGGAGCCCGGGGGGCATGCCTGGTCCCCACACCTTCTCTTGGCTTCTGTGAGCAGTGGGATGGGAGAGCGGGGACCGGGGATACAAAGGGGACACGGAGCAGGCACCGGTGGGGAAGCGTTACCGAAGCGCATGCAGCAGCGGGAAAGCACACGCTAGTCCCGGGCACAAGCGGCGGGATCCAGGTGCTCAGCAGCACATTGCAAGAATAAACCTGGCGGGGCGGGGGGGGGGGGGGGCGGGCTGGATGCAGGGGTGCGGGCCCGGGCTGGGCATGTTCTGGAGGGAAAGGCTGCCCGGGGCTACCACGTTCCCCCTGGCACCACCAGCTGGGAGTGAGATCCCTGCTCTCAGAAACCGTCCCCCACTCGGGGCAGGGGAGGGAGAAGGGGACCTCAAAGGGGCGCAGCCCTCTTCCTGCGGTGTGTTTAAAGGTGGGCTGCCAGCCAACCGAGAGGCGGGGGAGGGGGCCGGGGTGAAGGGGCGCCCCACCTCCAGACGTCCCCACTGTGAGTGGCCACGGAGCAGCCGGAGGGTAACAGCAGAGTTGACCGAGTGCATGGGTGAGAAGTGAGGATGCCAGCCCCAAATCTCAGGCCCTCACCCACTGGGAACACCAGGAGCCCCCAGGACATTTGGAGGAAGCCAAATTTAAAAGGGTGCAAAGCCGCATTTCTCTGTCAATCCCTGACTGCTGTAGGTAGGGTCCCCTGGTGCACTGTTTGGGGCTCTTTTGCACTTGACTCTGCCGATGGGGTGGGGGGGCTGGTTTTACACTCGAGCCCGGGCTTAGGGACCTGCTCATCCCTTGCAAATGCAGGAGACAAACATGGGCAGAGATTGGACTTCTCCTGCCCTGCAGTAGGACAGGAAGATGTTGTGTCTGCTTATCAGCCCAGGTGGACCAGCTGTCCACAGGGCTGTCAAAGTGAACCTGCCCCGGTGACAGGGGAGGAGGTGACAGAGTCCAGTCCCCGGCACTGCCACCTTCAGCCCAACCTCACACAGGCTGTGGGGCTTCCAGGAGCCCATGGTGGGCGGTGGGTGGCGCCGACCAGGGCTATTATGCGGTGAGGACCTGGCCTCTGGGTCTGGGACAGAGAGGGGCTTGGTCATCTTCCCTTTACCGGCCCTGCAGCCTGCACAGGCCGGGGAACCCACGGATGCTGGGGCAGCCCTCCTAGAACAGTGGGCACGCGTGCGGGGAGCCTGGGCTACGGGTAGTGGGGCCACAGACAGACCCCGAACCGGAGAATGGTTTATTCTCTGCAATGTCTCGCATGTGTCCACACCCATGCTGCTGCTTACAAACCGCAGTACGGCGCAGGGAAAGTGTGAGCGTACTCACACTGCCTCCTCCTGGCACGTGTTTGATATTATCCTTTGAGCCACACTTGGATTGGACGTTGCTAAGATCCAGCTTCTTATTAATTATCTGCACCTTTGATAGCCAGAAAAAAGGATGAGTGACATACCGCGCCCAGCTCCATCTGCTCTGAACTAACATACTCCCCTGTCTGGCTTCCAGGCGGGGAGACGAGGCCCCAGGCTGAGGGCAGGGGGTCTGAGTCACACCGTCCCAGGGGAACTGCCCCAGGAAGGCATTCCAGAACTGTGGGTGACGGGCTCCACTTTACAGTGCTGGGTTTAGAAAGCACATCCACCGCGAGGCGATTCGCATCACCGAGGCCCCCCCAGAGCACGTCGGAGGCCTATAAGCCACAGCTGAGTGTCCACCAGGCTGGGATGGAGTGAGATGTGCTCAATTATGTAACTGAATGAATAAATCAAAGAAATACAAAGTCCCATCTGTGTCCTCATTCACACACCTACCAGGCCCACCAGAACATTCACGAGAGCTTTCTGTGGCTGCCCTCAAGCCTGGGAGGCGCTGGAATCACCAGATTTTTTTTTTTTTTAATCCCAGACCCCACCCGGACCTAGAATTAGAATCTCCGTCTCTGTGCTTCTGGAAGGCTCCCCCGGTTGCTTCTTTCGGACGCTTGGCGAGTTTTGCGAATCGCTGACCTCTCCTCTCAGGGGGGACGCAGATGGCTCTACAGAGAAAGACGAATCCAGCCCCGCCTCCGCGTGAGAGATCCCTGTTTTAGCAGTGACTGATTTCTACTCAATCTCTCTAAAAACTGAAATACACAGACAACCGTGGCAGAGAGGAGGAGAGTCTGGTCTGTCTAAGCAGTGATAACATCTCTATCCCCGGGGTCTCTCCCCACAGGAGCTCCCTGCTTGGAAACAGTGTCCCTGTTCCCCACTGAGAACAGCCACCAGCTGGAGAGCCGGAGCTCCCCAGTAAGAACCAGCACTGCTCTCTGAAATTCAGGAAATGGCACCAACCCCTCCTTTGTGGCCTTTGTGAACGGCGGGCGGGGGCCCCCTGCTCCGGAGACTCGGGATCCGTGAGGGCAGCTGTGGCTGCAGGAGTCACAGAGCCCTGGCCTGGCTCGTGGCGGGGAGAAGGGTCCCAAGCCCTGACCCCAGAGCCAGAGCCAGCCCTCAAGGGGGGGCCGCAGGTCCTCCGCAAAATGAGGAAACGAGGACATGATGGCAAAATCTGTCCATCCTACTTTTCTGTGTTAAAACGGCCTTTCCTTTATTAAATTATTGGTTATTAAATTACATTGGTAGCAGATCATGTTTATCATTTTTAGATGTCCTCAGCCTGACAAAATACAGAGTAATCTTCTCTTGGACCCCATCCCATTTTTTCCCCTAATCTCACTGGTCTGGATCAAAACACTAGGGAAGCACACACCTGCCCCCCCTTTTTCATTCTCTTCTCTGTTCCTTTAAAATAAAAAGCTATGTATTTTTTTTTCATTAGAAAAGTAACATAACATTATGATTTTGAAAAATATATTTTAAAAAAAGCAAAAAACACAAAAGTTTTCCCACCACCCTAACACGACAATCACTTTTCGTTCTGTTCCCTTGAAGTCACAGATCTATAAATAAAACTACCATCACGTACATATAAGGGTAGTAATTACTTACACACACTTCTATATCTTGCTTTATCAAGTACCATCACCTTCTAAGCACTTGTCTTATCTACAGTCACGAAAAGCACTATTTTAAATAATATGTCATATTCCATTTTTTGACATCTGTGTGATCAGATACTTATTTTAAATAACAGAAAGTCTCACCACGAACATCTTTTTGCAAGGAGTTCTTTCCATATTATAGATTATTTTCACAGCAGAGTCCCAGAAGTAGAATTTCTGGGTCAAAGTTATAAATATTCTAAAAATTCTCAATACGACTCTCCAAGTGGCTTTCCAAAAGGGGTCGGATTAATTTACCCTGTGGACACCATCAAGAAAGTCCGTTTCGCCACATGGCTGCCAACGTCGGGCATTTTAAAGACTTGGTTTGCTTTCTTTCACTAAAATAAATGGGACTGCATTGTTGGCTTATTCTGCATTTTTTTTTTTATTATTACGATGTTGCCCCTTTGCCCCCTTTTTGCTGGTAGATGTATTTTTTTCTACGAATGTTTATACCTTTATAGACTCAGATTCTTCCTTTGTCATTTCTCTGGTATTTATTTATTTACTTATTTTTAAGAGAGGGAGTGAGAGAATCTGAAGCAGGCTCCATGCCCCATGTGGAGCCCAAGGTGGGGCTCGATCTCATGACCCTGAGACCATGACCTGAGCTGAAATCAAGAGTCAGATGCTTAACTGACAAAGCCCCTCAGGCACCCCTCTTCTTTGGTTTTTAAACGTAAAAACCACTCCTCATTTAGAGGTTGGGTAAATTTCTAATTCCACATCATCTTCCTCACCTTCCATGCCCGTAACTTCGTGATGAGGAGGCCATCTGAGGTCCCGAGAGGTTCAGCAACCTTCTCACAATCAGGACATAACTACAGGCTCCCCACGTGACAACAGAGCTTTGCCCCAGCTCCCTCAAGCTGGGTGTCTCATACACCAAGTACAAGGACACTCACTCTCGGGGGACACGGAAACTCTCTTCTGGTGGCAAGGAGATGCAGTGGCCGTGTCTCAGCCCAGGCTGGAGCAGGAGCAGCAAGTGGGACGGGCTTTCTCACCCTGCTTCTCAAAGACTTGCCGCTGCCCCTCGGCACACAATGTCTCTGAATTAGTTCATGCCATCCTCAGATTTTAAGGAGTCGAACCTGAACTCCTTCTGTGGGGATCATGTTTTACTCATCCCTTTCCACTGGTTGAGTCCCAGAAGCCGACTTGCCTGCTTTCACAAAGGCACTGCGGCAGTCTAGTATTAGAAAACACACACACGCAAACACACCAGATATTAACACAACAAAATTAAAAGGATAATGGTCAAAGAGGGAGAGGTCATCAGGACTGACAATGAGACTGTACATGATATTGAACTCCGAGCTTCCTGGAAGCCAAGGCAAAACGGGAAACATGAGGAGCTACTTAACTCTTTTTATTCCACAAAGAAAACTTGCCAGTTTTTCAAGGAAGATAACCTTGTTTTCTGAACTAACCCTTTTAAGAACTTCACCAAATGAATTTGGCGACATTAAGCAACAACAAGATCTGCAATGTACGTAGACTTTTTTTTTTTTATGTGGCTTTTTCTCGTTCCAATCCCACACAAAAGGCAACAAGTTTTTTTTGTGGGATTTGGCAGTAGACATAAGGATATTTACAAAGCAGACCTGAATTACTGTTAGTCGTCAGATAAAGTCAACACCCTTTACAGAGTGTTAGATTTACATAAGGGAGATGAAAGGGTTGGCATTGAAACTGGAATCCAGAAACTTAATTTCTCGGCTAGAGCAACATGTAGGATGTTGAGCCTCAGCTCTGAGCAGACACTGAAAATCCTCATCAAAGGAAAGAACAATGTTTTCGGAGCTCCGAATTTTGATCCAGGGGACTCACAGTCAAGGGAGAAATTCCTGCGGTCAGGGTTTGATCCAGGGGGAGAGGCTGGGGTGGGGCGGGGCTGAGGACAGCTCCACTTTGGTTTTGTCTATTTCCTTGAGGATGTGAAGCTGTCCCAAAGGCTCCCTGGGCCTTGATCTGATTCGGTGTGGGCTCAGAGCTCTCAAGGTACTCCAGATGGCCCACTCCTCCCCCCAGGAGCTCCCAGGCTGGCCCAGTGTCCACCGGCCGTCCCTGGCAAAGCCTGTCTCCAGCATAGCCTGGTGCTTGCTGGGCCCAGGTTGGCTCCACTGGAGTCGACATACCTGGTGCATCTCTAAAATGATGGCATTTACACGAGATTGTTCAGAGATACAGATGCTGTGCACAGGGAGAGGTGCCCAGAGGGCCTGGGAGTTAGAGGGCTGTCCCAGGGAAGGGTCCCAACCTGGTTCTGCAGGGCCTGGCACCTCAGCTCAGGTTCAGCTGAGTCCCTGGCCCTGATCCAGGAGAGGCAGACTATACCAGGTACAAGCTGACTTAACTTATTCCACGTAAATATTCTGTGTGCTTTTTACAACGAGAACTGGGACTCTGTCACTAAATATAACGAATTTTAAAAATACAGTCTTCAGTGCTCCAGCGTGGAGACAGGCAGCATTCTGTTGCCATCTAGTGGCCACCTGAAATATTGCAGCCCAAGGTTCTGGATGATGGGCGAGGGGAGGGGTGGGGGAATCTTTCGGCTCTTGGTTGGTTTCTGTCCCGCCTGGGGCCCTTGCAGCGCACAACTGGTCTGGACGTCCTCAGAGCCACAGGCACCACCCCAGTTCTGACCAGGTGGCCTTGGCCCCAAGTGAGCTCCGTCTCTCTCCCACTCTGGATGGTCCCTGGGACTCCTGTTCTTCCCTCTGTGCTCTGCACTGAGCACACAGAGGGATGCTGAGGGCTCTCAGTGGGGTTGCCTTAACCTCACGGAGCCCTCACCCACCCTGCCTTTCAACTCTGATCCTCCCAACCTCAGTCCCCACGACGCACAGACCATGGAGCCTGAGGGTCCCTCCGGGCGGCCAGTGCCCTCCACCACCCTCCTCCTCCATTCTCTCCTGTCCTGTCAGGGCAAAGGCCCAGCTGGTTCACCACGGACTTGGCAGGGACCTCCCTCCATCGGCTGGCAACTGCCCTGAGCTCTGGTGTAAACAAACACAACTCCAGCCTAAACCCTAAACCCTAAACTGGCCGCCCCAGCTGGTGCCAGTTCTAGCTTAATTTTGCTTTTGCTTTGAACATCTCCAGGGTGCAGTTTCCCTCTGTCTTCTTTCAGCCTGTGAACCTAGCACTCTGTGCAGGGGACTGTCCGTTCAGAGACCAGGTGATGGTCTCCAAAAGGGTCTGTCCTGTCTTCTCTGACTTGTGGGTGACACTTCGCACTGTGGGTGACGGTCGGTAACACAGGTGACTCTCCGCGTGGGGGACTTTCCATGTGGGGGACCCCTCCCCGGTGAGGGCGGCTCTCTGCTGCATCTCCTTCCCTTGGCCAACCTGTCCTCACGCCCCCTTTTCTCTAGGCCTCGGGGGCAGGAACTCTCTGCACAGAGCTTGGCGCTCAGAGGGGCCCCAGGACTGTCGAGTGAATGAACAAAGGACGGGAGGAAGGAACAAGCTTTCAGTGCTATTGTCTGTGCTGTTGTACTGGTTGTGTTTTCAAATCTATTTCTGCTCTTACCTCTGCATCTGCATTCTTTTTTCCACCAAAAACATAATCACCCTGCTGCAGCCATTTAATTTTTTTTAAATAACAAAAGCATTTAAAATGATGAATTCCTTCGAAGTACAATTTAGGGGAACCTCCACATGACATACGGTGTTTGTTACCAATGCACGCGGAAAAGGCATTCTTCGCTTCCAAACTAAGAGTATATGACACAGGACAATTTTTTAATTCCCAAGTATTTGTGGTAATGTAGCTGATATGTATACAATCAGGTTCTGGGGCAGGACACTGAGGGAACAGACAAGTGCAATGTTTCCCTGTATTTATAGGTTTTTTTTTTTTTTTTTTACAGACTATATGGATTATTGGCATAGCATCTGATAAATCCTCCGTCATACAGTTTAATTCCTGGTGTTTAAAAATTTCCCTTCTCAATTGCTTGGACTTTCTATGTCCTTCTTTTTTTTTTTTTTTTTTTGCTTTACTATCATCTACTGTAACACTTCCAGGTACAATGTATTCCTATCCATGTTTTTCTGATTAGAAATGTTTTCACTGTAGAAAATTTGGGAGGAAAGGGAAAAACACACAATCTCTGAGTCATTATTGGCATTTTGTCATAGTTTCATTTTCTCTGCAAACTTTTTATATCAACAGTAGGCAAAACCTGAATATTCCTACACTATTATTTTTTTTACGTTTTTATCTATTTGAGAGAGAGAGAACGAGTAGGGGGAGGGGCAGAGGGAGAAGCAGATTCCTCGCCGAGCAAGGAGCCCGATGTGGGACTCGATCCCAGGACCCTGGGATCATGACCTAAGCCGAAGACAGAGCCACCCAGACGCTCCCCTACACTATTATTTTTAACTTCACAGTATAACATTTATAAATGTTTATATTTATAAAAATTTTTTCAAGATATTTTTAGTGGCTACATAATATTTTATAGTATGGCATCACCATTAATTACCTCTCTATTGTCAGGCCTTTAAATTGTTTTGTTTTGCAATTCTAAATAAAGCTCAACGCACACTTCTGTGCTTAAAGCTTTTTCTGAGTTGGATTTTCTTCCTTTCCCCATTTTTAGAGTACAAAACACTTCTCCTGTTCTGTGTGAGGGGACCCAAAGATCTCAAGGTGACCTTCAGCTGAGTCCAGAGGAAGGAGACAAGAGACCCTTTGACAGATCACTGGTTTGGCAGAATGAAGTTGTGAAAACTATGGACATTCCTTCATTATGTCCAAAGGGACTGTATTGATTTCCAGCTGCTGGGATGAAAGGATGTCAATTTCACATCACTTACACCTGCGTGGGTAGTTTATTTTTTTTAGATGTGTTCCCAAAGCTGGTTCTTCTTGTCTGAACACCTCCCCACCCAAGAAGAGGGCGGGACAAAGTCAGAGCCAGGCTGCAGGACACAGGGGCTGGGCCTGGGCTGGGAATAAGCTGACCAAGGAGGAGGCAGGTGCATGGGATCTGAGAAGGGACAGGGTCAGGCCTGAAAGAGGAAAATCAGTCCTCAGATCCAGGGTGCACAGGAGACCCTACTGGGGTTGAGGCCAGAGCCAGCAGGTGAGAATCTGGGTCTCAGCGGGGACTGCATATTGAGAACACCTGGGGAGGTTCCCTGGAAGATTCTAATGGGCCTGGGGAAGGCTCTGGCACTAGGATTTTTAAAAGAATCTCCCCTCCCACCCCCCAGGTGATTCTCTTGCTGTCAGGTAGGAGAGCTGCTGTCCCCGGGAGCAGGCATACCTGTCCACAACGCTGGCCTGCCTTGCCTTCTCTCCCAATCTTTGGTGGATTCAGCTGGTTCTGGCCAAGCGGCCAAGTGACTATCTGCATTTTCCTTGAAAAATAATTCCGTTCTGGAATCTTCAAGCAATACCTGCTCATAGTTGCACATCATGAAAACAAAGTACAACGCAGAACACAGATGTTTTACACTTTTTTCCCAGCCACTGATTTACATTGATCCTCTGCGTCTTCAGTCTGCAGGTTTTTCAGACTGGACCCTCTTGCTTCTTCTTCAGTGGGACCTGCTATTCCAGGGGTCATGGTATTCTTCAGACTCACAGCGCCGTCCCTTTTGCAGCTGAGATAAGCACCGACTGAGCACTTACGGTCTGCCGGGCCCTACGGGAGGCCCCGGGGCCCCAGCGATCTCAAGGAGGCCTCAGGAAGCCTTTAGTCCTGGCATGCGGAAGGCCTTCTCCACAGATCCCACGTGCCTGCCTTCCTGTTTCTTGGCTCTTCTTTTTCCCTGGAGATTAGTGTTCCTCTTTGTTATGGCTGAGGTTTCCGACAATTTTCTAGGTTTTCCATGGGATTTAAGGGAAACTGTTACTCCTCCCTTGGCCACTTCCCTGCCTCTTCTCACACTGAGTCCCGAATAAAGTCGCCCTCTCCCCTTTAATCCTTCAGTAAATGAGGACATAGGTCTGCACCCAGCATGGTAAGATCATGGTTGAGGGGGGGGAAGTGGGTCACTCGGAGCCTCAGGTCACTGGCTCCCATCCACCGGACTCCCCCTCCCCCACAGACGGGGCGGCCCTGGGTGTGAGGGGCAGGTCCTGGCCCCAGAAAGGTCCTCAGTGGGAAGTGTTCAGCCCCGGCACTGGGGTCTCTGGAGAACTGCTGGATGGGCCAGGGGTGCCCACACTTTCCGAGCTAACCTTGGAGGAACTCAGGGTGGCCGGGGGGGGCGGTGCGGCCGGGGTCGGAAGGAAGAGGTGGGTGTTTGCTGGTATGTGACAGCCCACGGGCTGGGGGATGCTGATGGTGAGTGTGCCTCTTGCAGTCATGACTTGTCCTGAGACACTGGTCACAGCCCCACAACCATCTTGTAGATGTAGAGCTGGCTGGGTGGGGTTTTGTTTGCCCTTTTTCAACACGAGGGGCAAATGGTCCCGCTATGCTATGAAAACAGGGCACACGCGGGACGCTCACGGTGCTGAGGGAGGTGTGCGGATGCCAGGGGGATCATCCCACCACCTTGGCAACCCTCTGCCCGCAAAGCTCTGCGGAGGGGTCAACTTGCAACCAACACCCCAGCGGCCCCAGAGTCTCTTCTGGAAGGACACAGGATCTTTACAAGGAGCAGCCCAGGCAAACACCACAGAAAAATAAACAAGGGCCCAGCGCCAACCCTGTGGACCACAGACCAGTGGCCGTGGGCCCCAGGGCTCTACCCTGGGAGGCACCCAGACCTCCCAACTGGGCAGGACTCTTCAGGCCCCAAGGATGGGAAAGGCCAGGGGGAGGCCCTGAGGCTCCATGGGGAGCAAAGCACAGAGTTTCGGTTAAGGCACCCACGTGGACAGAAAGCCCTGAGACGCCCTCCCTTCACGGAGACCCAGGCTCCAGCCAAGAGTGACATCAATAGTGCAAAGGTCCCCCGCTGTGGGGGTAGACGAGTGGTTCTGACTGATTAAAGGGAAATGCTGGCTCTGGGTGCTGTAACATCTGCCCAGCACAGCAGGAGGTTCATGGCCCCCCAAACAGCCCAAGCTGGGGAGGCCCAACACATTTGTGCTCCTAACAACGGAGCCTTGGTCCTCTGTAGTCCACATAAGCCACCTCTTCTCCCTTCTCCACCCAGCCCCCTGGTACTGGGGGTGGGGTAGGCTGTTAGGGGCTGCCCTGTGTCCTCCAAAATTCATATGATGATGTATTAACTCCCAGTGCCTCAGAATGGGACCATATTTGGAGATAGGGTCTTTCAAGAGGTGGGCCTCCATCCAGTATAACAGGTGTCCTTCTAGGAAGGAGAGACTGGGACAGAGAGGCAACCAGACAAAAGACCACAATAGGACACAAGAAGGCCTCCATCCACACGCCAAGCAGAGGGACCTCAAAAAAAATAGCCCTGCCGATACCTTGATCTTGGACTTCCGGCCTCCAGAACAGTGAGGAAACACATTTCTGTTACAAAAGCTGCCCGGTCTGTGGTCTTTTGTGTGTCAGCCTTGGGAAACTCATACAACGGGGGCCGGGGGGGCGGGGCAGAGGAGGACGAGGGGGTCCAGGTCAGTCCCCAACTCCCACCACTTTAGGCCTTGGGAAGCTCACATTTCTCCACCTTTAGGAAACCCAAAGATCTCACGAGCGCCCGCTTGCCCCAAAGAACCAGTTGTTCAGAAGGGTACCCCAAATTCCCCCAGAACTGAGGATTTTAGAGTAACCTAACATAGAGGTTCGCTTTGGTGTCCAACGAACGCCAGAGACACTCACCTGCAGATTGGTCGTTTCGAAACACAAGACAGTTTGGGGAACCCCTGTGGGTGCCCCCAGGTCATACAGCCAACCTCATAATCTCAGGGACTGCCCGTTCAGCAGGGGCTCAAACAGGGAAGGAAAGAACCAGTACTTTCTCCCCTAAGGCCGGGCACTCACCACCTGGTGGTGACCCCAACACAGAACTGAACCAGAGCTGCCTTTCCTTGAAGAGATCCGGGAGGGACCAGGGTGTGAGGGGAGGGGCGGGGGCAGGGTCACTCTCCTGCCTCTGCCGCAGGGGTGGGGGGACCCACACTCCTTCTCCTGGCGTCCTGAGGCCAGCCCCGGCCCGTGCGCCCTTACCTTCCCGCCTCCTGGCTGGTGCTTCAGGTTTTCAGTGGAGCCGATCTTGGATCTGACATTCTTCAGGTCTGGCATGGGGACGGGAGCGGTCTGCAGGCGGCTCTTGGCTGAAGACGGCGACTTGGGTGGGGTGCGGACCACCGCCACCTTCTTGGGCTCCCGGGTGGGCGGGGTTGGCAGGGACGGGGTGCGGGAGCGGCTGCCAGGGGTGCCCGGGGAGCCGGGGCTGCTGTAGCCACTGCGATCCCCAGATTTCCCAGATTCACCTGCAGAGACAGGAGGCAGTGAGGCCAGCGCTTGGGGTGGGTGGGAGCCAGAAAAGGCCCTGGGGGCTGCCTGTCCCGAGGGCCCACTCCCAGACGCAGGGCTGGTGAGGCAGGCAGGAACCAGTCGGAGGCTCCGCTAAGCCAGCGGGAGGCTGCCCCTGACCTCATTTCTAGAGACATGTCTCTTCTTCCAGGCCTGGTTACTTAGGGACAGAGACTCCCTGTTTCCCAGGGAGGAAACAGAGCAGTCACCAAGGACCGCCTGGTACCCTTTCCTTAGGGGCAACTCTGCCCCACAGCCCCAGGGTCAAGAGACTAGGTCCAGCTAGCTCTGTGGTCTCAGACAAGTCACCTTCCCTCTCAAGAGCTTAAGGGCCTCAACTGGAACATGAGAATAACGACAGTGCCCGCAGGGAGGGAGGCCAGGCGCGGATGCGCGTAGATGTGCTCTGAAAGACTCTAGTGCCATCCTATGTGGCTTTTCCCTGAATAAGGGTGACACGGTGACAGGACCAGGGGACACGCTTGTCTGGATCTATTAGACCCTTTACCCACTGGGTGAATTTTAAGCTCTTCAGCAAGTTCCAGGCCCCTTTCCCCACAGGCCCCCGTGCAGCCTCCCCGACCCCTCTGTGGCATGTGGGCTCCAGAACGGGATGCCTGCTCTGTGTGCACCTGTCCCTAGCTCTCCAGACGAGCCGTGTCCCCTTGTGCCTCCCTGTCCTGCACTCTCCAAGAACTCCCCCCTACACCGATGCATGGCTGTCCATGCACCTTTCCCAACTGCCAGGAAGGCTGCTGGGGCTGCTCTTTCCCCAACAGACGCAGTCCTGGCTCCTCAGCCTGCTTCCGTCCTGCACTTCCCAGACCCCTGCACACTCCAGTTACTATTCCATGAGCCCCATGAAGCAGCGTTTCTCCAAGTGTGGCCCAGGGACCCCTGCGTCAGCATCTCCAGAGCCTTGGGTCAGGCGTGGGACCTGGAAGATGCAGATTCCAGGGCCCGTCCAGCCCTGGAATGACAGAAGCCCCTAGGCTGGGGCCTGTCCTGCCGGTTGCTCCCAAGTTCCCTGGGGATTCTTGAGCACACCTGAGTCTCAGAGCCATGGGGCTGGGTGCTGTGCCTGGGTGAGGGCCCAGCTCCCCTCAGCTCTGAGGGTGGCTGAGCTCTCTTGGTACCTCCAAGCTTCCCAGATACCCTGGTCCCTGCCCCAGGAACCATCTATACCAAACCGGGACCTGCAGGCCCCACCCTGGAGAAGGTGGCTCTTGGCTGGAAGCGCTGGGCAGCAGTGAAAAGGCAACTTCTCTCATCAAGGGGCAGAGGAAGCCCCGCCATTTTTAAGAGTTTGAATTTCCATGTCTGTGGGACGTTCCTAAGGTCGTCAAGCTCTGGGGCAACAGAACAAACGAAGCTTTTCCTCTTTTTCCACATCGGGAAGCAACAGATGGGGCCTCCACTCCAGGCTCAGCCCCCCGCTCCCCTGCTCCTGCCTCCAGGCACACAGGCTGACCACTGGACTTGGGGGTGGCTGCAAATCCTTTTTGCGCCACTTAATTGCAGACTGACCTTGGGCAAGCCATTCAACCTCCTAAGCCTGCGTCCTTATCTGGAAAGTGGGGAGAGCAGCCACAGCCCATGGGGCTGATTTGAAGGCTGGATGTAGCACCAGGACAAGTGTCTGGTGCAGGGGTGAGTGCTCACAGGGTGTGTGTTTCATAAATGTCAGCGGGAATTTCACACCTCCACCTTGGGCCGAGCCTCCAGCACCCCAAAACAGCTGGAGACTCATGCTTCCTGCCCCCAGAGCCTCGGATGAAGTTCATGAGAACACGCGGGAATCGAAAGGTCCGTCAGACAGACGCATCTGCGTGAGCCACAAAAAGAGCAGCAGGAATTCGGACGGTTCTGCGTTCAGATTCAATGTGTGAAACCCACACCTCAGAAGCAGGTCGTCTCTGCTCTCAAACCTAGGCCAACAAACAGCCACACACGCACCGCGAGTGCCCCACTGGGCAAAGCAGCCCCCGAATTACCTCGCTCGGATTTTGCCCCCGCAGGGGGTGGTTTTCTCTGCACTTGCTTGGTAGCTTAAAAAGAAAAATCCACAGAAAGCCTCATTATAATCAAGCTTAAACGGGACCTCCATGAGTCTTCATGCTGCAGGCACCAGCCAGGCCACAGGGCAGAGGTGAGCTGGGCAGGGAGTGTGTTCAGGGAGCAGGGGTCCCCACTGGCAGGACACAGGTCAAGGTGGCCCACTGAGGTCTGTCCACCCGCAAGCTGCCACCCAAATGCAGGGGAGATCCAAAGAGAAAGGCACATT
This sequence comes from Eumetopias jubatus, assembly GCF_037043125.1. NCBI lineage: Eukaryota > Metazoa > Chordata > Mammalia > Carnivora > Otariidae > Eumetopias > Eumetopias jubatus. The sequence goes on from NW_028274816.1 coordinate 97,896,073, forward strand.
CTCGCTCCCAGCAATGTGAGTTGTGTGAGTCAACTGGCTTAATGCCAAGTGAAGAAAAGCAGGATCAAAATCATGTACCAAATCCAATCACAATTCTGTGAATTACTCTTATGTCATATGAATTATAGACAGGAAGAAACCATCCAGCGGGCATTCGCGAGCAGAACATCCTTGCAAGCACCACCCCAGGGCAAAGGAGGCAAACATCACTGCAAAAACATGCAGACAAAGGGCTCTGAGCTGCCACCCCAGGGTCAGCGCACAGCAGAGAGACCCCTGAACCAGTCCGGGCTTCTCGAGGCCTGTACAAGATCCACGGGGCCCTGAGCACCACCCCAAAGCTAAGGCAGGCCAGATGCCCCCTGAGTTGTGCAGAAGCCAAACCTGGTCACCTGGGACAGGGCCCCTGGGGCAGGGGTGGGAGTGGGAGAGAGGAGCTCAGCCTGGCTGTCTCCCATCCCCAAAGAGGGCAACTATTCTTTATAGCACCACTGGGAGCAGATTTACTCCACGGAAGCCTGCCTGGTACTCAGAACTAACTGGGCTTTACTCACACGAGCGCAGGGATATAGGCGCAGCCTGCCGGTGCTCAGCCGAGCCACTCAGGGCCCGCCAAAGGGCCCACTCCAGCAAGTTCAGCTGAGCGGGGGCCACACCTGGTGTGAGGTCACCTGTAGTGACCCATCCCGGCTGCTGCTCTCTTTCCAGAGACACAGAGCCGCCAGGCGGGGGCCCCGAGGCTTGGTGTCAGAGAAACTCAGAGCATCCCCTTTCTGCCACTTAGTCACGCGGCTGCACGCTCTTCCTGCTTGAAGTGGGCTGCTCAGACTTCTACCTGCACATTCTTAGGGCCTTGATTTCGTCATCGCTCAAAAGTGGGGATTCAATATCTTGGAAAATTGTCAAAAATGAGCACTCAGGTGTTTAGTGAGCAGCAGGTGTCCGTGTGTCCTTCAGCTACGGCAGTGATTAACTGCCAGGGGCCCTCAAAGTTGAGGACGGCCCCTACTGACAGCTGCCCCTGACCTGGATTCCAGAGAACGGTCTTCTTACCCGTGCCCGGCGGGGTCTTTGGGGAGGGCGTGGTTTTCGCTGGAATCCTGGTGGCATTGGCCTGGCCTTTCTGGCCTGGAGGGGCCGCTCCCCGGGGTGTGGCGATCTTCGTTCCGCTTCTACCATCCGCCCCCTGTCAACCGAAGCACCGTACAGTGGTTTTTACGACCGGGAAAGGTGACTCTCACCTAGAGTCCATGCCAGCCCCACTCAACCTCCTTAACTCAAAACGAGGCTAAGATTGGGGTGACCCTTTGCTTGCTAGATGCAACAAGCGTCTTCCACAATCTCAAGGGTTTGCCGGCCGCACAAACCCATAGCTCCACCCAATCGCCAAGCTCCCCGACCACTGTGGGCTCCTGGAGGAACAGTTTACGTGAGTTCTCAGCATGAGTTGTGCTGTTGTGTTTTATCAAAAGGTAACAGAGCTTAGAGTGACGATCAGGCTCATCATCCGCCCAGGGCTGATCGAAGGGCAGGACATTCCTGTGTGGACGGCCATTTTCCAACTCTCCACAGGGATTCACCTGACTGCCAGTGGTTGGATTCACCAGAGGCTCCCAGGGACACTGATGAACCAGACCGCGGGTGCTAACAGAGCTAGGTCATTCTTCTGTTCTCTCCCAAACAGCCCTTAGGTTTCGGTGACTCCTGAGAGGGCTAAGAGCATTTGGCGGGGTGAACACCAGTGCCAGTTAGCAAACTGGCCAGTGGTTAAGAGCCGGTGTGCAAGCCGTCTGCTGACTGGGTGCAGTTATTGGGTTTGACCTTGACACATAACACAAACTCAAAAAAGAAACTGACATTCACCAAAGATCACAGGATGGTTCAAGGGGAGTGAGGGGAGCGTGCCCTTGCGGGACTGGCTCTGGGCGTGGTGCCACATCCAACCCACAAGGGGGCGACCTAGAAGCACTCCCAGTTAGGGTGGTGATTTTTCAAACCAGGGCCCCCTCGGGTGCTGTAAGGGACAAACGAACAGGGCGGGGGGGGGGGGAGGGTCTGAGAAAACCAGTGCCACACCCCCTCGTCCCAGTTCAACCAGAATTTTCACTGTTCTACGTGGTGCTTCTAGGTAAGAGGTTCTCTGAAGGAAGGTCTTTGTGGCTAAAAACAGCATCCATTTGAAAACCATACTAGAGCAGCCTGATTCTTTTCAAAGGTGGTTTCCTTACCTTGACTTTCATTTCCTTTGCTCCAGAACTGCCAGTTCGGGGTGTGACAGAAGAGACGTGTTTAGGAGAGGAGGATGACTCTGGGCACACGGCAGGGCTGGAGGGTTTGATCAAAGGGTCTGAGCTACCAGGAGTGGGGCGTTGGGGGCTAAGGCAAGGCCTAGTTTTCAGGGTTTTAGCAGAGGAAGGTGTGGATGTCTTAAACATAAACATAAATAAAATCAAAATAAAAGTCAGCACATGGGGGAGGGGAACAAACTGAAAAAGGAGAGTAACTAAAAATAAACAAGGCAGGCAATGGTTTAAAGCAGTGATCTCCAAACTGGACTGTGTTCCCTCATCCGTCCTCATCCCCTAAGGACTGCAAGTGGCCACACACTCTAACGTCCTCGTGGTTATTTATCAGCTAAATACATATACTACGATGCCAACATACGATGTACATTATAAAACTTACTTCTGATAGAACTTTTAAAAGAGAAGAGACAAAGAAATGGATAGAAGTTCTAGAATGTTCTTTAGCTCATTGGATCTTCTTGTGCTGCACCCTGCCACTTTGGAGACCACTGGTTTAAAGGTGTTTCACGCCCAAAGAGTTCATGGAGATCGCCAAAGCATATGATTATTAGGATGTTTTCCAAGAAAACATCCCCAGTGTGTCATGGGTCATCCCCAATGTGTCATGGGTCAGCAGGGCCCCACTTTCCACTAAATTCCAGGTGAGGAGCTCATGCTGGCCTGCTAACCCTAGGCCTTCTTCCGCCACATGGAGAGTGTCACACTTGCTAACACCAGGATTGTGCCTATCCCAAGTCTTAAAGATTCTGCCTTATGCCTCAGGTTTTATGTGCACACGCATGCGCACGTACAACACAAACACACACGTTCTGATTAAAGTCTCAAACAAAACTAACTTTCACACTATCTGGTAAATCCTAACCTGGCCCGTGTTCACTTTTGAACACATTCTACCTAAGGAAAGTGTCTGGGTGAGCCCAACAAGAGGCCGTGGGGCTGGACGACCTCACAGACGGAGCTGCCCCTTCGAGGAGAGGGAAACTGATGGACAGTGGTTAGCACCCATGGTTTGTCCTAACTGGCTCTGGGGGACTTTGACCAGGAAGCATGGCCCTGGTGGAGGAGGTGAGCTGGGAGGAGGAGGAGGAGGGGTCACACCTTCAGGCATAAAACTGAGAGGCCTAGTCCAGAGGTGTTTCCAAGAGGGAGTCAGAGCTACCAAACAAGGACCTTGGCTTTGTTTCCTCGTTGCCCTCGGATCCTCCACCAAAATGGCAGAGGCCCTGTGCGTGGCCAGCCTTGGCGAGGAGGAGGGCCCAAGGTGCGGGGAAAGGTGTGAGGGGACAGACACAGGCTGAGGTCCTGGAACTGGTGATAAGAAAAGTTGGGGGTGGATACTCCTTCCCCCGCTGCACAAGGCCCCCTTCTGCCAGAGGCACTCCCTACCTGGCCCAGGTTCGTGCAAGATCCAACCCCTCGCTGTCCAGGGCGGGGATGCCGTTCCCACGTGTGCAAATGGATGAATGAACGGAATACATGCATGCACGAGGCTGGGATTCCCCTGACGTGCATCCCGACTGGCTAGCAGCTCTTGCTACGGCTTCGCGCCTCTACGGCAGAGCCCCCCAAGTCCCCGCAGGACCCTCAGCTCCTCACCAGGGTTGTGATGGCAAACCCTGACCCCCTAGAGGGAGGCACAGCACATGCTACCCATCTCCTAGAGCTACCCTCTGCTTCTGAGGACCCCACCAGGGCTCTGGGATGGGTGAAGACCCAGATGTTTCAGGCAGAATTTATACTGGAAATTTTAGGTGCCTTTACAAAAAATAGGTCTTCATCTAGGGCCTCACTGGGATTTTCCTGGGGAAACTCTACTGTGCAGTTACGGGGGAATTTTCCAGGATGCAAAGTCATTAAGGGGGGAAACTACAGCTGACAGGAAGCACTGAGAAAACCAGCATGGTTCTGGATGCACTTTCAGTGGGAGCAGGTGCTTCATTCACTGCTCCTCAGGTTGGTTTTTGAAGTCTGACTAAAGCTTGTGTTGAACGGGCGCCTTGGCAAGATTTCAAGACGGCGTCTACTGCACAGCTTACGTCCCACCGTACATCAGCCCCACTCAGAGCTCTGCAGCAACCAACCCACCTGCCTAGAGTTCTCAGAACACGCATCATCTCTTCATGCTTCTGGGCTTTGCTGTGCTGTTCCTACTCCTCAGAATGCTGTTCCCATCCCTGCCTCAGCAACCCTCCTTTATATTTCCTTCCCCGTCTGGCTCATAGATCCCCTCTTCTAGGGCTTATCCAGAACCCTCCACCTTAGGTTAGAGGTCACTTCCTTGATCAATGCTCCCTCGGCCACCTGAATAAACGGTATTTTCTCTACACCTTAAGTATGTGTGTGTACATATACGCTCACTGAGCCTGGATCTGCAGTGGGAAGTGTAAGATGTGCGAAATTCAAACTTTATTGCAGAAAATTCAAGTGTATCTTTGTTTGCTACGAACATCTCATTTCAACTATGCTCACGGAATTGCAATTAGGAGCATGAATTCATTCACCTGCTGACCGCCCTTCCCAGGCATAAGCAGCAAAGTGGATAAATGCTGGAATTTTAACTGTTTGCATAAAAATACAAAGCACTTTTTAAATGACAATCATCCTTCAGTGACAGACGTTCCCCACGTTACATAAAAAAAATCCAGATAAGCATGGCTTCTTGATAAACTTGACGTCGGCAGAGGTTCGCAGTTTTATCAGCTTACCTTGGCTTTTTTGTCCTCGGGTCCAGCCCCATCTTTGCCTTTACTGACCATGCGAGCTGATAAGATATAAAATGAGAATGTATGTTACACCCAATTGCAGAGCTCCTGGAAAGAGCTGGATACGGTTGCGCTGATTTCTTGGGATCCGTACAATGTGTTCTGTTCAGCTGGGCTGGGTGGAAATCCAGTGGATTTTCTTTCCCCTTGAATCTGTCTCTCGTTGTTAGTATCAACACAGCACACTGGGGTCATTGCTTGGTGCACCCTGACAAGAGGGGACAGCAGGCTGGCTGAGGGTGGGGACATGCAGAGAGGGCTCGGTGAAAACTCTTCCAGGCACACGCGGGCAACAGGGGCGATCAGGGAAGGTAGACAGTGCAGACCCCATCTCTCATAGGCTCCTCCCCTGTCTCTGCCAGGGTCAGCCTCTCCTAGTGGGGACCGACCCCACTCCAAGGAAGGGCATTTGGAGGCCCCCGGGCCATAGACGGAGCAGCTCAGCTATGCTCCGACTCCCTGCGGGACCTCCGACCCCCTGCGGGACCTCCGGACTCATGCTGTCACCCAGAGCTTGCCCCTCGCTAATGAGGGCTATGGTCGCCAGCCCCAGCTGCCCTGCCCCCCTGACAAGCCCGGTCCACCCCTGACCCAACTGGGAAGGGTCTTCTCGCCGCCTACGGGCCCTCCCAAGGGGACTAATCCTTGCCATTTCCCCAACTTAGCTATAGACTAGTTACCATCAAACATTTTACAGGTATCTTGAGTTTAGGACCAAACTGCAGGCGGCTTTTGTGTGTAGAAAGCCACGCCCCCTGGTGAAACCAGGTGTCTACCAGCATCCTCTCTAACTCATCCCTCCCTTTTGTTGACATTCTTTGCTGAAAATTGATGATAGATTTTCGTCCTTGGTTTCAATATCGTATTCCCCCCTGCTGAAAAGTCAGTGGGGCCTCCTGGAGCTTCCCACTGGATTTCTAGAGTGGCCCGGACTGATGATCCAGCCCAGAGACCCTCACACATTACTGCTCGGGAGACAGGTTGATAAAACACAGATTCCTGGGCTCACGTGAGACTCGGTAAGCTCAAGGTGGGGCCTATGAATATGCATTTTAATAAAAGCCCCAGGTGGAACTGATTCATGCTTTTGCCCAAATCAACGTGATTATCACCATCCATGTCACAACAGAAGCATCTGCTAGATCCACATTTCCCAAACTGGGTCCTACTGCACAAGTCCTCTTCCAGGAGATGTTAGCAGGTCAGAGCAAGTAAATTTGGGAAATCTGTACTCTGTGTCTTTCTCAGAGCGTCATAATGTGCATTAGAATATTAAAGGCTCTGACAAGTCCTGCTGCAACAAACCTTGCTTAACTTTGCTTCATTTGTTTTTTCCAAACTTATTGGATCACGGAGCTCCTTTTCCCCTGGACACATCTATCAATAGCCAGTATTCAATAAAACACCGTTTCAGGAAACACTATTATAATTGGCCAAGTCACAGTTTTTTGTCCCCTACTATTTTGGAATTTAGGATATTTTAAAATAGGATAATATAGGAATTTTGAGGGGTCTTAAATTTCAATACAAGTTCCTTTATGTACAACATTTCAAAGTTCTCTTCACAAGTAAAATCTAATAAAATCTAACAGATGTTTGCAATTGACAGCTCAAGTAACGGGTTTCTGAGCCCTGTGAATAATTCCAACACACTGGATGTCCTAAATGTATGAATGCACCTGACTAGTAACCATGACGTCTCCACTGGCCTCCTTGTCTTCCTGACAGACATGCCAACAAGGGGGAAACTCCCCTACCACCTCTCCGGCTCCCGAAGGGCTGCTGTTGCTGGAAGCAGGCTGGGGCTGAGGCCCCTGCAACCTCAGCACAGGGGTTCCCAGGCTGCCGCAAGGGAGGAAGAGAAGATTCAGACAGGAACATTTTGTTTGTGCTCATTGTCTCCCCTGCCACAAGGCAGGGTGGGTAGGGGTGGGGGCTGTTGGGCCAAAGACTCAGCTTGGGCTCTGGGCTACCCCCAAATGCTCATGTATGTGTCACCTGTTACATGTGATGTGTTGTCCACTGACAAGAGCAGCAGAAGACAGGCTCATGCCCTCTGTGTCTCTGGGCTTGGAGGGCATACTTCAGAACCTTCCAGAAGGCACTGTGCTGAACAGGGAAGAGCGTGACTTTCAGCGCAGACCCACCTGGATTCTGAACGCCGCTCTGTCACTTACTACTTGGTGACCTTCAGCGAGTTACGTTACCTCTCTGAGCCTGCTTCCTCATGTGCAAAGTGGGGCTAATTATGCCCTCTTGGAAGTGTTGGGAGGGTTCTAGACGATGAATTTAGGGCACATAATCAGCCCTCCACAGTGGACCAGCTGTTACTCGCTCTGCAGAGGGTGGCACACCAGCCACCTGTGGGCTGATGGACCGTTGTGGGTCATCGGGGTCCAGAGAAGTGGACAGGGTGGAAAGCACTGGGTGGGCTGGAGGTCACATGCAGCATGGCGGGCAAGCGTGAGAGGAGTGCGTGCTGCCAAAGCCCGAGGGGCAGGAGGCGGCTGTGGGAGGGTGAGCGGCCGTGCCCGGGGGGCCGGTTTAGTGACCCTCCCTAGGAACCTCGGAAGCAGCAGGAGTCAAGGAGGGGCTGGAAGCTCAGTGGCAGTGCCCGCAGCCTGGGTGCCACACGAGGTCGCCGGGAAGGAGCCAAGGAGCTCAAGACACAGACCTTTGAGTTGAGGGACCCGGCTGACGGGCTTCCCTGGCAGAACGGTGGCAGGCTGCTTTTCAGAAGGTTCTGGAAGGTCAGTCTTTTTTGTATCCTCTCCCTCAGAAGGGCCCTGGGACTCTCGCTCCTCTCCAGGGGGCCCTGGGAGGGCAGCCCCTTCCAAATCCAGCTCTGAATGTCCCTGTTCCTTCTGCACGTTGGCTTTGATTTCCACGTGGAAGGTGAACTCGGGGGGCGTGTCCTGCCCTTCCACCGAGGGCCTTACGCTGGGCCCGTGGGGCTGTGAGGCCTGGATCTCTGTGGAGACGTTGGAGAGGAAATCGACAGGGAGGCGGATGGCACCTTCAGCTGGGAAACCAGGGAAGCCGGTGGTTCCTCTGGAAACTGTGGGGGGCGGTGGCCCGCCTCGCGGGGGGGAGCTCTGCAGACCTGGGGAGACCTGGGAGGGAGCGGAGTCCTGGGGCAAGGACTCGTCCACATCGCGGTCTTCGTCGACTTCCTTGCCCCCCCGCCGCTCTTTGCCACGGTCCCCCTTCAGAGGCGGCCAATCCTGGCGCAGGTCTCCCAAAAGCTGGTGCTCCAGTGGCTCCAAGCCATGGCGACTACCCTCTGTGTCCTCAGGTTCTGTCCCCGCAGGCTGGCACGTGGCCTCCCTGGGGCTGTCAGCCTCGACGGGAGCCCACGGCGTGTAGGACCCATGGTGGCCTGTCAGACCCAGGGTGCCCGGGTCAGTGGCCTCACCTCGATGGTGCCCTGGCTCTCCGAGTAGGCTCTCCTGGACAGCCTTGACACTCCCAGGCTCCATCTGGAGACTACCAGGGGAGGTGGGCTTCGGAAAGGCCAGAACCCCCTTGGCCCCATCCCCTGGTTTTGGTCCCCACTCCTGGTGGGGCTCCTGAGGGCCTCCTGTTGGAGAAGGTGGTTCGCAGATGGGGTGACGCTGGGAATGGCAGGAGACCACCAGTGCAGCGGCCTCTGGCCGCTTCTCCCCCAGAGGCAGCACGGAGACCCCAGAAGCTTCTCTGCCGTATTCAGGCTGATCCTGAGAGCTAAGCCCGTTGACCGGGGGCCTCTCAGGTACCTCCCTCTGCTGGCCTGGAACTCTCAACTCCTCTGGGTTTGAAGAGGCAGCGGTGGCAAAAGGTTGGCAAGGACGCAATAATTGTTTAAGAGAGAGAACGCACTCTTGAAATAAGAAAAGGACATTTAAATAGCACCACAAGCCCAACTAACAAAGAAAAAGGAGCGTGTGCTCTGGGCTCATGCTTGTTGCTTTCCATTGCTCAGAATGAAAGCTCTGTTGGTCTACCTAACACCAACTCACTGGGTGACGCTGGGTGGGCAGGCATCTCCCCTCTCTGGGCCTCGGTTTCCTCATCTGTAAAACGGGTGCTCAGACCTGTTGAACTCCAAGGCCCCGTTCAGCGCCAGCGTTATTCCTCTGCCTCTCACAGGCTCTGGGTGGGTTCAGAGCATGTCAGCACCTCCAGGGCTGCCAACCCCGCGCTGGGGCTGCCTTGTGCTGAATCTACTAGGCTATAGAAGCTTCTTCTTCTCTCCAGGGACACTGAGCTTCCTGAAGATTCTGGCCTCTAGATAGGACCTGGCTTGGGTGCAGTGAGGATACCATTTTCTCTCCCTCTCTCTGTTTCCCCTTTCTGCAAAATGAAACCAGCAGGTGCCCATAAACCAACCCCGCCTTACGATTTGGAAAATGCCTAAATTCATCACCACCAGGGCTCAAGTCTTTACTAACAGACCTGCCACAAGGTTCCTATAAACAGAAGCACGATTCAGATTTATCCGGGTCATGGATCACGGACGGGCCTTTTGCATAAGGCGAGGCAGACCACTGTGGCGGGAAAGGACTCTGCGTGGCAAAGACATTGCCTGCCAACGAGACCACTATTTTCAGCCCGTCCCACAACTAGCAGTTGGTGGAGGGCACACTTCATTCTTTCTGGCTCGTTCGTGCAGCATTCATGTGAGCCCTCCTTAAAGCACCTGACCATGTATTAAGGATAGGAGAGTCACACTCTCTGGTACTCCTAACCAACACCCTTCGTTTTTTTTTTTTTAATTCCCAACCTTCACAGTTCGCATCTAGTCCCTGCAGAACAACCCACACAACTCCACCCTAGGACCCCAAAGATTCAGGGTATTGGAGGAGCTGAGGGGAGGGAGGTGGGAAATGCACGTGTGCACACAGTCGTGTGGCCATGGACATACCTCTCACGTGACCGCCCTCTCTCCCCATCCAGGCAGAGTCCGTGCAGACGCCGGCAGGCTCACTACCGAGAAGCCAGTCACAGCTCACCTCCACCCCCACACTTACACCAGGGCCTCGAGCTCACCATCTCCCTCATTTCATGTTCCTAGCATCAGTCACGGTGCCTGCCCCCCAGCGATGATCAATAAAGGAATCTTGCATGGATGAACTGGTATCAGGAAGATATGCTCGTTTCTACTTTCTGCAGGGTCTACGGGCACCTTACTGGGGCCGTCGGTCAGTCTCCGGGAAGAACAGCCCGAACAAGAGACAATCTGAGCAATTGCCTCAACGCCATGACGCCTCATCAACCAACCAGCTCGACAGACCAGAGGCCGCGTGCGGTAGGTGCTAGTCTTTACACCTCCTTGACAGGCCAGGTCTCCCTGCCTTCTGGAAAAAGCTTTCCTCGCAGAGCTTCCTAGAAATTGCTCGTGGTCAGGATGTGACTGTTTTGATATACCATAAGACCATAAATGACCCTCATGAAAAAAGAGACAAAGGTCCCAAACATAAATAGTAAACACACCTTAAAAAGTCATCAATATTTGATTGTACGGTGTGTGTGTGTTTGACTGAACCTAACATCATGCATATACTTCTGGAGGAAGGAGCCAGGCTGGGAGAATAGTCTACTCAGTTCCTAGAACACTATGAAGTGCTCCATAAGTAGTAAACATGGCAATCATCTGGGGGTGAGAAGGTGGGGGGGGCGGTCCAAGGGAAGCGATATCTGGGCAACATGTGTGAAGACCTCTGGACTCGGGATAAACTAGTCCCCTCACATCGCCCTCAGGAGGCCTGGTGCTCGTGACACAGATGAAAGGTCTACCCTCGGTGTGAGCAGGACATGGGTAAGGCCTTCCCACACCTGACACTCAGTTCACCGCACGCCATCTTGAAACATCCTCATCTACCTTAGGGGAACTTCATGAACACAGGCTGCCAGAGGTCTGCCTTCCGCCGCAGAAACTGCAAGAAGATCTAGTAACGGGGCTTCTGTTACATGGCTTTTCCTAAATCTGAAAACAGATGATAGGCCTTTGGGAAATAAGATGTGTTTGTGGATCATGAGTGTGTCCGAGCCTCGCACAGGTTCACCAGAGGGAAGTGGCCTTGTCAGTGTGGACCAGCAATACCCATCAAGACATGAAGTGTTCTTCTTGGGAGTGGAGGTAGAAACCTCCATGTTTTCACAGATTTGGTGCCCACTTCCCATGGCAAATATTGATCTGGTGTTCATCTTTATATCTACAAGATTCTAGGCCACTGATGGCAAAAATGGAAAAATTCAGTGAGCACAGAAAAAAGTTCCCACAAAAGATGTTGGCCTGATCTTTTCATTACATGGAATATGTCACAGGGGCATGAAGACATAGCCTACAGTAAAAATGTGTAGGAAGGGGCGCCTGGGGGGCTCAGTTGGTTAAGTGTCTGTCTTCGGCTCAGGTCACGATCCCAGAGTCCTAGGATGGAGCCCCGCATCAGGCTCCCTGCTCAGCAGGGGACCTGCTTCTCCCTCTCCCTCTGCCTGCCACTCCCCCTGCTTGTGCTCTGTCTGTCAAATAAATAAATAAAATCTTCAAAAAAAATTCGTAGGAAAAAACCCAAATCCACTTCCTTCTATGGAAATAAATGATCATTTCCAGAGGTTATAAAAGCCTCTAATTTTACCTAAGTCAAAAACCATGACCTAAAAAAAACAGGAGGTGTGGTTCTCGTTATGTAATGCACAGGCTGGGGTTCCCCCTTACATTGATTATCCCTTCTAATACTTTTTGAAGCTCTTTGTAAGCCTAAGAATGAAAACACACCTCTCCATGCCCTGTGAGTTGAGAACGTTAGCCGGCTATGGGGCACTGACGCCTCTCACATGTAGTTAAGCTTCAAAATACCCTCAGCGATACACTTCTTTGGGCCCAGAGTCCTCCTCAAGCCAGCTGGTCCCAGCGGCAGCACTAAATGTTGGACAAATCCCACATCACTTTCTAGAGAAAAGAACGGGGTCTTCCTAGCTCTTTGGCAATCTAGAAACCTCCACGTGATACAGTAGACTCTCAAGTTCATTGATGGAGCGAGTGATAGAAAATGAACCTAGAGGTCTCAATTTATATCAGAGGTCTCCATTTCCTGAGATAAGGAATCTTTAGGATTTAGAAAATTAAGTTCTTTTTTTAAAAAGATGTTATTTATTTATTTGAGAGAGAGAGAGAATGAGAGAGAGAGAGCACGAGAGGGAAGAGGGTCAGAGGGGGGAGCAGACTCCCCGCCGAGCAGGGAGCCCGATGCGGAACTCGATCCCGGGACTCCAGGATCATGACCTGAGCCAAAGGCAGTCGCTTAACCAACTGAGCCACCCAGGCGCCCTATAAAATTAAGTTCTTAAAACACTTGTGCTAAATGATTATAGAAAGCTGGTTTCCTTGAACACAGAAGTTTGGGTCCCTGAGAAGAGTATCACAATAAGGTCTGAAGGTTGCACAGGAGAAAGTTGAAAAGAATTTGCTTGGTGGGGATATGGCTGAGGCCCTGCTCCAGGGACAGGCCAGAGGGCAGCCTGCAGAGGAGATCACCTATCGTGCATCTCTGTGTTTCTGTTGGAACATTCTTTCTTGACTCCCCCACTAAACAGCTTAGGAATTAGGGGAGACAAAAGGGACCAGAGCTCTTTCTATATCCAATTAGCCCAACCGCGATGAGAGCCAACTCCGAGAAATCTCCTGGCCCCGTGAACTAGGGCCCAGGTACAAATTGTCTTTACAGCGTAGAGCCCCTCCGAGTGTTTCCATCTCCCTCCTCCCAACCCCCAAGTCATGGTCGGCCATTCTAGCCCACTGACCTTGAGTCACGTGTCCAGCAGCTTGGTCTTCCAGGTTGGGGGTGTCTCCAATGCCTGCTTCCTCAGCTGGTTTATGGTCAGCAAATGAAGAAGATATAAGCAAAGACAGTTACTGTTTGCCAGAAACAAAGCTCTTTGCATTTTCCAGTATTTTTCCAAGAATATTCAGGAAAGGCACATCTTACGAGTACCAAGGGGCTGCACCTCTGGCTCTCTGCAAATATTATTGCTGGGGATGTGGATGAAAGCAGGTTACCAAGTGAACCCCACCACACCCACATACCTTCCATGTGACCATGAACTTGTAGGAAAGACCTTCTCCACAGTGGGCCCAGGGTCCAGAGCACCCCACTCAACAGAGACACGCAGGATGGGTGAGGTCAGAGAGGCAGTTTGCTGCTCAGCCACTGACACTGGAACCATGTCTGAGCGGCAGGTGCTCTCCCGGCCCCAGCCAGGAATCTGGGGGCCCCAAGGGTACAAGGAAGCACTAGTTGTCTAGGGCTGTTGAGTCAGGCTGGGGTTCACAACCAGGCACCACCATTTACTTAACCTCTCTGAGCCTGTTTGCTCATCTAGACCCCCAGGTGATGATGCCGGCTTGTCTCGTACAACAGTAGTGACAGTTAATATGAGAATTTGTGTGACTGTGTTTAGCTAAGTGCCGGGAGTATGGGAGGTGCCCCAAAGCTGTTCGGTTTCTTGTCTCCAGACTACTGGGCAAACCCCTCTAACCACGAGCTAGGAGTAGGTGTCACCTGGTTAGAGGGAGGGCAGTGGTGCCAGTGACCAACTTCTAGGGCGTCTTGGGCTCCTGCTCAGGGAGCCACAGGTCACCCCAAATGAAGAAGACCACATCTTCAACAGCACCAAAATCAGTAAGCTTTACTGCAACGCCAATTTCTGCACCATGAAGAACCAGGACATTACTCCGGACAATGGATACAACTGTCCAGAAGAAAGAGTCTATAAAGCAAGTTGGCCACTCGTTGATGCACGTTTGCCTCATGACCCCAGAAGAACCATCCTGCCCCGATGGACAGTGACAGAGAAGCCACCACCCCGAAGAAATGCCTACAAGTTGCTGGCTGGGCCACCAATCTTTTCTCCCAGTCCTGCAATGTTTTGAGATTTTCCACCTACAAGAGAAATGCCAAGTGACCAGCATGGGCCCCCCATGGAGAGTGTGGATGAGGGAAAAGAAAGATTCTCGGGGTTGCAGGAGAGCTGCACGGTGGCCTTATAAACACCTAGCCCATGGGCTGTCCCAGAACAGCTGCAGTGAGGGTGGGAAGGGGCCGGCAGTGGGCTCCCCATCGGCCAGATCATAAACACGACCGCCCTCTGGGCCCCCACCAGCTGACACTGTGCCACCCGCGAGGTCCAATGGTGATAGGTCCGTGTCATCTGACAACAGCCAACTGTCCAAGAGAGGCAGCTCCAAGCACAGATTTGGTCTGAGTTTCTGACGAGGCTGTGGTAGAAAGGCTCGGAGTGACAGCAAGTCCAGCTGAGTGGCACAGAGTCCTGGAGACCGAGAACAGGAGGGGACACGTGGGGATGTCACCACTGCTAGAGCGCTGGGAAGTCACTGCACTCACGAGCCAGTGCAGGGTTGAATATCTTGGCCCTGGTGCGTGTCAGAAATTGAAGGTTGCTGATAAGTCCAATGCCCCCTCCCCAGTTTCCAGCAAGGGGGGCGGTGCTCAGAGAAGCCAAAGGGGACAGAGCAGGTGTATGACTGTGGCCGGGCCATCATGTTACTACATGGCCTCTCTCTATCCCTGAAACCCCCAGAAGCAGGGGCTCCCACCCCAGCAAGGCAGGGATGCCTGCAGTGGGCTGGCCATACTGCACCCCCAAATGGACCTCAAAGGAGAAGTTTCATCGGCGCACCAAGATACAGCAACTGTGACACGCCAAAGCAAGGACTAAACTAGGGTACACATTGTCCAGGACGATAGCTGGAGAAAAGTCCCCCAGTTCTGAAACCTCCCTACCTCATGGAGGATGTAGAGGGTGGAGAGGGGGGCTCGGAGACACTCGGTGTGTGTCCCCTCTGGTTAGTGACACGGGTGAGACTGCTGTCAGAATCCCACCTGGGAAAACCAGGAGAGATGGGCTGGCCCTGCTTTGGGGGCAGAGTGAAGGGGTGCGGCTGCAACCCATGCGGTCAGTCCACACACCCCAAGTTTGCTTGGGTAAAGAATGCCCGTGTGTCTCCCACAGACCTGATATGGGCCCAGGGCAGCAGTCGTGCGGAGACGTCTTGGACAACGGCCGATAGGCCACCAACAGAAGCCTGCCAACCTCAGCACAAGTGAGGCTGGAGGTGGATCTTCGGATTCCAAGGGGCCGAGGAGAGTGAAGTGTCTGCTGGAAGCCAGTGCAGGGGGAGGGACCTGCGGGGTGATGACTGGGATCGAGGGGCTTGAAGAGCTCCAAACACGTGCTCACGAGAGAAAGAGTCCACTTTAAACACGGCAGAGCGTGTGAAGCTGTCTCACAGCAGTGCCAATCCAGGACGAATTTTCCTGCCTCTGGTCTCCCCTGCCTCCCCAGCTCCAGAGGGGAGGGCTGTAACCCCGAATGAGCTTGGGCTACTGCAACGAGCCGGACGTGCTACCCAGCACTCGAAGACTGTGTTTTGCAACTGAGGAGACCTCAGTACATTTGGTTACCTAGAAGTGATGACGAAGTCAAGAACAGGTTACAGTTTTCACCCTGGGAGGGGAAGGGCTCCCCCACTGAGTAAGCTGTATCGGGACGGGGGAGACAAAAATCAGGTTATCCAAGATCTCATCCCATGAGTCATTCCACAGCCTTCAAACGACCTTCGCTGTCAGGATGAGGCCCCGCCTCTCTCCATTTCAAAAGACCAACTCACAAAGCAGAAACTACTTTGATGAGTGGGGGGGTGGTGGTGTGCTGCTGGACTTCTCTGTGGGTGTTCTCCACAAATGGAGCCCTGGAAAAAGGCTGCAGTTTCCCAAATGGCTGCTGTGAGCACCGTCTGTAGGAAGGAATGAAGATTCCTGTCTGGGGATGTTTCCCCCACTCTCCATTGCTGGTGAAATCTTGTCCAGAACTCTTCTGCCTGTCTTGCTGAGCACCCTCCAAATCACCACGCCAACAGCTGAATCTTTCCGTAAGCCCAAAGAGGAGGACGAGAAGGAGATGAAAGCAAGCTGTCTGGGCTGAGTTCGCCACTTCCTAAGGGCATGGGTAGCTCTGAGGGCCCCTCGTGGCCCTGAGGTCACCACTATTTCTGGTCGGTGTCCTGACTGGGCTATTTCCATCATCTGTGTTGACAGGGCAGTCTGGTCATGCCTGTTCTATGCAAACATGTTTGAAGCAACGGTCCTAGAAATGGATGCTAGATCACATTGCTGAACTCCTTAGGGGCTGTCCCATTAAGATCCTCCAAAGGTGTGGGTTAGTCATCTGGACCTGCCACATGCTAGGGTGTCCCTGGGGGTAAACTACCCACTAGGAGGTGACTCTGTCACTGGGCAGAGTCCCAGCAGGAGAGGGGACTGAGCTTGGGCGTAAAGAAGGCACAATCTGCCGCCGGCCTGCTTCAGAGGACCCAGCAGAGAGCTCTGAGCTGAGATGCTAGCTGAGACGGGAAAAGAGAAGCTGAAAGGATTCCAGAAGGTCCTCTATCCTCCAAGAGGCTGGCAGGCAGCCACGGAAGCAACAGGGCATCAAGGCACCAAACTCGGAATGACCAAATATTCCCAGGACCCAGCGTCCACCCACATGGCTGCCTTGCTCGGGGAAGAGCATCACCCCTATTCACACCCCACTCCTCTACGTAGGGCAGCCGGGCACCCGGCAAGGGTCTCTTCCACCCCGCCATGGGAGTGACCCTCACCTGTGGCTCCTTCTGGGATCTCCGTGTGGGGCTGAGCGGCCACCTGCTCGCCGGGGGCTCCCTCATCCACTAAGGGCGCTGTCACGTCTGAAAACCGAGAGTCGCCTTAGGGGGGCTAGGATGAGCCAGGCCAAGCCCCTCACCTTACTTCTAGTGTGGGAGCAGGCACGGGCGGGGAGGCAGGAGGGGACTTAGCGGCATGCAAAAAGCAACACCACAAAGCAGGGCCCAGAGCCATGCTCTTGCCTGATGTCTCTGCAGGAAGCACATTCATATCCTGGGCTTGGTGGCACCGGCTCATGAGACGCCCAGGCCATCTGCTGGGGACAGCCCCCATGTCAACACTGCAGCAAAAGAAAACTGCTGGGTGTGGGCCCGGGTGCTTTTAAAGAAGAAATGTTGAAAATCAGATCATCTCTGTGAGGCTTTGAGCAAGACCTTTGTTCTCTGGGTCTCAGTTTCCTCATCTGCGAAATGAGAGTATCACTGCCAGGTGACCAGCAAGTGCTCTCCCAACTCCAAGCCCCCTGTTCCCTGAGCCCATGACTGATGGTTGGAAGTACAGACTCCCCTGGGGGGCAACGAACAGGCTGGTCCTGTCCAGAACTGGGTGCTTGACAACAGGCCTACAGATGGTCCACCTTCAGAGCAGAGGCCAGAGGTAAAAACCCACCACCAGGAATGGCTGTCAGCCTCTCATCAGGGTGAACCCTTCCAAATCAGCAGTCCTCCCCGAGCACTGCCCTGGCACCCTCCCAGGCTGTTCCAGGCAGACATAAGGAGTTGTCAGCTTTGAAAGCTTTCCAAGAGTCTGAGTCAGTTTAGTCAAATGGAACCCATTTTAATTATGGTCGTCTCGGGAGTAGGCTGAGCAGCCTGGCAAAGCCCACCCCCAGCAGGGTCCCCTTCCTCATGGGGCGAGAGTGGAAGCTCTTGGGGCTCACACATGTACAGGATCCAGAGTGCAGCAAGACTTGGCTGGAAGATTCTTCCAGAATAATGTTGATGGGAGCACTGAAAACCTTGATTTGGGAGGCTGCCATGAAGTCTGGCGTTAGGCTCTGAGGATCTTCACAGGGCAGTAGCAACTTGCAAAACTGTCCTAAAAAGATCAGCGGGAAATGTCTTGCATCACCAGCTCTAAGAAGAGCAAAGAGCACTAGGCCTGGGTATTCTCCTTACTAGGCTGAGCACCACAGGGGAAGGGCCACGCCCACTTTCTCCCCCATAGATGCACCCTTATGCCAAGCAACTGGCAGGCACTTGACAGTCGCTTTGTGAATTCATTCAAAAGTGGACACTTGTGGAGATGCTGGGCCAGGTTCTCATCCTGTGACAGCCTCCAAAGTCATGGGCAGGGCCAGGAGAAGTGCTGAGAAGCCTCCTGGGGGATGGATGGAAAGACGGAAGGGCAGATACCACAGACTGGTTACTCAAAAGCCATCCCCAATGCCCCTCTCCCTTGATTTCTCTGACTAATGAGTCAGAAAGCAAAATGTTCCATGTTCCAGCCTCCCGCTTGCAGCCAGGGAGGCCATGAGACTCAGCTCTGGCCACTGAGACGTAAGTGGGAATCAGCTAGCTGGGGCTTGTTGGAAAACTCTTGCTTTCCTAATAAAAAGGAAACACATTTGGTTTCAGGGCCCTTTTGGCCACTTTCTTCTTGCTCTGAAAGCAGATGTCATACTTGGAAGTGCCACAGCCATCTTGTCACCATGAAGCAACAATCCAACTATTCAGGATGGCAGCAGATAAAGACAGAAGAGCGCTGATGACCCTGGGGACCTGCTGCCCCTCAGACGTCTTATTATGTGAGACACAGAAACCTCTTCATACATATGCCGCAGCCAGTTGTGTTTCCCATGATCTGAAATCAAATGCAGTCTCAACAGACATAGATGGGAAGAGCAGGTAGTCAAAATCGGCACCAAGGAGCTCTTCAGGAAATACATGAGGAGCTTTATAATAACCTAGACACCAAACGTCTAGAGAGGACAGGTTAGGAGATGTGCTGGAATGAACAGCCTGGCCAAGGTCCGGAGGCCCAGACCAAGCCTAGAGCCCAAGAAATGAAGGATACTAAATCAGACCAGTCCCAACATGTGAGCTTGGAGATGTGCACTGAGCCAGCCCCTTCCACAGCCCAAAGGCTGCTCTGGGGCCTGCGACTCCTGAGAGAAGAGCAAGGTGGGTGGGGGCTTCTGAGGGAGTGTGGGGAGGGACGATCGACATGGAGCAGGGGCTCTGTGGAGCCGTGCTCAGGCCCCACGTTGCCACAGATCCTGACCTCTGCAAATGCGGCCACCTCAAAGCCCACACACGACAAAGGTGCCCAAACTTGGCCCTGGCGAGCAAGGCATCAAAGCAGGGCTTGGCTTCTGGGGCCTGAGCCTGTCCTGCGACGCCCTGAACAAGCATGTCTCTCAGCCAGAGGGAGAGGCGGCAGCCACCGCAGCCAGGAAGGGGGGCACGCAGGGCTGAAAGCATGGCTAAGCGCAGGCTGGAGGCGTGGAGCGGCTGTCTGAATGAAGCAATGACAGGAGGGCCCACCTTCGGCGGTCGGCGTGCTCTTAGCATCAGAGGTTTCAGAGCCCGGTTCCTCAGATCCATCATCAGCGGGGGTCTGCAGGGGAGATTCTGGAACATACACAATGAGCCCCTCAGAACGGCGGCCTCTCCCCACCCCTCCTTTCGGCTTCAGGAGGAAATGGGGAGCAGTGTCTTTCAGACCTGAAAATCCCCCAGCTGTGGAACCCAGATGGATGGGACGTGGCCACATGATAAATTCACCAAGGGGACCGATCCCACCCCCACCCCAACACAACTGCATCCCCACATCAGGGTCATCAGGCAAAGATGCTCATTCCCGGGCGAGAAGAGAAACTGCCTTTTAATCAGCTGGTGGCTTCAAAGGAGGCAAGGGCTCTTATATTGACAAAAGGGAGGCCGATACTACAAAGCCAAGCCATAAATAAGCCTGCTGCTGTGTCTTTCCTGACGGAGAGGTTCATAGGAGATCACTACCACTCGTCGATGACAAGTAGATGCCTGGAAAAACACTCAGATCCAACTCCTTCCTCTGAAAAGGAATGGGCTCAGGGCAGACACCGTGCCTTGTAACTGGACTTCTGGCTGTGTGTCTGGATTTGACTCAGTTCCTTTCATAGAAAGATCTCCCAAGTACTGACCGACAGAACTGGAGTCACACCAGAAATGTCAGCCATGGTTACCTACAAGACAACTGTCCTTTCAGAATCCGGAGCCAAGGAGGCTCTGGTGGGCTCCAGGAAAGCCACTCCACCTGGGGTGGGGGCAGCCTTGGAGACATTTTCAGGGCAGGGTCTGGGGGTGGGGGTGGGTTTGTGCATGAAGAAGAACCCCAAAATGAGAAAAGGCAAGTGGTGTTCAACTGCACTGGGAGATCAGACACCATTGCTAAAATGCCGGCACTGGGTACCCAGCCCTGGGGGCGACCATGTGGCCAAAAGAAGGGCTCATTCTAAACCAACTTCCAGCAGCCACACAGCAGCCTGAGCCGGGGGCTTGCAAAAACCTGCCAACTGCCTTAAGAAGGCTTTGGACACATGGTAAGGAAGCATCTGCAGACTGTCTGCTGGGTCTTGTCATTACTAATCAGCCTTGACTGTCCGAGTACAGAAGCATAAGGCACGAGAGTGCCCCAAGCACGCTTGTCCCAGAATAGCCCCTCCCCGGCTCGGTCCCGAGCCTGCCATCCTCACCACTTCCATTAACCTTGTTAAATTTCTTGGAGGGAGGGAAAGAAGGAGGAAGAAGCCTCTTCTGAATGTCTTATCTGGAAGGTCGAAGAAGTTATGCCACTCACACCTTTTAATTCCTTAGGGTGCGTTAATTCTATCAGTTAACCCCCTGTCCCCTCTCCCACCTGGCAGCTCTTGGCTGTATCGGAGCCTTGTCCAACTGGGAGCCTCCATGTAAATACTCTTCGTTCTAGTATTTTATACGTGGTTTCTTGTCATTATTCAAGATAGTCAGTCACTTATCTAAAACGTTGCTAGTAAAGTGACACCTTCTTGCCAAGTCATACCGCTCACTCCCCGTATAAAAATAACTCATTTTAAATCCTTAAGAAACAAGAATAAATTTGATGAGAACTATGGAATCTCTTTATCACTTGCTTTCTTGGGAAGTATATTCTTTGGGTAAGCAAACTTTATACAAATGTTTTCCTTTCATAGCAGTGACAAAAAGTTAGCAACTTAAATTTTGCATATATATATATATATGTTTTAGCATAAATCTCCTGATCATGTTTTATGTTAAAGAACTGAGTGGTTTTAGGAAGCATACGTGAGACAATTGTGAGACACAAAAGAACTTGGTAAACTTGTTCTAACCTTACAAATTGAATTTCATTTCTCCTCCAAAAAGTAGGAATGGTAAAAACCACCTTTTCTCCTAGACATTTTTTTAATGAAATTTTTATTTGAGAGCAGTTTTAGATTTACAGAAAAATTGCAAAGATACTCTAGAGAATATACCCCACATCCAGCTTCCCCAATTATTAACATCCTACATTGTTACAGTACATTCTTTGCAACATTGTATATATTTTAAATTTAATATATAACCCAGCCTGCTCTAAATAGAGCGTCACTGGCACAATGCACACGGGGCAGAATTCAGTACGTGGTGATTCCAAGTTGGATTCCACCCACGAGGGGTTCCCAGGGCACCTGGTTGAGGGACAAGGGACAAAACAGATGACAAGGAGCTGAGCAGCCCTTCTGATACGGCAGCACCACCTAGCAGCCCGTGACTCAGAGAGGGAATTCCCCTTGTCATCTGTCAACCAGGGAAAGTGACACCTGCCCTTAGCACTTACTGTGAGCACTGCCTGAGACATTGATGGCGAAGGCCTTTGCGATCCTAGAGTTCTACAAAAATGTCTGAATTACCATTTTAAGGAAGTTCCCTCATAAGCAAGGTGGCCACAGACTTCATTACCCAAATCAGGACACCTGAGTGTGGAAGCAGCGATGGCCATCAGGACATAGAACAGACTTGCCCGGGGATGTGTGGACTCAGGTCCTCAGAGGAAGGAGCTCTTAGGGCCCCAGTCAGGGGGTCAGGGAGTCAGGGAACGAGGCAAACTCTGGCCCCCACCCCAAGCTGCCTCAGCCAGTGAGGGCTGTGGGGAGAAAGCCGGGGTGCCACACTAACCTTTGGAATCGAGTCCTGGGAGCCACCACCCTTCTCATTCTACACGCCTGGGGTCAGGGTGGAGAGAGAAAAGGGGAAGGGGCTGTAGAGGGAGGAGGTGGGGGGGAGACAGCAGGAGAAAGAACAAGGTGGGAAGAGAAAGAGGGAAGGAGGAAACAGAGAACGGAGAACGTGGGAGAGGAGGAGACAGTGCGGGACAAAGGGAGAAAGGGAGCAAACAAGACCGAAAGGAGAAAGCAGATTTCTGCACTGCCCTCCCTGGGAGCCACCCCTTAGCAGCTCTGGCTGGAGCCGGGCTATGGTGGAGAGAGGTCAGAATGCACATTGTTTTGCCCCCCATTTGGAGCCTGACATGAGGAGGGCAGGTCTGGCCGCCTGGGACACTTGGCTGGCAGGGGTATTTCCCCCCACTCCCCTCCCCCAGCACCTGGGGCTGGGAGGCCCCGAGAAGGCCACAGGGCAGCCCCTGAGCTCCCCAGGATAGCATACCCACACTTCCTTCACCTCCTCCAGCCAGGAGCCCACTTGTCTGACCCCCGGGTTCCTCGGACTCCTACATTCTCTGCTTAAACAGAGAGACAGAAGTCACCTTTGGAACCAGGCCCCCGAGAAGTCCTGCAAGTGGGGATTATTGCTCCTCACGCTTCCCCAACCCAGGGGACCTGCTGGTGACCCCACCTCCTGCAGGGAACCCTCCCGGACAGATGAACCCAGAAGAGGACCCCTTCCACCTCGGAGCTCTGCCACTTCCAGCCACTCCTCCGTACCTCAGGCTGCAAAGTGTTTTTATTACTTTTAGCATTAACAGAGAACAAACAGCAGTCTGTTTGCTATTTTGTCTCCTTAGAAATGGGTCTGGAGGGCAGGGACGGAATCCTTACACTAGGGCCGCTTGGAGCTGCAGGCAAGGGCGCAGAGGACGGCATCCGAAGCAGGAGAGAGGGCATAGTGGTCTCCAGGGGCCTCCCCAGACCCGTGGTCAGTGAAATGAAACACATGTGTTTGGTAGGGGAGAGGAGGGGGCCAAGACAATTTGGCCCAAAGACTGTATTATAGACTATTTCGAGGTTTTGAGGATGCAGTTTGTTAGTGTAGGTACAGCAGGAATCCCAGAGCTGACCGACTCTTGCTGAAACAGGGCCCAGACAGGCTCGTAAGGAGGACACACAAATAACGTCCAAAGCCGAGGATTCTGAATGTTAATGCATGCGGCTGGTTTAAAGATTAATCAGTGTGGCTAAAGACTGAAGTGAGCACCCTGTATTCATCGGACTGACAAACCCCCTGCCATCTTTGTCACGCTGCCATCCACACATGTGTCAAACTCTCCTTTGGAGAGGTAGTCTCAAAGAGCCTCACATTTTGAGTTCTCCTGGCCCTTTCAAATTAAGAGGCTTCACTCTGTTGACAATCCAACAGAAGGATTTAAAATTCCTTTTAAAATCTCCATGCGCACCCCTCCGGCCAGTCCTTCCCAGAGCAAGCGCTTGAGCCTGCTGTGTGTGTGGCCATGCACTCACCTTTCAGGCCATGGTCCGCGTCCCCTTCATGGTCTTGCAGTAGGGTGTAGCCCCCCTGAGAGGGGAGATCCTTCCTCTCCCCCATCCCGTACGCCCCAGCATGATCTTCCGTCACGGTGAACTCCGGGCGGGGCTCAGCCATCCTGGGTCAAGGCCCACCTGGGGAAGGGAGATGGGGAGGATGAGCAGGACATGCTGAGCAGAGGGACCTGCACGCTTGGGGGGTGGGGTCGGGGCGGGGAGAGAAGTGCCACCTCCCCAGGGGGTCGTAGAAGACAACGCTCCGCCTCCCCATCCCCTCCCCATGGGATGCCCAACCTCATCCCATGTGCGCTGTTTACCTGTATGGGCACTTTTTAAAAAAGATTTTATTCATTTGACAGAGAGAGACACAGCGAGAGAGGGAACACAAGCAGGGGGAATGGGGGAGGGAGAAGCAGGCTTCCCAGGCTTCCTGCCAAAGCAGGGAGCCCGATGCGGGGCTCGATCCCAGGGTCCTGGGATCATGACCTGAGCCGAAGGCAGACGCTTAATGACTTGAGCCACCCAAGCACCCCTGTATGGGCACTTTTAATTCACCTGTATCACATCCGGTCCTACTCAAAACCACCAGGTGGGCAGGTCCAGCGGGCCTGACTTGTTAAGCCCAGCACTCTTTCCACTTCATTAAAATATAAATGCCGCTGACTAGTAGCTTGATTTTTTAAAAATTTTTTAATGGAAAGGGTAAGACCAAATAGGAGAGGGAAGACACCAGCAGGCAAGGAAAACGAAGCACAGAGAAGTAACCATGATCTTTCCATCACAAGACAACAGTGAAGCAAAACTGACTCTTGACCCAAATGTCCTGAATCCCCCTAGGTCTGAATGGAATGGCCCCTACTGGAGGTCAGGGCTGGGCCTCCACTCACCTCAGGGGCCCCCACCAGGCCCCTCAGGCATGCATTCCAAGGTTGGGGCTCAGAAATCCTGAACAGCTGAAGAGTAACATGCATACCTCCCCCTGGAGCCCCAGCCGGACCCGCTGCTCCAGCTCCATAGAACCCACCAGAAATGGTCATTTGCTCATACTCTGTCCTCATCTTTATTGAGAATATTTAGTTCATGATTTTAAAAGTAACTCCTAACTTTGAATTTCTGCACATCTGAGAATGCCATTTTGCTCTGGTCCATTCATGCCACTTTGGGTTATTCTATTATTTTCATTTTTTATCTCTGCAGTTTGAGTCCTCTGTCTTTTACTTTGTTATCTTCCTTTTAAAGATTTTATTTTTAAGCAATCTCTACCCCCAATGCGGGGCTCGAACTCACGACCCCAAGGTCAAGAGTCACATTCTCTACTGACTGAGCCAGCCAGGTGCCCCAACACCTTCCTTTTAAATTACTCATCTCATATTATTTATTTTCTACTTTATATTTATTTTTACTCTTATCTCTGAAACTCTCCTGTTTTGTTTGTTCCTACTTCCTCTCTTTACCCTTCTGTAATTTTTGGTCTTGATTTTTATTTCTAACCCTTTAAAAATCTCAGCTCTGTCTTGATTTATTTTACATGTATTCACTTGATTTATTACATAGTTACATAAGTATACATAATAAATACACACATGTAAATGTAAGTATATGTAAGTAAGTATATATAATAAACACGTGTTGACTTATTTTACATGTATTTATTTATATCTTTATAGTGTTTTGTTACTTTTACTTTTACTTTTTGCCCCAGATTCATGTCAGCTTTTCATTTAATTAATATTTTAACTTGAGATAATTTTAGACTTACAGACTTACAAATAATTTTAGACTTAGTAAAAGTAGCCCAGAGGATCATTTTATTATTTCTAACCTTTTGAAATCCCTTTCAAATATATTTGCCTATGTTATCCTTCTATCTTTCTGACTTTTTACATTGAGCTTGTTTTCTTTTAATCTTTCCTTCTTAAAATTGCAACTTTTATAATTTTTCATAATTTTAATCTAAATTTAGTCTTTATTTTCATTTTTAAAATGTGTGCTGCCGGGCGCCTGGGTGGCTCAGTTGGTTAAGCGAATGCCTTCGGCTCAGGTCATGATCCTGGAGTCCCGGGATCGAGTCCCGCATCGGGCTCCCTGCTCAGCGGGGGGTCTGCTTCTCCCTCTGACCCTCTTCCTTCTCTCGTGCTCTCTCTCATTCTCTCTCTCTCAAATAAATAAATAAAATCTTTAAAAAAATAAATAAAATGTGTACTGCCATTTCCCCTTCTTTAATTGCCTTCATTTATGTTCTTTCTTTTATTCTAATTGTTTGCCTTCTTTGCTTTAAATCTCTACTTTTCCTTTATAATTCGTTAATAGTTAGCCTCTTAGGTTTCTGTTTCCATTTCATGGAGTGTTTTCAGCTGCACCCAGGAGTGGCGGCGAGGGTGGGTTGCCAAGGGGAAAGCTGATAATACAAACTGGACAGGACAGAGGACTTTCTCCTTCCCCCTTCCACTGCATCTAGTGCTCTCGTTTCCACGATCAATTAATGACGTCTCCCAAGGGCAAGGCGTGGAGGGCACCCCTGATGTCATGCATTCTCTAAATGCATTACGAGTTACAGAATGCTCTAAAATCCACATCTCACCTCTGACAGATGTTGGGCAAGTCCCATAAAGGGTGGGCTACAAGGCGGGAGGGTCCACCTGGGGCAGACCCTTCCGTGATGCTTTCCTGACTGACACTGGTGGTGGGACAGACAGGCTTCTGGCACCATGTCTAAACCAACTGGCCACTGGCAGAATCATGTCCAGATTCGTTCCTCTCCCTTCTAGGGCAGGACATGCTGGGGTGGGTGTCTGAGCTCTCTTCTCTGTCCACAAAGTAGGGTAAGAAGCTAGTGAGAGCCACATGGCCTAGGAGGGTTTTAAGAAGGAGCTCAGCGGGGGCGCCTGGCTGGCTCAGTCAGTGGAGCGTGCGACTCTTGATCTCGGGGTTGTGAGTTTGAACCCCACGTTGGATATAAACATTACTTAAAAATAAAATCTTAAAAAAAAAAAAAAAGAATGAGTTCAGCAGGACCTCTGCTGTGTGGGTAGCCTGGCCCCACTTAGGTATTTACTGCCTATAGAGAAGGGGCCTCTTTTCATTCTGACTGAGGACCCTGTCCCTCAGGGAGCTCTTGGCAAAGGCATCCAAGATTGAGGTTCTTCAAATTTTTGACATCTCCCCAACGATGAGCAGGACTTTATTTTGGGCAGATCAGAGTCCGCATTCATCCTTCAAGGCTTAGGACTTGGTGGTGATATTCTTTACCCTTAGATATGCTAATGGTCTGTTGCCCTTAGCAAATCTCAAAACGTCAGAACCCCTCTTCTAAGAGGGACCCGTTCCATTATCTGAGAGAACTATTGCTCCCCACCCAGCTCTAGGAAGTAGCATCTTCCTTGCTGGTGGAGCCTCTCAGGGCGTCCCTGGTCACTGCCCAATGGCTCGTCCCCGAGACTGGTCCATGAGTCACTTCATCTGGCTGAGTCACCAGATGCCCCACCCTGGAGTGGTGGGATCACCCCAGAAGCTCAAGGCCTCGCAAGCTGGCTGGAGACACTACACCTGGCCCAGATGAGCCAGGCTAGCCAACTCAGGTTACCCTGTGCAAGCTGCAGCTCAAGATTCAGTGAATGCTAAGTTTAATGAGCTCTCTGTGGTTTTGTTCTTTAGATTTGATCAATTCCTTTCAATGAATGACCAAGTTTCCCCTCCTGGAACATGGTGGATGGAGGTGTACAAGTAAAAATCTCATTTACTGGTTTCCTCTTTTATAAAATGCCCGTTTATATCCTTTGCACCTCTGTTCAGATCTCAGTGCTCATTGTAATGACTTGAGTGAGCTCCTTACACATCAATAACATCAACCCTTTATCACATTTGTGGCAGGTAGTTTCTCCAGTCAGTCACCTTTATTTTGGTTCCTGACGGCTTCCGACCAGCAAGGCTTTTTTTAAAGATTTATTTATTTATTTGAGGGGGAAGGGGCAAAGGGAGAGGGAGAGAATCCTCAAGCTGACTTCTCACTGAGTGTAGAGCCTGACTCGGGGCTCGATCCCAGGACCCTGAGATCATGACCTGAGTCGAAACCAAGAGTCAGCTGCTGAACAGACTGAGCCGCCCAAGTGCCCCTGGCCAGCAAGTTTTAATAGTTGTAGAGTCACATCTATTTTCCTTTGTGATTTATTCTATTGCTATGGCACATAAAGATCATTGATATTCTCTTTTTTTAAAAGACGTTTACTTTTTTACTTTCTAAAGATTTTATTTACTCATTTGCAAGAGAGAGAGCACGTGAGGGGAAATGGCAGAGGGAAAAGGAGAAGCAGGCTCCCCGCGGAGCAGGGAGCCCGATGTGGGGCTCGATCCCAGGACCCTGGGATCACGACCTGAGCCGAAGGCAGATGCTTAACCAACGGAGCCACCCAGGCGCCCCTCATCAATAGTTTCTGCTACGTTTTCCGTGGTCTAATTCTTTACATGTGACTCATTAATTCATCTGGAATTTATTTAGGTGTATGACATGAGGTGAGAATCTAAACATTTCCTCCCAAATATAATAGTTAAACCAATGGCCCAGCCCTAGTCATAGAATCTGTCCTCTCGCCCAAGCAAATGAACCAGCTACTCTGCCCCATTTATCTGCCCATATTGGTGCTAAAGTTGCCCCCCACCCACACCCCCGAGTGAAACTTTGGATCTCAAGTCTTATTCTTTAGGTGGCCATGGACACTCTCATTTTCTTTTTCAAAACTATTGACCTTCTGGGGCGCCTGGGTGGCTCAGTCAGTTAAGCGTCTGCTTTCGGCTCAGGTCACGATCCCAGGGTCCTGGGATGGAGCCCCGCATCGGGCTCCTTGCTTGGTGGGGAGCCTGCTTCTCCCTCTCCCTCTGCTGCTCCCCCTGCTTGTGTGCTCTCTCAGATAAATAAATAAAATCTTAAAAAAAAAAAACTGTTTGACCTTCTTGCATGTTTTCTCTTGCAGATGTCCTTTAGAATATTTTTTCTCAAATTCTCAAAATTCCATTGGGATTTTGGCTGGAATTGTGTCATGTGCCAAGATGATAAAAATTGCTCTCTTCAGAATATTTAGTGTTCCTCTACATCAAAAACTAATGATGTAATATATGGTGATTAACATAACAATAAAAATGTAAAAAAACTAATGATATACTGTATGGTGATTAACATAACATAATAAAATTTTTTTAAAAAGTAAAAAGAAAAAAAGAATATTTAGTGTTCCTATTGCAAGAGCACAGTGTGTCTTCCCATTCATTCTGGTTCCTAAATCTCTCCGGGTGGAGGTGGGGAATGTAGGCCTGCACTTTCCTGGTGGGGAGATCACTCTTGATGTCTTGCCATCTTCTGTGCTGCCTTTGTGAGTGGGACCCTCACCCTCATCGTGCTGATGATTTATGAAGGGATCCGGGTTTCTGCAGTGGAGGTGATCAAGCTGCAGTTCCAATGCTGGGACTGGCCCAGAAGTGACAGGTTCCCCTTGAGGTCTCCGGGGAATAAACGCAGGAAACATTTTCTAGGCCTCTCTCTATCAGACAGATGTGATTCCTTAGCAGAAAATCTCTCACTCAAATGAGCTTGTGAAAAGAAGTTGGCAGAGTTCAGGAGGCTTTTGCAGAAGAATGCAGGGGTGGGAGGGGGCATTCTCTTTTCTCTACTCCTGAGGTCAGTTTCCCCCCATCCAGTGGTTGGTTGCTCATATTTTAAAATCACTGGTTTTCGAGAAAGCAGTTCTTCCAAAGGAGCCTGGGAGGTGTGAGACACCAGGGCCCCGCATGCGCTATAGGGCTCGCCACATTCTGCTCATGGTTAAGTCACGAAGTCCCAAAGCCCACCCTCCACTTATGCCCTGAAAAAGCGGGGCTCCCCGATTAAAGTTCTCGTCTTCCGACAAATGGCACAGCCACACATCCCAGCCCTAAGACTCTCAGCCAAAGACAGCAGACTGGAAAACACAAAAATAAGCACAGACCCGAGGTGGGTACACAGCCCAGACTAGACTCGGTCACCATCTCACGGATCCCTGTAATCTAAGAGGGACGTAGAGACGGGAAAATAAACACACAGGGAGTTGTTTTCCGAAGGCTGCCCTCTGCTTTCTTATTCTTGTAAATCAACCAATTTCTCCTCTCTCTCTCTCTCTCTCTCTCTCATTTCCTACCTCCTGTTTCCCCAGGCAGTGACTTAAAGGCAGTGGGGGGTAGGAGGTAAGCAAGAAATTTTAGGAGAGGCATAAAAGTTGAGTTAAACCTGTAAACTAAAAAGGGCCATTTTTTAGGCACCCTTGGGAAAGTTCCTAACTAGAGAAGACAAGAGCCAGAGCGTCCTGGGGTCTGTCCCTGTGGTTCTGGAGCTGAGCCAGCTTCGGCCTGAGCGGGAAGGTGCCTTGTCCTGCGAGGTCACATCCCCAGCCCCACGCCACCTTGCTGATGGACAGAGTCAGAGTAGGGCAGAGAAGGGGTCAAGTGTCCACAGGGTGAGAGGGACAGATAGACAAAGAAGACATGCAGGTGAAGACAGGATAAGGGAAAGGCAAGGGGGTGAAGGCACAGGGAGGGATGAATCCCTGAATCAAATCATGACTGCTGCTACCCCCAGTCTTTTATTATTATTATTATTATTATTATTATTATGGAGGAAAAAGTCACACAACGGAAGATTAACCATTTTAAAGTGAACAATTCAGTGGTATTTAGTACATGCAAAACGTGGGCAACCACCAACTCTAACTAGCTCCAAAACATTGTCATCACCCCAAAAAGAAACCCTGTGCCCATGAACCGGTTTCTCCTCATCCCTACCACCCCCACTCCCCACCGGCCACCCGTCTACTTTCTGTCTCCATGGATTATGTATTTCAGGTAACTGAAATCATTGACTACGCGGCCTTTTTTTGTGACTGGTTTCTCTCACTTAGCATAATGCTGTCAGGACTCAGGGCTTCATTTCTTAGTAAGATTCCACTGTATGGACACATGCCATTTTATTTATCCATTTACCCTTTGATGGACACTCATGGTCTCTTAATAAATGACAAGTTTGGAAACAAGGTAAAATAGAAATTTTTATTGTGACTTTTATCTGATAACGGTGAAACTGGGGGGGAGGGAGAAGAAAGGTGTGGGTGGGAAGGGGGATGATGGAAGGAGGAGACCGGCAGGGGGCCCCAGACAGCCTTCAACTTCCTCCTCACTTTGCCAAGGCTGGGCCCCCCTGGGGCATAGGGATGTGTAGGTGATGTGTAGGTGAGGCCATGCCCTGGCTCCCTTCTGCTCGCAAAGAATGGGACCTTCCGAGGCTGCAAGGAACCAACTTCCTGCCTGGCAGAGATCACGTCTTCTGTGGAGCTTACCTGAAGAGGCACCTCTGTTTTCTGATCATCCAGGGCTGCCCTCGGAGGTGTCCAGAGGTGGGTGAGGGAACTCCAGGCACCTAGTCCAGCTGAGAAGTGACTTCTGGAAGGTCACCAGGGGACCCTGCTCACTATTTGGAGCGCATTTGCCATTTCCCTGGACACTTCCCCATGACAGAACATCTAGGCTCACTACAAACCTGTGAGGTTGGCAGGACACAAATCCCAGACAGGTAAAGGCCCCCAGAGGTTAAACGACTTGCTGAAGACCATGGAGGCAGTCTGGAACCTGACTCAGATTGACATAGGACTCCCTTGGCCCTGCTGTCCTCTGAGACACGGATTCCTGGCAGTTCGGTCGCCTCCGTGTCCTCCCCACCCAGGCCTTTCCTCCTGCACGGTTCTCCAGGGGGTCTGTAGGTTTCTTCTGACCTAGGGTGGTCTTTATCTGCTGTAGATGAAGACCAAATGGCCTTGCCGCACCTACTGCTTCTTTCCTGTTCTTCCGAATTGTCTTACCCACAGCACTGCAGTTTGGTAATGAGTAATTCAGGTTCTAGAGAGCTCCTTGGGTAAGTCAGGGCAACACTGGACACCCTTTTGGCAGCTTTGGAATATTAATAGCATCTGCTTATGTGAGCCCTGTCTATAGCCAGTCACAGGGACTTCAGAGAGAGGGAGAGAGTCTCTCTGTAATACAACAGCCTCATGAGAGGAATCATTGTTCCTGCTTTCTAGATAAGGAAACAGGCTAGGAGAGGTTCCATAACCTGTTGAGGGTCGCACAGCTAGGAAGGGGCAGAGCCGGGTCTGAACTCGGATCTTTTGATGCTCAGACCCATCTCTAGGCTACTACGTCCCAACAGACTGTTTAAAAAGCACAGCCCTTTTCTCCCGCCCAGCACTGGGCGACATGACGGGCTGCCCGGGCTGGAGGGAGAGCCGAGGGCAGCCGGCGCCCTCGGACGGAGTTTCGCGGGTCTGAACCGCAAGTCCCTCCGCGAACCCACCTCGAAGGCGGGGCTGTTCCGAACCGAGGGGTAGCCTCGCTAGGGGGCAGCAGACGCGCAGCCGGCGGCGGCGGGCTTCTGCCCCAGCAGCGACCGCAGGCCCGGGGGCGCCCACCGTGACTCAGCGCAAAGCCGAATCGCCGTCCCGTGGCTCTGTCCAGACAGAGGACATTCGCCCTCAGAACCCCTCCGCTGAAAAATCCCACACTGCAAATAGAGAGCAGTGCCGATGCCCAGGTTCACCAATCTGCCAAAAACACTGAATTGCACCCTTTAAAGGGTGAATTTCATGGTACAGGACGTATCTTAATAAAGCTGTTATTAAAAAAACAAACACCCTAAATGGACCTCTCTCAGAAAGCTGAAGATCCAGTAGAGATAAATCTAGAATCCCAAAATAACCTTACAATGAATTTTGTTCCCCAAAGTTATTTTTGGCTACTGCATCCCATTTTTCCTTTGCTCTGGTCCCTTTTTTGCACCATCGGGAATGTGTGAGTGCACTCGGGTGGAAAACAGAATTCCTCTCAACGACAGGAGCCATGTTTCAAGTGTCTCCAGGTATTGACTCATTTAACTCATACACCTGACTCCATTATTACGCCTCCTTCTACAGAGGGGAAACTGAGGCACGGGAAGGTTGAGTAAGTTGCCTCAGGTTTCACAATAGGCATGTCATGGAGTCGGGGTTCAAAGCCCAGGCAGCCTGGCACCAGAATCTGACCTAAAATGTTATCAGCACACTGATAATCGTGATTGAATCAAGCAGTGAGGGAGATGCCCACTTAGGAACACCAGGACCCTAAAGCTTTTTACCTCGAAAATGTCCTCGTCATATTTACACTCTATTCTTTAATCTTACGGTCCAACTGTTTTACTTTAAGATACAGACATTAGTGAAAGGGCACACATACGGGTCTCCTGGGCTGAGGTGGAGTCGGGGCCCCAGGTCATTAGGAAATCCCTCTACTCAGGAAGCTGGGAGCCAACTGTACCCAGAGGAAGAGAAAGAGCCTCAAGGGTTTAAATCAACACACCCTTGAGGCTGACTCCTGGCAACTCCGATGCTTCAGACACCCTTCACTAACAGCTGGTCCCAACTGTGAGTGTCTAAGGAGCTGCCTCTCCGTCTGTGCTGCCCCCCTTCTCCCCTGCCCCCCAGAGGTGGTACCCAGCATGGAGGCAGGCACAGGGACGTCCTCAGGAAGACGTGCATGAAGGAAGGCTCGTGGCATGGCAAACCTCAGAGGAGCTCTAACGTGTGAGATCATGGCCACATCATAGCAGATGTACCACAGAATGTTCTAGAACCCAAACTGAACAATAATAAAAAAATACCCAGATTTTAAGCATAACTGCCAAATTAAGAGGAGAGAAGATAAAGGAGCCCACAGAGAGGGAAGACTTATGTCGGTGAGAAGAAAATGGAATAATCCTGGGCCTCCATCCAAAGAGAACAATCAACGGTTGTATGAAAGCATGAATGAAGGGCACTTTTTGGGGGGAGGTGGTGCTGCTGTGCACACACAATGTGTCATGGCTGATGTCAGCTGGCTAACGTCCACCATCGTAAGAAAATTCAGATTGTGTCTGAGAGGACAATTCTAGTTCTAAGCCTCAGATTTCTGTTTTAATTTTTTTTTCATTAAAGGTTTCTCTCCTCTTTTGTAGTCACTGGCATAGTGAAATAGTTGTGTAACATCTGGCAGGGTGACCGATCAGGCTTGGGTGGCCTTTGTGTTCAGAACTGTGGTCGCTTTCCCTCCATCCCCCTTTCTGATATGTTTTCCATCAGTCAGGTTTCAAGGAGGACAGCGCGGCTGTGTGACATGTTGATAGGTGGTAGAGACAGGTTGCTGAGCCTCTGTCCTGTTCAGGAACCACCAATATCCCTGGCCACCACTTTTAATTCTACCTGAGATGAAACCCCTGAACTCAGAGCACCAAATGGATAAAGAGGAGTCTCTTCTGATATCAAAGCCAAGAAAACAAGAGCAAACAATTGCTTTTCTTGGGCAAACCACTCTTAATTCTTAGAGAGAGAGAGAGAAACAGAGAGAGAAAATGTATTGTTTTATAAAAGTGATTCATAGGGGCACCTGGGTGGCTCAGTCAGTTGAGCATCTGACTCTTGATTTTGGCTCAGGTCATGATCCCAGGGTCCTGGGATTGAGCCCCGAGATGGGCTCTGCACTCAGCGAGGAGTCTGCTTGAAGATTCTCTCCCTCTCCCTCTGCCCCTCCCCGCCCCGCACATGTGCAAACTCTCTTTTTCTCCAAAATAAATAAATTTCTTTTAAAAAGTGATTCATAGTCATTATTAAAAAGTCAAATACAAAAATGTGAAAGAGCAAAGCAAAATAACGTGTTAGGGAACTTCCCTGCAGATATGTCTCCTGGGCATGCACAGAATTTTCTCTAAATAAGACCATATTCTATAACCTATTTTATTCACTTAATAATGTGGTATATTAATAAGCTTTATCTTATTTTTGGTTGATCTTTAGTGGATATAATTTGTAGTGCTGCTGCTGTGTCTCTGTCTTCCAGCTCTAACAGGGAGCATAGGGTCCACAAACCAACACAAGATTACACTTAACAAGTGCTGGGGGGAGGGGAGTTTTAGGGCCTCCCCCCACCTTTTTAGCCATCCGTAATCTTCCCCTTCTAAGAACAGATATATCTAGAGCCAGGCACTCTTTACACATTTTATCTCATTTCATCCCCGCAACAACCTACGTGAAGTAGGAAATATTATTTTACCTCCATTTTTAAAAAGATTTATTTATTTATTTGAGAGGAAGAGAGAGAGTAAGCAGGGGGAGGGGCAGAGGGAGAATCTCAAGTGCAGAGCCCAACATGGGGCTCGATCCCAGGATCCTGAGATCATGACCACAGCTGAAATCAAGAGTCAGACGCTTAAAAAAGAAAGAAAGAAAGAAAAAAGTCAGACATTTAACCAACTGAGCCACCCAGGCGCCCCTCTTATCTCCATTTTTGCACTGAGGCTCAGTTGCCCAGGGTGGGGCAGGGGATGCGTGTGGCTGTGAGTCTGCAGTCTTAGCCTTCACTGGGTGGGTTTGACACTGGGTGGAGACCTCCATCAAGGAATCATGAAGTTCCACTCCAAAACCCTAATGCAGGTCATCTCAGCTCCATTTTGTAGCTGGGGAAACCGAGACACAGACAGGCTGAGGGACCTCCAGGGGACCTAGAAGTAGTGGCAGAACTGGGGACAGAGTCTGGCGTGTGGTGATTTGCTGGAAAGCTCAGCTTAGGAATGGGAAGTCGGCTGGGAGTGTGCACGGGAACTGACTGTGGGCAGGGCAGAGTGGGGTCTCGGACAAGAAGACAGAGACAGAGCCATAGCTGATGAATGGGCCTCCTCCATCAGGCTCTTGCCTCTGCAACGCCTCGGGAGCTGAGAAGCCTCTCAGAGGTACCCTTGGGCTACTTGCCAAAGTGCATTATGGGTTCTGAGAAGCACGGGCTTCTCCGTTAGCCATTCCTGGGACTGATGGATGGCACTCAGGTATCCCTTTCTCAAGGCACTTAGAGAACACTGCCAGGCCTCACCCTCACAGCAGGGTCTGGGGAGGTACCCCCCATCCTGACCCCTCCATCCTAGGCCCAGAGGTGAGCCTGGAGGACCCCTTGCTTCACTTCCCTCACCCCTCCACCCCCAGGGCTCTCCTGTGAAGCGGGGTCTCCAGATCTGGAGAGGCCATCTTTGTGTCTACCCCCACAGGTGCACCAAGAGGCTGCTCAACCACGACTCCTTTGCTTTCTTTTAAAAAAAGATTTTTTATTTGTTTGAGAGAGAGTGAGAGAGAGAGAGAGAGAGCATGAATGGGGGGGAGGGGGAGAGGGAGAAGCAGACTCCCCACTGAGCAGGGAGCTTGACACAGGGCCCAACGTGGGGCTCGATCCCAGGACCCCAGAGCGTCTGACTCTGAGCCGAATGCAGCAGCTTAACTACTGAGCCACCCAGGCGCCCCCATCCCAACTCCTTTGTGACATGCATCAAGTCCAGCCTTGTCAGTTGAATGAATGCCTGGACTCTTGGCTTCTGAGGTGCAGGCATCAGCTCCACACCTTCCTGAAGGACCCTTGTTCTCGGCTCAGATCTCTCCATGGATTTGGGTGGAAAAGACACCTGGTGTGAGTTAAAAGCCCTGGGTTCGAGGCTCAGTGGGGACCACTAGCTGCTCTATACTGGGCCAGTCACTTGCCCTCTCTGTCCCATGGATTCCTCATTTGTAACAGGGCCGTGAGGACACGTGTCTCACAGGGTGACTGTGGGGGTCACTGAAAACGTGCATGTGAGAGAGAGCACTTTAGTGAGCTGCCGCGTTCCAGACTGATGTAAGGGACTGTTGTCAAGATGCGGGAGAATGAGCAAGAAGGTATCTGAAGATGGGGACGGGATAAGATAAGGAGCCGATCTGCGGGCCTTGGTCTGTGCCTCTGCTCCGAAGGAGGGGGAGGAATGGCACAAAGATGTGAGGGGCAGCGTTGGGCGGGCCTGGGGAGAAGAGGGGAGATGAGGGGGTCCTTCTGGGGAGGTCTCAGAAGTGGTGGAGAGAAGGTAAATGCCAAAAGCAGAACTAAGGAGTCTGAGCTCCACATTCCTCCCAGGGCAGCCACAGAGAGGGTGTGGCAGGTGACTGGGGACCAGGACGAAACGTGGCCCCAAAGTCTCAGCTTGCTGGGAGTGGCCCTGGAGCCGCGGGGGAGGCTGGAGTTGGCGAAGCCACAGGTATGACCAGAAATGGGCTCCTTTTGCCATGACATTTCATTAGATGGGAACAACGGGGAAGACACAGAGGGAAGAGGAGAACGAGGAAGGAAAGCGGTCATGTTTAAGATGTTTTCATTTCTATTTTTTGAGTCTGAGGACATCTCTGGAAGACGCAGGGGAGAGGAGAGTGGCGGGAGGCTGTCGCTAATTAGCAGCTGTCCCTCAGTAATGAGCGGCCTGAACTCAGCATTGTCTCAGAAGGACAGAAAATAAACAGTGTCCTTCCAACACACGTAAGAAATGCCACAGCAGCCCGGGCACACCATCCCTGAATTCCTCCTTTGATAAAGGTGCCCCGACACAGCATCGGGGCCCGTGTTAACAACAGTACAGCACGGTGGGCATCAGGCCAGGCTGCCACTTACCAGCTGGGCGGCCTTGGGCAAGTCACGCAACCTCGCAGAGCCTCCACTGCTTTGCCCGTCAAATGTGGAGCTTAAATGAGTTAATATACGTCAGGTGCTTAGAACCATCACTGGCTCCCGGAAAACGCTCTGTAGGTGCCACCTGTGGTTATTATCGTGACAACCGTATTAGCCATTCATTTGGCCAAACCTTCCTGCGTCCTGTTTGTATTTTTCAGACCAAGCAGCTTCTCAGGGCACAGAGCCCCACCCCACTTTGGAGCTAATGACACGTGGTGCCCCCTTGGCCCTCCCCGTGCAGCCTCCAGCCAGGCAGGGCAGATGGTGTACCCAGTGAGATCATCCCCTGGTCCCGTGACGCCGGGAGACGGGGCCAAAATCGTGTCCTGGGGCACCCTGCGTGAAGCTGACTCCTTTGTAAGAGGGATGGGGGAGAAAGGAACGCACTGGCATGGAGAGAGGGCCATCCTGCATCTACTAAGTGAAAAAAGCAGCTCTAGAAATGTGGTTGTACAGAATTTTTGTAAACGGAAAAATAACATGATAGGGCAGACAAACAGTCCTGAAGGCTGAACACAGGTTTTCTCTGGGAAGGGAAGTGGAATTTAGGGAGACTTTCTCTTGTTGGTGTCTACATTTTTGTTTTATTATATTGTTTTATAAATACATATTATGTTTATAATCTAATAAAAAGCAATAAATACAGTCCCCTTGTGGCAATGCAAAAACACCCTTGTAAGAGTCAAGGACTTTTCCCACAGTGTCCTTCTCTGATTCACGTGTCATAAAGTGCCCTCAGCCACTGGCAAGGCCAGAGGGACAGGTTGCCAAGACACTTAACATTGACTCCAGGCATCAGGACCCCTCTGTGATCAATCAGAGACAGAGGTCATTTAGGGTGACATGTGCAGGTGGGGTTCTTACCTGAGGCCATAGGAGGGCCACCAGAGGTACCGGACAGGGGTGGAGTCCTATGGAGCCAGCAGGGGCCCCTGGATGGGAAAGGTTAACATTCTGGGAGGAAGATAATGAGACCAGGGGGTTGGGTTTGCTCACACATTTAACAAGAAAGCCACGGATACCGAGGCGCGGGGACTCTGATGTCACAAACCCTTGCCTATCGCGTGATTCTCTAAGTTCCAGTGACGTGTGAGGGTTGATGTGTCTACACTCTACAGAGCTGTCACTGTTCATGCATTTATAACCACCTTGTTCCAAAAGGAATTTAGAGAAGCAGGGATGTGAGGGGCCCCACAGAGCCGAAGCTACAGCCTTACGAGCCCTAGAAAATGTCCCTTCCAAGATGAAGTGTGTCCTGTAAGATCCCATGGCTAGGTCAGAATAGAAAAATAAAGGCTCTTTAGATTAAGGGGAAACCAGACAATTTTGCTGCATCTCCTGAGACTGGCAAAATAGTTACAATATTTACCAATAAGATGTTTCATTTAAATTAGAATAAGGAAATGCAAATATTACCCAGCATGGGATCCCGGGTCATGCCCCTCTGATTTGGATAAAATCATTATGCTTGACAATGTGGAGTATCCAGCTGGAGCTGGAGAAAATGGAAAATTGTACGGAATGAAGAAATTATCTTGAAAGTAAGAATTTAAACACAAACTTGGAACCAGATCCAATCCAGGTATACAAATACATGGATCAATTAAAATTGACCCATCAGAAATTCGGATCAGGGAGAGACAGGAAATCAAAGCCGGGGCACACATTTAGGTTCTAGGCTCCAAGAACATATTTCAGAAAAAGCCCGGACACAAAATGTCCATTATCTGGCAGAAAGGCGTGGACAATATTTACGTTCAGAAACAGAAATTGTAGTTCAGGAAGGAAGAGGAGAGAATGACTCAATTTCCATCTGAAAGAGAAAAAGTTGGCAAGGAAGATGTACAAAACACTTGGAAACATAATAGGAAATTAAATTCTACTTGGAGAACGAGAAAGCCCTATACCCTGGGGGGTGGAAGCCAAGGGGAGACTCTGCACACCTGTCAGTCATCAAGCAGGAGAGCAGGAAAGAAGTGTGACCCGATGCAGTCATCCCTGTCTGTGATCTGAGCTGCTTCTGGGTCTTCCCAGTGTCTCCGGAATCACCATCAGAATCAAAATCATAAAGGAATACTATAAACCACTGAACTGTAACTTTAAATAGGTGAATCTTATGGCATGCAAATTATCTTAATAATGATGTTTTCAAAACATCACAAAAGAGGCTCAAAATTAAATTTTTCTCTCTTTTTTTCTCTCTTTTTTAAGATTTATTTATTTATTTTTGTGAGAGAGAGAGAGAGAGAGAGAGAGTGCACGAGCTGGGGGAGGGACAAAGGGAGATGCAGACTTCCTGCTGAGCAGAGCCCAACGCAAGGCTCAATCCCAGGACCCCAAGATCATCACCTCAGCCAAAGGCAGACGCCTAACCCACT
The DNA here is from genome assembly GCF_037043125.1 of Eumetopias jubatus. NCBI lineage: Eukaryota > Metazoa > Chordata > Mammalia > Carnivora > Otariidae > Eumetopias > Eumetopias jubatus. The sequence goes on from NW_028274816.1 coordinate 97,935,514, forward strand.
GAGCCACCCAGGCGCCCCTGCATTTGTTTTTTTAAACCACTGGAAACAATTCAGTTCTTAGTGTGTTGCTTGGTATGGGGTAGACAGGTGCTCAATATACTTTCCAAATGGATGAATGAAAGTGTGTGAACTGAGAGCCACTCACCGCACTTGGTCAAATGATGGGTGCTGCCCGAACTACTAAACTCTTTCTCACATCCGGGCCTTGGCACGTGCTGGTCTCCCTGCCAGGAAAGCCCTCTCCTCCACTTTCCCGCCCCTCTGTCTGGCTAACTTCTACTCAAGCTCCAAGGCTTTATCAAAGCACTCCTAGAAGCACTTTTAAGCAGCCCTTCCTGGCTCTGCCAAAGCCCTTATGTGTGCCCTAATGAACACTTGTTGCACAGTGCTGTGGTTCTCTGGTTACCTGGTGCTTGTGCTGGAATGTTAATGCCCTGAAGATGGGAGGGCCATGCCACCTTCTTCACCATTGTGGCTTCAGCAGCTGGCCCATCCCTGGCACAAGGAAGGCCCCCAGTAAATTGGTGAACAAATGAGTGTGTGGGGCAGGGAGATGGGTTTTGGTGGGATGGAGGGGGAGATGGGTCAACATTAATTGCTAACACTTCCCAAGCTCACGGCTCATGGTCTGTTTCAAATCTGACAGCCAGCCTGTTCTCTCAGGTGGGCCACCCCAGCTCCCTGGGTCATAGACGTACCTCTGACACCTCACTGGAGAGAATGCTCCCCTGTGATCAGAGAAGGAGCTCAAACTCTCCCACCCCTTTGTAAATCTCAAGTGACCAAAATAAACGAGATATGTAACTGCTCTGTCGGCGGGGTGCTGGGCTAACCAGGAATGACCTTGAGTTTGTCATCTTTGTCATCAAGGTCTCTCCTGTTTTTGTCCCTTCTTCCCCTCCCCCCAAAACAGACTTGTTCTCCAGGCATTTTTCTGGGAGCCCCTCCTTGGCCAGGATGGATCCATATAATCCTGGGTTCTCAAGCTTGGAATGGGCCTTAAAGGAAGAGCCCCTCTATGGCAGAGAGAGGTGAAGTAACCTGCCCAAAGTCACACAGCTGGTCAGCGCTGAAGCTAGGATACAAACCTAAGTCAGGGGGACATTTCACTGAAGATACCTCAAGTAAGGCAGAAAATTCATTGTTTTCCACAACATCAAATCCACGCATTTGATACTGCAGGTCAAATGTAGTTCCGTTTACTTAGAAAATACCACGTCTTTGCCATAAATACAGAAACTTGTAGTATACAGGGTGTCTTTGCCCATTTCATAGATTTTCCAACTCACTGTTCTGAGTCCCCATCACAATACTCAATCTGTGCTTCCTATCAGGGAGGAGAGAAATCATCTGATTCCTTCAGGCTACAATGGAGAAAAACATGAGAAAGTGAGTTCACTGAGAGGACAGATCACTTTTTACTGAAGAAAAATAAGGACACGAGAATCTGAAACATGCTCAGAGAGAACATGTCGAGAAAAACTGTCCCCGCTGCAGGCCATGCATGAAATCCAAGGCTCTTCTCGCATGCGGCCCCAGGGACATTTTGGGAGTAGATGTGCATGCTCTGTCACTAGGTCCCTGGGGGCTCAGGATGAAGTCACATCACATGATCATCTGTTAAGAACCTGTCACCCTTCAATTCCTCAGTTCACGAGAAAGAGCAGAGTAATCAGAAACCACGAAGAAGACCATTTACAATTACAGTGCTCTGTACTTACTTCCCTTTTCGTTCTTGTGGCTTATTGTTTGGACAGCATTTTCCAGGGAGCCGTGAAATGTTGACTTATAAGCAATATCCAAGGGACCAAGAGTGTCTAAACACCTCAAGCCAGTGATTAAAGGCTTATTTTAGGTGAAAAAATACAAAATGAGAGAAGATGCCCTAACAGGATGCAAAAGGAACTCATCTTATTTAGGAAAACCTGGTTAAAAAAAAAAAAAGTGCAACGTGACCACAGGTATTATCAAATATGATTCAGATTCTTTGTACCCTAATTTAGATACTTACCCCACTCCTTCAAGTTCTGGCTTGAAAAGTTCAATTATTAAATCTTCTCTTAAGTAAAACTATGCATTTGCACTTAGTTAATGTGGGAGACAGAATAATGGCCTCTCAGAGATGTTCAATATCCTAATCCCCAGAAGCTACGCATCTGATACTTCACATGGCAAAAGGGAAGTAAGATTGCAGATAGAATTAAGGCTGTTGACCAGCTGAGTTTAAAATAGAGTGCTGATCCTAGATTATCCAGGTGGGCCCAACATAATCACAAGGGTCCTCTGACATGGAAGATGGAGGTAGGAGAGTTGGTATCAGAGTGATGTGACCTGAGAAAGACTCAGCTGGTCAACACTAGTTTTGAAGATCAGTGGGGCCATGAGCTAAGGGATGCAGACAGCTCCAGGAGGTGGAAAAAGGCAGGAAAGCAGATTCTCCCCCAGACCCTCCAGAAAGGAGTGCCACCCTGCCGACACCTTGATGTTAACCCAGTGAGACCTGTGTCAGACTTCTGAGCTCCAGAACTTTCAGATAAACATTGGTGTTGACTTAAGGCACCAAGTTTGTAGTAGTTAGTTACAGAGGCAAATAGGAGCGGGCACTTGTGGGAGCGGGAGGCTGCTTTTCCACTTTGAATGGCAAAGTGGATGGAAGAGCCCTCCTCTCCCAGGACGGAAGAAATGGAGTGGGAGTCACCCCTCTGCACTTCTCATGCTGCCTCACAACCCCAGGCCCACATGCTGTGTGTGCTCAGATGGCACATGGGGCTCTCGAAGCCTCCTGGGTGTTCAGGGAACACAACCGGGCTTAGCTCAAAGCAGGAGTCTGCTTTGGGAGCTGTCCAGATGTGGGTAGCTAATGATGGGATGGGGGGAGCGCCTTTTCCCAATCAAAGATAGGATCCCGTTAATTAAGAAGCAATGCTTTGTGCTTAAAAGGCACAAATTCAGGACCACCCATTAGTCTCTTCAGTTAAGATCACTTTGAAATCAAAACAGCCACGTTGAGGTTGTAGGAAGCATTTATTATTAACAGAGAGAGAAGTGGGCTCCTAAGTGAGAGGCTCACCAATCACCACACCATGGAGCGAGGCTTGGGGGTGATTCAGGCGTGTCAGCTCTGTACTGTGTACAGATGCCTGATACTGTGCTTAGGGGCCGTGTGTGTGTGTGTGTGTGTGTGTGTGTGTGTGCGCGCGCGCGCGTGTGTGTGTACCATGCCCATGCATGGGCATGTATGTGCTCCATTCCTGAAAGGTGGCCCCAGGACACCTCAGGCAGCAGAGCAGGCCAGGCAGGGAGAGGATGATATAAACAGGCAGAGCAACCCCACTGGCCCAGCCCTGGCTGAGCGGCTGGGCGAACCTCAGGGATGAGGGTGGTGAGCAGATTATAGGGCAGGCATGTACCAGCCTCCACCAGAGACCCAGAAAAAGGAGCAGATGTGGTTCCTGCCCATCAGTGTTTTCAGCCTGGCCAGGGAGAAACATATACAAATACTGAATGACAAAGGGATAGTTTCGGAGCAAAGTGGCCCCACGGTCAACTCCATTCTCAGAATGCCGCCTACCACGTGCAGGGGCTCCAGGCTGGACAAAGGGGATGGAAGGGGCTCCCTGCTCTCTCAGATCTGGGAGGGAAGTCAAAGAGATGAATACAGTCTAAGACCACAGGTCAGAAGAGAGAAGGCAGATTGGCTTGTGCCCCGAGAGTCTGTGATTCTGTGAGCTTAGTATGGGAACAGGTGCAAGAAACAAAGATTGCAGCAGCAGAAAGGAGATGTGGGTAGAGAAGGCTGGATAAAGCTCTAGCTGACCTGGGGCTAAGACTCAAAGTGAGGGCAGGCTTGGAGCAACAAAGCCCTTCCTCTAGGCCTGAGAGGGTGGTGACAGGATCATTATCAGGCAAAGGAGTCATCTTCAGGCAAAAGGGCGTCACTGGTCAAGAGGGTGATGGTTGAGGGACAAGACGTTTTAGAGAAGCCCAGATCAGAGAGAGTTAAGGCCAGGCGCCAGCTAAAAAGGCCCTGAGCCAAGGTCGGGAAAACAGTCCCCCAAGGAGCCAGGGCAGCCCACAAGCTCTGCGACAGTCGTGTTTGCTGGAAATGAACAAAGAATGAAGAGCCTGTGTCCTGCAGGTTTGGCTCCGGAGCTGGTGGTGGAGCCGCTAATTCTTGCAGAGTCCAAATTCCTGCACCGCCTGTGAGTTCTGAGGGGGTAAGTAAACTGGCCCTGGCTGTGTGCCCACCTCTGGCCGCCTCTGCAGGGTGATCCTTGGACCAGAAGCAGTGACAGGTTCCATAATGCAGCTGCGAAGAGGCCCTGGCCAGCACTTGCTCATCCGAAAAGGTAGCAGCAGCTAAAGCCTAGCAAGAGGAAGGAGGGCTGGGGAAAGGAAGGAGAGGTGAACAGATGGGGTGGGGGCTGAGGAAGAGGCAGCCTCACAGCACCCAGGAGGGGACGCCCAGAGTTCCCTGAGGCAATGGGAAGACCTCTGTGGAGGGACAGTTCTCAGCACACCCCACCACAGGCGATCGTCAAATGCCAGTGTTGGGTTCCTGGACATGGCAACCTTGCCCGGAGAGGTCTGTAACTTGGCAGTTCCTTCCAGTCACGCTTCAAGCCAGAGGACAAAAACATGCATACGTATCTAAACAGAAGCGTTCCCTTGCTTTTCCCAATTATTAACCCAGGGTTGTTAAATAGCTTGTAGGATCAGAGGTCCTTCTAAGAGGAGAAAAACATGAAAAAATCTGGGGCTCAGGGTCCACCTTCTGTCCCTAAGAAGATTATGATCCTCTGCAGATGAGGCAACTGAGAAGCTAAGCAAGTTGCCCAAAGACACAGGCTGGTCCACAGCAAAGCAAGACAAGAAATTAGCCTCCCGGAGCAGAGAACTCCTTTGGCTGCACACGGTTTCAGAAAGCAGGCTTTCATTTTCCGGAGAACTGATGACGTTACATCAGCCCGGTCATGTGTTCGAGTCCATGCCTGCCCACGCGCCGACCAGTCTCCAGACCAGTGGCTGTCAGCAAGCAAAAGTCTAGGGACTGAGGCACCAGCAGGAGGCAGAGTCTCAGCTGAATGGCTTATGGGATCATTTGGGCAACTGTCCAAGAGAAGTGTTTTGTTTTGTTTTTTCAAGTTAAATTAAAGCCCACAGTATAAACTACTCTCTGAAAAGAAGAACTCATGCATCATTTAGATCCAACACATCCCTTTTAAATGTCCCAGTGACCACTAATGATCATAAAGAAACAAATCAATAAAGCAAAGTCTAAACAACAAATGGAAGGCTCTTTCTTTGAATTCAGAGTCAACTGATGGCAAATGGCTGGAGAGACCATTCCTCCTAAGAAAAATCTGTGAGAATTTAGTTCAAACCAATTTCTTACTTCAACCTTCTCAAACCTAACATGTTCTTGTTTATCTACTGCTGTTTTTTTTTTTTAAGGCAGTAAAGATAACAGAGCAAAAGTTCCATCAGAAAATATTTTAAGGGGCACCTGGGTGGTATGGTACGTCGAGCAACCAACTCTTGGTTTCGGCTCAGGTCATGATCTCCAGGTCGTGAGATCGAGCCCAATGTCGGGCTCTGCACTCAGCGGGAAGTGGGCTTGAGATCAGGTCACTATCAGAAATCAGGAAACCTTGGGGCGCCTGGGTGGCTCAGTCAGTTAAGCGTCTGCCTTCGGCTCAGGTCATGATCCCAGGGTCCTGGGATCGAGCCCCGCATCGGGCTCCCGCTCAGTGAGGAGCCTGCTTCTCCCTCTCTCACTGCCTGCCACTCCCCTACTCATGCTCTCTCTCTGTCAAATAAATAAACAAAATCTTTAAAAATAAAATAAATTGTTGAGGTATGGTGTTTAAAACAAAAAAGTTAAGCAATAAAGTGGTACATGCATGGTATGATTTAGTGATTCCTAAATTACAGGACACTTCTGCAGATGTCTCACTTTTATTAAAGCTCACTTATTAGTAAGGTAACAGTGATTTACATAAATTATCATTAAATCAGGCTGCAACCAAAGATCAAAATTCAGTGGATATAAAAACTAATAAGAAGTTGAGCTTTTTTCCTGTTTTGTACTATAATACTTTTTTTACATTGTGGCATAATTATACGCGTAGCATTCAGTAAGAGAAACATTTTATTATTTCTGTTTCTTTTCTGGCTATCATTATGATCATCTCATGATCATTTCTGAAGATAATTCTGTCATAGAAAGGGGGGGACAATGAAGTGACAGGTACCTGGTGGCTTATACCCCTGTTCTGTAAAGTGGCTTGTGATGAGCGAGCAAACCCCTTCAACAATCCACCAGATGCATGCATCACAGATCTGCAAGAGAATGCAGAGTAGTTTCTCCCCAGACCACCAATTTCTCTGCTAATGCTCAATGCTCCTTTCTTTAAACACCACCTCACACAGCAGCTATGGTGACAGTGAGTTCTAGAATGGAAAACTCAGTGATGTGAAGGCTCATGATGACTTGTCAGGGCCAGGGATGAGAAACCCGAGCAGGGCCCGCAGAGGGTGGTGCTCCACTGGGGTCTGGCCCTTGCCCAGGCCTGAAACCAGAGGCTGGCCCTCACAGCAGCCAGAGTGTGTGGTCCCTGCTGAGCCATGACCTAGTTCCCGGTCTTCCCACAGGGGAACCGGGCAGGCGTGACAAAGCAAAATCAAGTGAATTTGGAGTGAGCCCACATCGGAAGAGCTTTGAACAGTGTTCACCTTTTACCAGGGACGGGAGGCAGATATCATGAATAGACAGTCTAATCTTGGAAATTAAAGGATTGATGGGGGGGTAGTGGAAAGAACACAGACTTTGAAGATGAAAGATCTGGGTTCAAATTCTGATTCTGCAATTTATTGGCTGTGTGATCTTGGAGACAAGTGACTTAACCGTTCTGAGCCTCAGTTTACTTGTTTGTAACATGGGGATATAACCCCACCTCTAAAGGCTGTCCTGAGATGAAGCGAAATCATGTCTGTCCTCTGAATACCTGAGACCATCTTACTTCTCCTTTAGTGTTCGACAATGACATAAAATATTCTACAGAGACAGAGCCAAAGCCTTGTGGGGCATATGTACCGCCCCCGCCCCCCCGGGGGGGGGGTTCCCTTGGTGGTCAGGCACAGAGATTTCTCTAAGAATGCAGAGTACAGCCTGCTTTCAGCCGAGAAGGGCGGGCATGCTGGGAGAACAAGGAGGTGGCAAGAGTGTCAAGGATGCTTTAAGAAATGATCTGGCTGGGGATGAGGAGTGAGCTAGGATGGTTGACCAAAAGGGGCATTTGTTTTGTTTTAAAGAGAGGAATCATTTAAACCTCCTAAATGGCGACATTGAGGAAGGAGTCAGGAGAGGAGGAGAAGACAGAAATAGGGGAAGGGGAAAAGTAAAAGCTATGGAAGCCTGCTGAATGGTGGGAGAGGTGGAGGGATGGAATCCTGGGCATGGAGTGGAGCAGGGCTTGGCCTTAGCAGCGATGCCCAGGAAAGCTACAGGGAGAGGTCACAGAGCTGCCCAGGAAAGCTGCAGGGAGAGGTGCACAGAGCGCATTCCAGCCGGAACAGAACAGTGCTGAATGAGCACTTGCCATTAGGGTCAGCCTAGCACAGCAACTTGACCCTCCCCACCCCGGGGATGGACATTTGCTTCCTCCTTCCTAAGACTACCAAATCCCAATACAACCACCCACTCCCCTGCAACATTTAAGGGCCATTTTTTCCACAACAGAAAACAAATTAAATCGACAAATCCCATTGGTTATATTTCCAGCCTTCCAAAGAGCGCTCAGGTGTGGCCTGATATTCCCGCTTTCTACCCATTTTTTACTTTGAAAATGTTTTAACTTACAGACAGGTTGTACGAAAAATACAATCAGCTCCTAGATACCCTCCTGAACTCACCAATTGTTAATATTTTCATCATTTGCTTTCTTTCTGTCATTCTCTGTATATATATGTATAATTATACATATATAGAATTTAGTTTTGAACAATATTTTTCTTACTATAAAAGCAGTATCTGCACATGTAATCAAGTACATCAAAGTATATAGAAGAAGTACTTACCTATAATCCTACCACTGGAGACAATCACTATTAATATTTTTGTACATGTCCTTTTTTTTTTTTTAATTTTTAATTTAAGTTGGCTCCGCACTCGATGTGGGGCTTGAACTCATGACCCTGAAGTCAGAAGTTGCATGCTCTACTGGACTGAGCCAGCCAGTCCATACATGCATGTCCTTTTTGGATCTTCATATACATTTTTAAACATAGTCAAGATTATACTAAACATACAATTTGTACCATGCTCTTCTATTACATCCGAAGTGTTTTCTCTAATCATTTAAATTTCCATAGACAATTTCTAACGACTACCTACCATTCTACGTAACCCTTTCCCTGAGGTCAGACACCTGCTTCTGAGATTTCCTATATTAACAACACTTGGGTAAACTTCTTACTAAATACATCCTGTTCGTGTTTCTAATTATTTCCTTAGGACAGATTCCAAAAGTGAAACTCTGGGTCAAAGGATAGCTCTCTCTCTCTCTCTCTCTCTCTCTCTCTCTCTCTCTATATATATATATATATATATATATATATATGAACTTGGAGTGAGCCCACATCAGAAGAGCTTCTGAACAGTGTTCACCTTTTACCAGGGACAGGAGGCAGATATCATGAATAGACAAAGAGTCTAATCTTAGAAATTAAAGGATTGACGGGGGGGCAGATATATATATCTTTGAGATATATATATTTGAATAGGCTCCATGCCCAACATGGGGCTTGAACTCACGACCCTGAGATTAAGCGGCCCCTGCTCCACTAACCGAGCCAGCCAGACGCCCCTGGATAGCAATATTTTTAAGCTTCTCTACACATCCTGCCAAACTGCTTCCTGGAAATTTTCCCAAACATTTCCTGCCACGGGCATTGTATGGGAGCAGAACATCACTGAACGGCGGCACAGACAGAGGGAGGTGTGGCCCTAGTTGGGAGGACCAGTCCCAAATCACCTCTGACAGTGGAAACCAAATGAAGGGGTGGAGAAACCCTGCCTCTCAGGGCTTGTCATTCTGGCCGCCTGCAGGCACTCGAGAAATAGTCACTGCACCAGTAAACAAATCCACAAACATGTATTTCTGCATTCCGATCCCATGTCCAACACAAGCGACAGGGAAAGAGAAGGAAAAGCAAGGGATCATGGGATGAAAGGCGCTAACTGGGCGTGCAGAAGTCAAAACTAAATTCACCCACGTACAATATGGCAAGTTTTCTTAGGACAACCTGCCCACGGCTTGTGCTGATATCTGCAGACCTCCCTGCTTTATAGGCAAGTCTCGATCTGATTCAGCTCCAACTTCTAAACAGTTAGGAAGATGCAAGATGCAGGGGGCAGGGGAAGTCAGGTGTGGTATTGAGTGCCAGCCCCCAGCATTGCCCAGGGAAGGGCATTACCAACATTACCTAAGGAAACAGGGAGGCCTCTTGAAGCCGCTTCTCTGCCGAGAGCCGGTTGTCAGAGAGCTGGCCTCAGCCACAGAGATGAAGGCAGTTTCCCACCTCAAAGCTTTGTAGGGGACATCCTGTCACGTCATTGGGATGATTTTCCATAAGTGACTCCTGGTTGTCACCCTGATTCCAAACGGGCAGGAGCAGCCCCTATTGGCAGAGATGGGCTGGATGGGGGCTGCAGGGAGGTGGTGTTGCACACACCTGCTTAAGAGTGGGACGGCCCCAGGGGCTGCAGGGCCAGGGAGGGCGGGCATGACATCACATGACCCTAGGAGAAGAGCCAGGTCTGTGGAGTCATGGAGTTCTGGGGCCTTTCTCCCCCTGCTCTGGGCACTGGCTTTTCTTTTTTTTTTTTTTTTGCCTTCAAATGGGAAGCGATGGATGAACAGGCAGAGAAGAGCAGAGTGGAGGAGGCTGGGAAGGCAGCCCACCACTCTCTGATATTTGGGAGTTGATATGCCCTCCTCCATCCCCCATGACCCTGCTAAGTGAGGATGAATTGAACAAAGGAGCCTTCAGAGTCACAGGTGACTTAAACCCTACACTCACATTTGAATGGGCTTTGGAGATTCCAGACTTTGAGCACCTGATGGGGCAGATAGGAGGAGGCTATGTCCCAGTGTCACTACGGTGGGCTGGGGGCTGCTCTCTCCTCCTTCTGCAGATGGACGTGGGCCTGTCTCACACCTGTGAAGCAGAACTCTGGCTGGATTTCAAGGGAGACAGGGCTTAGTTGTGAAATGCAAAAAGAGGGCTCGTGAAATCCAGAGAATGTACTTAAGGATCGTGTCTTTTAAATGCAAACACTCAGCGATCACTTGCTGCATGCAAACCTCTTTTAGTTCATTTCATTCTCTTCCCAACCCTATGAGGTGGGTATTATGATTTCTACACCAACTTTACAAATGAGGAATCTCAGGCACAGAGAGGTTGAGCACCCTGCCCACGTTCACACAGCTAGGACATGGCAGGGCTGGGATTTGAACCAAGGCACTTGGTTCTAGATTATGTGCATGAAACCTCACTGCCATGTCCAAGAAACTGTGGGAGAAGTTGTTTCCCAGAAGTGACGGCTAAGTTCTCCTTCCCCATGGGTTTGTACCCTTCAAGAAGGGGATGTGTTCCTAAAGACTGTAGTGGGTAGGTCAAGGTCCCACACAGTGGTGATAGTGGCTGAGTCCATGAACAGCTGCAGTGTCCTTATGTGCTGCAGAGGTGAGAGAGACTTTAATGAGAGAGACTCAGATTCCCTTTTATGGGAGGAAACCAGAGCTACGTGGAGCCCTGGGCGCGGGCTGGCTCGGGACACTCCCTTGGCACCCACAAGCAAACCTGGGATGGTTGGACCACATCCAGGCCACCCCTCCCTGAGTCTCAAGAGTGAACGCTTCTGGGGCTTTTGGGCTACACTAGCCGTGGAGGGACCACTGTTTCCTGATGGCTCTGGGGACCCGTCTTAGCCTAGCCTGATGTTCCTGGTGGGGATCCAGTTCCAACCTCATCTCTGGGCCACGTACCCATCCTATTCTCAGTGAAAATCCCTGAGTCATGAGAGAGGACAACCAATACTGGAGAGAAGCCTTCGGATAACACCTGTTCTAGGCATCCTCTCTTTAAAGAGAACATCAAGATTCTTGATTTCAGCTCAGGCCATGATCTCAGGGTCGTGAGATCTAGCCCTGTGTCAGGCTCTGCCAGGAGTCTGCTGGAGGACTCTCTCTCTTCCCCTCCCTCTGCCCCTCCCCCACGCTCACACACACGCTCTCTAAAATAAATAAATAAATCTTTAAAAAAAAAAAGAATGTCAAGATGCCTCAACATGATAACATAACACCTTCATTGCACCTATAAAACTGACTTATAAAATCACTGTGTGTGTTTCTTCCCTAGCTAGACTCAGCTTCCCAAGGACCAGGATTGAGTGGTTCCCAAGCACACAGCAGGCATTCAAATGGACATGCTGAACCTTTTCACGCTTTAAGGTATAACTTGTTTAGACAACTTGACTGGGAATTTTGATAAAATACTCCTAGTTAAAAGATGGCAACCAACAAGTATCAGATGAATGGAACCCTCAAAGAGCAACATATGAGGCCTTCAGAAAGAGGGGCACAGAGTTGCCCAGAGTCAGCGATGATACAGACCAGAGAGAGGATTCAGAGTATACGTCAGTCAAAAATCATTTGCCGAGGGTCACGGGCTTAGGTGCTTTGAGCCTCCCTAAGGGGACTCTTCAGTCCCTGCTCCTCACTTCCAGCAGGATGGCACCAGAATAGCCCAAAGCTGACAAAGAGCGGGCCTCAGCCACAGAGGTGAACAGCTCCCCACCCCAGCGCTTTGCAGTAAACGTGCTGTCACTCCACTGGGATGATTTTCTATAAGCGACTCCTTGTTGTCACCCCGATTCCAAACCAGCAGGGGCAGGACCAGGACCATATGCCCTTCCCCAAAGGTCTCAAAATCCCCACCTCAAGAAGTTCTTCCTGCTGTCTAGCTTGAATTCTTCCAGATACAGTTTAAACCAAACAGCCTGTGAGTTATATGGCAGAGTTTTAAAGCTTCTAAATTAGTAACCCATACTTGAAAATAGGGACATTTAATCAAAGTACAATTTCTTTTTTTTTAAGTTGCTAAGAGAATGATCTTTTTTTTTTTAAGATTTTATTTTTAAGTACTCTCCACACCCAATGTGGAGCTCAAACTCCCAACCCCAAGATCAAAAGTCCCATGCTCTACAGACTGAGCCAGCCAGGTACCTCTGAAGTATATAGTCTCTGGTTTATCTTGAGAAGTTGGAATGATCTGGCCAGGCTGGGTCCATGCTTCCATGAGAAGCCACCATTGGCTGGGGTCTCCCCAGTGCCACTCCTGTGTGGACATTAGGTGACATGCTTCTGGTCTGGGCTCTTTGCACCTTGTCCCTGAGGGTACCAAGCAATCTGTTGTCACCCACTTACCTAAGAAATCACGAACCCCTTCAGATTTCCCTCCAAGCCCTGTGACCCCAGACCAGGCACTGTGCTTTCTCCAGGGAAGCCTGCCCAGAGCGTGCTATTAAGGAAGGAAGGGCTGCAGTGTCCTGCACACTCAGCGGCTGGTGAGCATCAAGAAGTAAGCAGTCTCCATGCTCTGACCCAGTTTGTCTCGTAGGACACACTCCCAAAATGGCTGCCAGGGGGATTAGGAGAAGAGGATTTTCCTGCAAGGGATACTGATGGCCTGTGTCGGAGGAGAAAACTTCCCACCGCCTGTTCCGTGCTGGTTCTCATCGACTGAGACACACTACAAATGTGTGCCCAATTCTACAGGGAGGAGCAGAGAAAGGTTCTTGTCCCAGTTCTTTTCATTGTAAATCCTGCTACAAGGACAACGTAAGGGAAATGATCCTATGTTTTAAAAGTCTGGGGAGGGGAGGAAAGAGTAAACTTTGCAATCAGATTTTCCCACATTCACAGTTATCGCTTATTAACCATTAATGGCTTGTTCATCATGCTATAGAACAATTGTGCAAAGATGCATGCATTTACCACATGCTGGGCTTTTTGATATTCATTATGAATTTAATTATTATTAAGTACCCACAATGTGCCAGGCAAATGAGGGGCAGACAGGCTGAAGGCTCCATATCTCCAGCCAGCTGTCATTGTAACTGCTCAGCTCTGCTGCTAGCATTCCCAGGCCCTGCAGCTGGAGCCTGCAGAGCCCCCCCGCCCCCGCTGTCTCGGGACTTCAGATGTGTCCCCTGTGGGTTAGTGGGTGACTGGGGAGGGGAGGGTGTGTGTGTGTGTGTGTGTGTGGATTCCAGGCACTAGGAGGCATTTGCAGGTGGCAGGGCCTGGGCAGCCACCCCATACCTTGCCAGAGCCTTCCAGTCTGGTGTCCCTGAAGGACAGAGATGGGTCAAGGGGCGGAGCTGAGCCCCTGCAATCAGGCACGGTGTTGAAGAGCCAGGCAGGAGATCCACAGCTTGGGGAAAGGAGGCCCCTCGAGGCAGTGATGCTCAGGCTGGAGTGTCTTCCAGGCCAAGGATGAGGAGAGGACTGCTACACCGCTGAGTGTGGTCCTTAAGGGCTAAGGGACTGTAGGAAGGTTACCTAGCCACCCCGAGGCTCAGTTTCCCCAGGTGAAAAGATGGATAGAATTGCAAATTCAATGGGGCAATGTAGTGATGAAATGAGGTGAATCAGGAAGATGAGATGAACCAGGCTAACCTGTTAGCCATTACCATTTTTGTTTTGTTGTTTTTTTTTTTAAAGATTTTATTTATTTATTTGAGAGAGAGAGAGAATGAGAGAGAGAGAGAGCACGAGAGGGAAGAGGGTCAGAAGGAGAAGCAGACTCCCCGCCGAGCAGGGAGCCCGATGCGGGACTCGATCGCGGGACTCCAGGATCATGACCTGAGCCGAAGGCAGTCGCTTAACCAACTGAGCCACCCAGGTGCCCTGTTTTGTTGTTATTGTCAACTCCAGCCAGGCAGCTGCTCAGTAGGAGGAGAGCAGAGGAGTTGGGGGAAAGCCCAATCCATCTTCCGAAACAAACAAAAACAAAAACACAAAAGGGACCTGAGGCCTTGGATCTGTATAAAGCATGTGCACTTACAGGTGAATTACAGGTGCATACAGAGCCCAGGAAAAACACTTCCAGTACTTACCTTCTCCACCTACAGCTCACCTGGAAGGTTCCCTATGGCCGCCAGGTGCCCAGGCTAGCCCACAAAGGCCTAGCAACAGAGCTCATGTCTCAGATAGACCTTAGTAGCTTTGAGCTGCCAGGCCCATCTTGAGCTCCCCGTGAATCCTTCTGAGCTGTGAGCCCACTGACCTCCACTAGAGCCCAGCAGCAGGGAAGGGAAGAAAAGAAACGTCAGCAAGGCGGAGTAAGTAGTCAGCTCTGGTTAGGAGCCCACAGGTTCCCACAAGCTCATTTGCGGGTGTGGCCACAGGAACTAACCTGAGCAGGGCTCTCTGCACAGGGTCTGAGGAAACCTCCAGGGTCCTCCGCAGGGTAGGGGCTCCCGCCTTGGCAGGGGTGAGGTTGCACTGGGAGGAGGGTGGGGGGGGCGGGCGCCCTTTCCTCCAGTTCCTGGCGAGACCCGGCATGTTGGATGGGAGTGGAAACAATCCAACAGCTCGCCCAGGTGGAGGGGTGCGCGGCCAGGGCGAGGGGTGCGTGGCCAGGGCAAGGGGTGCGTGGCCAGGGAGGGGGGGGTGAGGTGGCAACAGACAGGGCAGGAGTGGTTAGTGTCCCTGGCAGCTGAGGGCCCGCAAAGACTCAAAAACGCCGGAAGGGTGGAAAATGGGGTTATGCAGATGAGTTTTTTCGGAATGGTATCTGTATTTTTTTCTGATTATAAAAGTAATTCATGCTGCGGTTGGAATTTTTGATAATGAGAATCCACTCATGTGTTACTAATAATAATAATAAGCTTTTAGCCACACACACACACACACACACACACACAAGAAATACAGACCTATTGGATTTGGGAAAAAATGCAAATGCAGGTGGTAGAAAGTGAGAGTCCCTCTGTAACCCATCTTCAGTTCCACAACCTGGCCTCCAAAAGCTTAATGACACAGGGGCATGTTTGCAGGGTGTCACAGTAGCTGTTCAGGAGTGTAACTAAGGGCTAGTCACTCGCTGTGCTCTGCCCTTTATATGAATCATTGCCACTCCTTAGCCACAGCCCTGAAAGGGAGGTGCTATTATTCCCCATTTTTCAGATGTGGGACCAGGCTCAGAGAGGTCAAACGACTTACCCAAGGTCACACAGCTGGGAGAGGGCAGCCCGGAGTCAACCCTGGTCTGCCCTCCTCCCAGGCGTGGACCCTTGCCACCACTTCTCATCCAGTAATTCAGAATGAGAGCGGGAAGAGGTGGGTAAACTGTGTCTCATATCCGTTTCTTGAGTAAGACATGGTAACCACAAATGATTCAAACAACACTTGGGGAAATTTTTTGAGCCACTAAGAACAGACCAGGCAGGTGCAAGGAGGGCTGACCTTCCAGGAGCCCCCATAGCTGCTTTCGTGCTAACGCGGGGTTTGGGGAAGGCAGACTTTGGAAATGAAAGGGAGGTGGCTCCAGGAGACAGCAATGGAGGAAATGGCCAAAGTGGACGGAAAAATGAATGAGCCCACTGCAGGCTCTCCTGGGACTCACCACACGGGTGGGCGGAACGGGCTGTGGGTTGTGCAGTTCTTGCTCACACCGCAAGGTGTCCACAGCTGGGACGTGCTTCATCTCCGTGGGCAAGAAAAACCTCATTAACCTAATGGATATTTTCCAGCAACAAATGTTGCTTCTGCATTTAAGCACACCCGAGGGGAAAGCTATTCCACTAGAGACCCCCAGGCATCCTCCAGGAATCGTGGATATGCTCTAGGAAAATTAGCAGGCGTTTTTAAGCAGGGTGTTTGCTTCTCCTTTCAAATGGAGCGAAGCCAATTCAGCCTGGCTGCTTTAACGAAAATCCCTTGACTGGCCAGGTGGGTCTGAGAGTCCCCCTCCAGCAGCCCAGCCATTGCAGGGAGGCAATGAGAGGCCTGGGACGGGATGTGCAAGAGGAGGAAGGAGATCTGTGCCATGAACTTGCTGTGTGACTCTGGGGAGGTCACTTTACCTCTCTGGGCTGTTATCTCATTGCTCAAGTGGCTCTGGCATCTGTTAAAATGCCAAACTCGTGGGCCTTAACACCTTGCACTGGCACCTCTGTGGATTTTTTCTCAGTATAACCTCAGAGAACAGGGGAGGTGTGAGAGAAAGGAGGGTCCCTCGAGGAGGGAAAAAAAGCAGGAAAGGGAAAGTGGTGATTCATTTTAAGGATGTCATACATTTGGGGGCAGCTCCCAACACTTTCACCTTTCTCTGCTAGCACCTTCATTCTCCTCCATCTCAGTCCCCCCGTCAAATGGTTGACAGAGGCCGTGAGCCACCATCATGAGGGAACACTGGTGACTCGGTCAGGAAGGCAGCAGAGGAGGCCTGGGCTGTGGCTAGTTGGTGGGACCAGGTGGCCTCTGGGGGTTCTTCCACCTTCAAGGTTCTGGGAGTTCAGGGTCCTACAGGCCAAGCAGACTGAGCCAACAAACAGTGGGAGATGCTCCGGCCTGGGGGGGCAGGAAAATAACATTCTAGCCACGGCTGTGCCTGTCAGCCTCTCCGGAGAGCGCCAACAGGACAACACGGTAATTAAAACTGAAATGAGGCCCTCGGAGGACTGGCTGGAACGTCTCTGAGGACTGCTGTGTTGTATCTGAAAGAGACTAGAAGTGCCTTTTTGCGTCTCTGGGTGTGGGAAGTGTCCCCAGAGAGCAGGGTCTTGGGGCCACGTTCTATGTCCTTCAAGGAACGTGGGGGGTTCCAGAGGAACTCCAGACAGGCCTTGGAGCACAGGGTGCAGTCTGCTCACAGAAGTTACTCCAGAAGAGACAGGCGGCGGGGCCAGGCGGACACAGGCCCGGGCCTCGAGGGCTGTGGGCAGAAAAGTCACCACTGCCTTGTCCCCACTGCTGAGGTGCTAGAACGGCAGCTTTTGTTCTTCTCCCCTTCCAAACAGGAAGTGCCCCCTAGCCTGCAGCAGGGGAATGAAATGAGGTCATTTGTGCGAAAACACTGAGAGAGAAAATAGTATTGAAGCTGTTTCTGATATAAAAGGATTGGGCATGAAGATCGTCAAGTGGCACATCGTCCGGTCTCCCCCCTCCCCAAGGAACTCACCCATGGGGGTCTCACTTGGAATGCAGGCTGCCAGGCACGCTGGAGACCACCGTGGTGGCTTGTGGGGCTAGTTTGGGTTGTCACAAACAACGACAAGGCTTGGGTACTTAAAAAACACAGGGACCCACCTCTCCTTGTCCTCCTGCCCCCCCCACTTCCAAGGGAATACTCCAGAAGGTGCTCTCTGTATTCAATTACACTTTATATATGCTTCACACACACACACACACACACACACACACACACACACACTGCGTATACACGCTCCTGGTAAGCTGTATTCCTACAACTCATCTGGGAAGTCCTTCTGTCTAAGGCAGTGAAGTGCCCAGGCTAGCCCACAAAGACCTAGTTACAGAGCTTCCGTCTCTCTGAAATGAGAGGGTGAAGCCACCTCAGAACTTCTCCACCAGGGGTGTCATGCCTGTCAGCTTTGCCTCAGGGGCCTTTGAAAGAACCCTTCTTCCAGATATTTTCATCCTTCTAAGGAGAGCTAGGGCCTAAGCATATATATGAATTTAGCTTTAAAAACATATACATATGGGGGCACCTGGGTGGCTCAGTGGGTTAAGCTCTGCCTTCGGCTCAGGTCATGATTCCAGGGCCCTGGGATTGAACCCCAGATCGGGCTCCCTGCTGAGCAGGGAGCCTGCTTCTCCCTCTGCCTCTCTCTCTCAAATAAATAAATCGTTTTTAAAAAATTTTTAAAAATTAAAAACATGTACATGATTAAAAAAATCAATAGTAGAGTACAGAGTGACAATGGCATGTCCTGCCCGCACCCATGATTCCTCTCTCCCAGAGGCTACGATCAAAATCTGATTTTCATCTTTCCTTCAGATTGGGCTCCATATACACGGCCTCATTCACAGGCATTCTCCCTCTTTTTGTACAAGTGGGAACACATGGTAGTCCCCTTGTTCCTCGCTTAGCATGTCTGAGGGAGTGTCAACAGCAGTGCATTTTGGGGGGGGGCCCACTTTAGTCAACCAGTTTCATAGCAATTATTTCCAGACTTTTGTGTAACAGACGACTCCCCATTGAATCCCCATACAGATTGCCCTTGCTTGCATAGAAAGGATCTCTGCCACCTGGGCCACCAACAGCAGCATCCCGCAGTGATTTATCAGCAGTCTTTTAGAATCAGCAAGCTTGAGCATCTTTTCAGTCCCCACTGAAAACTTTGGCTTTTTTTCCTGTAAACCACCCTTTTTTTCCTCTTTTCCCAGGCATGGGTATTTTGGTAAAGCCTCTGGGGCAATCCTGGAGTGTCCCAGGACTCCCTGCGTGTTCTGGATGACCCAAGGTCCCTGAAAGCGCTAACACCATGGATTCTGTGAGCATCTTTAAAAGCCCGAGAGTCCAGGGACCGCCCAGCTTCTACGTGGGCCCCACCACCCCTCAGTGGAAGGGCGCAAGCTTCCCCAGGGGCAGCTCTGGTATTAGAAATGTGGAATCACCCAAACTCGGTGATTGGCAATATTTCGTGTGATTTATCTCGCAGGGTTTGTCATGGATGGGATCCGTTAATGCCCAACTCCTCCACCCTTACACAGAGCTTCTGTTTTATAGGAAGTGCTCAAGTGACTGTTGAAAGAATAAATCATTAACACCTGTCTAATTGCCCCCCTCTTTTGTCCAGAGGGTAGATAGTACAGTTCAAATGGGTTCAGTGGAACTGTGCTTACAAAGACTCCTAGTGTAAGGAAGTCTACTTCCTGACAGCCTCAATCAGCTTTCTTGCAAATTTCTAAAGCCCCTTTCTTTGGCCCTGGCAATCAGGGTTGCCAGTTAAAATACAAGGCGCCCAGTTAAATCTGAATTTCAGATAAACAACAACTGTTTTAGTGTAAGTATGTCCCAAAGACTGCATGGGACATGCTTAGAGTGATAGTTTCCCGTGGCCACTGTAACAAATTACAAACTGAGTTAAAACAACAGATATTTATTTTGTCATAGTTCTGGAGGCCAGAAGTCCAAAATCAGATCACTGGGCCAAAATCATGGTGTTGGCAAGG
The DNA here is from genome assembly GCF_037043125.1 of Eumetopias jubatus. Classification (NCBI taxonomy): domain Eukaryota; kingdom Metazoa; phylum Chordata; class Mammalia; order Carnivora; family Otariidae; genus Eumetopias; species Eumetopias jubatus. Next base: position 97,954,785 of record NW_028274816.1, read on the forward strand.
TCTCGCTCACTCCCGTCGGAAGTTCTCGAAGAAAATCCTTTGTTTGCCTCTTCCAACTTCTGGTGGCTGCTGGACTCCACGTCACTCCACGTCACTCCAACCTGTGCCCCCTGTCATCAGTCACAGGGTCTTCTAATCTCTCTCTGCCTCCCTCTTGTAAGGACACAAGTGACTGCTTTTATCACCTGCCCAGATAATACAGGATAATCTCATCTCACGATGCTTCAGTTGAATGACATCTGCAAAGATCCTTTTTCTAAATAAGGTCATAGTCACAGGTTCTGGGGATTAGGAGCTGATATCTTTGGGGGGCATTTTGCTGCCTATCACACTTACACTAAAAAAGAAAATTGTTGTTTATCTGAAATTGAAATTTAACCAGGCATCCAGGAGTTTAATTTGCTAATTCTGACAGCCTTCCCTGGGCCTGAGTTTCTCCTGAGATGGCAGGGACTTAAGCAGTTTGTCTTACCTGCTCATCACTCCTCCTAGAATGAGCTTGGGGACCAGACCCAATCCTGCTCATCAAAATCTTTTGTCTTTGAAGTAGGGCTCATGATTTATGGTGGCATTCCGGTTTTCAGGAGAATCTAAAGGCTTAAACTAATACGAAGTCTTAGCTTTTGAAAAGATTCTGGCAAATGATGCACGCATTTCTACTTTTAACACTCAAAACTCCAAATGCTGACCTACACTCCTCCCCACTTCAGGTCTTTATATGAAAGCATTAAGAGAAAATATAGCCTTGGATTTGTTTTCTTTGTTGTTGTTTTAAAGATTTTATTTATTTATTTGAGAGAGAGTGGGGGGAGGGGGAAAGGGAGAGAGAGAATGTCAAGCAGACTCCTGGCTGAGCACAGAGCCTAATACGGGGCTTGATCCCATGACTCCTGAGATCACGACCTGAGCTGAAACCAAGAGTCAGACACCCAACTGACTGAGCCACCCAGGCACCCCTGTTGTTGTTTTTAAAGACTTTATTTTTAAGTAATCTCTACGCCCAACTTCGATCTTGAACTCAAAATTCCAAAGTCAAGAGTTGCACACTCCTGGGTTAAATGGGTGATGAGTATTAAGGAGGGCACTTGTGAAGAGCACTGGGTGTTGTATGAATCACTAAATTCTACACCTGAAACTAACATTACACTATGTTAACTAACTGGAATTTATTTTTTAGTTTTTTTAGATTTACTTATTTGTTTTGGAGAAAGCGAGCACGAGTGGGTGGGGCAGAGGGAGAGAGAACCTGAAGCAGGCTCCTTGCTGAGCGTGGAGCCCAAGATGGGGCTCGATCTCATGACCCTGAGATCACAACCTGAGCAGAACACAACCTGAGCAGAACACAACCAAGAGTCTGATGCTCAACTGACTGTGCTACCCAGGCGCCCCAACTAACTGGAATTTAAATAAAAACTTGAAACTAAAAAAAAAAAAAAAGTTGCATGCTCCACCAACTGCGCCAACCAGGTGCCCCAGAACTGTATTTGATATAAAAGGACTGGGTATTAAAATCATAAAGTGGGAGGTGCTTGGGTGGCTCAGTCAGTTAAACGTCCGACTCTTGGGGCACCTGGGTGGCTCAGTCGTTAGGCGTCTGCCTTCAGCTCAGGTCATGATCCCAGGGTCCGGGGATCGAGCCCCACATCGGGTTCCCTGCTCCGCAGGAAGCCTGCTTCTCCCTCTCTCTCACTCCCCCTGCTTGTGTTCCCTCTCTCGCTGTGTCTCTCTGTCAAATAAATGAATAAAAAATCTTATAAAAAAAATAGCCTGACTCTTGATTTTGGCTCTGGATATGATCTTGGGGTCATGAGATCGAGGCCCACATCGGGCTCCACACTGGGTGTGTAGCCTGCTTACAATTCTCTCTCCCTCTGCCCCTCCCCCCTAACTCACTCGAACACACTCTCTCAAAATAAATAAATAAATGATCATAAGGTGGCATGTCACCCACAAATATACAGGTTACACACCTATTACCCTTTCAGTTCTCAAGTCTCTTTAAGAAAGGCCTTAAGTTTCGATCAGTATTGAATTCACGCAGTCATCCATCTATCCAATCTTTAAAGAATTATCAAGCATTTATTCTGTGCCGTGTGCTGTGCCAGGCACTGAGGATACAAAGAGGAGCCGAACATTGCCCAACAGATGGAGGTGTTCGGGAGCCTGGCGCCCCGGGGAAGCCCCAACAGTGGAATCGGACAAAACTGTGGAAATTAAACACAAGATAATGGGCCCTAGTGATGTGAAAGCACAAAGTGTTAATCAATTTGCTTTAAAATAGTCGTATAGAGAAAAACCCAATTAATTTGCTAATTATCTTTAAATTCTAGCAACCGTTTTTAGCTGTTAATTAAGGAAAAAATAACTTGTATTACAAGATGGGTTACTTAGTGGGGTCTGCTTTAACACGATAGAGGTTTCTTCCTCTCCCCGTGTCTCCCGGATCCCTGGAAATGTGGGTGATGGCAGCAAAGCAAATCATCAGGGCAAGTCCAGCGGTTCAGCCCAGAGGGGGGCTGCTTGGACTCCGTAATTTCTGCCTTCACCTGCAGTGCCACTCCCTCCCCATTCCTAGGGTACAGGGAGCATTTCAGGGGGCACAAATTATGCCCACAACCCAAACACATCTTATGCTGAATAGACTTTTAAGAAGAAAAAGCAATCTCTTCATTTAATAATCATAAAGCTAAAATTCCAGGTCACTGACATATATATATTTAAGAAAAAAAATCAAAAGCTTTTTTTTTTTTTTATCCTGGGGCAGGGTGTGGGAAGCAGTGAGGTCTCCTCTCCCCTACCCCCTACTCAGGCACAGGCCTTTTAACAAGTAGTAAGATCCCTCAGGCTAAAGCAATGAATGGAGATCCAAGGATGGAAAAGCCAGGGTGAGGCCTGCTCTTTTTTTTTTTTTTTTTTAAAGATTTTATTTATTTATTTGAGAGAGAGAGAGACAGCGAAAGAGGGAACACAAGCAGGGGGAGTGGGAGAGGGAGAAGCAGGCTTCCCGTGGAGCAGGGAGCCCGATATGGGGCTCGATCCCAGGACCCTGGGATCATGACCTGAACCGAAGGCAGACACTTAATGACTCAGCCACCCAGGCACCCGAGGCCTGCTCTTGAGAAGCAGCAGTTCTGGGTTCAAATCCCAGGTCGGTCTAAAACTAGCCATGTGATTTTGAGGTGCCACTTAACTTTCCTGAACCCCATTTAACCTCCCTGAACCTCAGTTTCACGATCTGGAAAAGGGAAAAGAATTTTTACAGGCTCACATCAAGAACTAAATGAGATCATATAAACTGTAAAGTACTATCTGCTTGTTAGCAATTCAGGGAAAGAGGAGACCCCCCTAGCACCCCGACATCACACCATGTAGGCCACCCAAATGTGAGCCCTGCCCCATGCCTGGTGTTAAAAATGTTCCCTTATGACTCCCCTCTCCCAAATATCTAAATAAGAATGTTAAAATAAATCAGCTTTTTAAATGAGACTGGCCATTCCCTAATTAGTCCAAATTAGAACAATATTAGTATGTCCAGAAAGCCAGGTCATCCCAAATGTTCTCTTCAAACTTGGGCCCACTGGGGACAGGGTCTGTTCTACTAGAAGGGAGCAATCCCAGGAGCCTCAGTCATTAAGTGCCAGTGACGTAGGGTCTGGTGCCTATAATGTGGCCCTAACCTTTGATGATGAATGAGCTCCCTGCACCCAGAGGCCCAGATGTGGCCAGCATGCCCTGGCCGGTCCAATGGCCAAAAGAGCTGCCCTCTGCCTAGCGTTCCCATGCTCCTACCTTTGCATCCAGCACTTTGTGCAAAGGGGTCAGCACCCTACAGCTCCCACCCAGATCCACGAGAGCTAAGCAGGCCTGTGCTCAGTGCCGAGACCAACAGCATTCCTCCAGGTGGCCCCATCTTTCAGTTTGGGGTGCTTTTAAGAATTTTCTTGAAGAACGACTCACACTACTCACACCCTAAATACAATTTATTATTATGAATACCATGAAATGATCACAGTTCTCCCCCCACCCCAGAAAAACCCAAGAAAACAAACTAGGATGGGAATCTCACATATGGTATGTAGCTCTAAGCTAAGTGGATTAAAAAAAAAAAAGTTGGGAAAGAGGGAGGCAAGAACAGAACTGAGAAATGGCTCTTGTTTTCTTTAGATGCAAGGGTGGCTGTGGAAATGCATTTCAGTATCATAAAAGTGCCTGTTGAGGCTGCAATTCTAAATACGCACTATGTGTGACCCCCAACCCTATCCGTGTTAGCCTCCTTTCTCTGCTCCCCATCATCCCCCCTTTACCTAGTCCTAGAGGTGAATGGCGGTGGTGTAGACACAGGGGAAATAAAGTGGATTGTCAAGTGAGGGGGATCAGACAGTGCACCAGGAGGCTGTACGATGCCACCCAGCCCCTCCCTCCCTCCCACTGTGACCCTTTTCCCTAAGAGCAGACAGGGAAACGCCCACTTGGAATTAAATTTCTCCCTGTAGACACTGCCTGGGAACCTGAATGTCATCTCCCCTGAGTTTAGACACCCAGGCCCCTCCTGGCCACCTTTCCCAGCCCTCGGTCACACATAAACCCTCCACAGAAGTGTGGCAGGTGTGGACATTTTTCATGCTTTGTGTAAACTGGAAGAAAAATGAGCTTCTCTATTGGATAAGTGTCGACCTGCCCACGACACTAAATTTGGTTCTGCTGTCCCCGGCGACATGAAGCCACAGCCCAGTTTAGAGGCTAGCTTTCGGTTTAAAATACTTTCTCCAGTCTCAGGTTGCATATGACCCATTCAGGGAGGCTGGAGGGCACAGCTTCTCGGGTCATTCGCACTAAAGACAGGTCTGTTGGCGTGGAGAGTGGACCGCGAGAGGAGGCATGGGAGGCATGAAGGCAGCAAGGCACAGGAATTGGGGAGAAGCATGATCTGGCTCCCGGGTGGTGAAGTCTCTGGGCCTCAGTCGGTTCCCCTGCAAAATGAGGATGATAATCTCTGCCTCGAGGGGGAGGGAGGGTTAAATGAGGCCATGTTTTTAGTAAAATAAATGCAACCGGCTAGTACCGTTATTATCAGCATCTTCATACAACAAAATTAGTTGAGACCAAGAGGGAGTATGTTAAGTCCATCTGAAGTAGGGCAGCCGGGCTGTTGGCAGGCTGGGGTTACACACGTGCCCTGACATACTACCCACCACCCACACGCAAGAGAAGCCCTCCACTCCCAGGACAAACACAGCTGGACGATAACCCAGCCCCAGCTCCATTCAAATTCTAAGTGCAAGCGCTTCAATTAATACACTTCGCCAAGCCTCTGGCCACCACACAGCCATCAGAATATCGTACCACCTAAGTCAACTCCAGCCTTTAATTCAATCACTATTGCCTTAATCGGTTCCCTTCCTGGGCTGAACACTGAGTAGCCAGAAGAGGCTGCCCCTGGGCATAATTAGAATAGGAGATTCTGTACCAAGTCCCTGTCTGATTAGGAAGAAACTGAAAACCCCTGCGAAAACGGAAAGGCTCCCAGGAAATGCCATCTGAGGGTCACGATACAGGTCAGGGAGGCCCTCGCCCCTCTCCGGAGAAGTCGGTGCCAGCAGGGACAGGGGATCACCTGAGATTACGCTACAGGCACGACCACGCTCTGTCCTGTCCTGTGCTTTAGACGTCTTCTGTAAAGAAGGGAACCAACAAGACCAATACAGGCTGGACTGCAGCTGCCTGTCCATCCCTGCTGGGCACGGGCCCTGCTGATGGTTGCTCACCCCTGGGAACGAGCCTGCACCATCCTCCCACCAAGAGGGGAGCAGGGTGGCGGCAGCTGAATGATCTCGGGCATCGGGCTCCACTCAGCCCACGGAGACTTCAGATCCGGCGCCTGACTCTGTCTCCCTGTGGCATTTGTCTCCTGAGGAGCTCGAAGGCATTCTCATAGATGGTTTTATTTCAGTTCTGCAACTACCCAGTGCGAAGGGAGCCTGCATTATCATCCATTTGGGGGTGAGGGCATTGCACAATCCCCATTTTACAGATGGAAAAATGGAGGTACAGGAAATCTTCCACTTCGCCCCAGGTCTCTTAAGTTGGTAAACAGGAAAGGTTGCAATTAAATTCAGGGTTTGGCAAGCAAGCCCACGCAGTGGGTGATAACAGGCCCACAAAATGAGGCGATGCCTAGCTTCTGGAATTCAGTCTTGCCAGCAATAAATGATAAGATCTTTTTTTTTTTTTGGTTCTTTATCACTTGGCCCAGATTATCAACTTATAACATGAATCCTGCCAGTTAAACAAATTTTTTCCCATGCATTTCCCATCAGACATCAAGCATCGGTTCATAATTATTTATAGCACTTCAGTGACACTGTAAGGGATTTATTTCCATGTATTTGGTCTTTATTAACACTCTGCAGGGAACAGAGTGCAGCCATTGCTCCCCGCAGGATTAAAGATGGAGGGACTTGAGATACAGGAGGCAGAACTGAACCTAGTGGAGGTGCCCAGCAGGCTGGTCACACAGGAATAACCCTGGGGAAAGATTAAATAGGGTTAAAGCAGGTTCAGGTGAGTTTGTGACTGATCACTCCATTATTCAAGCGGATTTAGGGATGTTCTTCGAAATCCTTCCTTTCTAAGCTGGGCTCACAGTGAGGCACAGGCAGAAGCTGCTGCACGTGGGTTGGGGCCAGTGTGAATTTCCCTGTTCCTAGGGAAAAGACAAGACAGCATGTGGATGGCAGAAGGGCTGGGGACTCTTCCAAACAGCTATTCCTGGTGATTCTTGGCAAGGGGAGCTTTGAAAGGGACAGGTTCACACGAATTTATACCGCAATTATTACCGTACCCCAACACAGAAGATTATATACAAGTGTTTTACTCATGTATACAACCTTTGCTTGGCTTATTAACATACCTTGATTTAAATTCGGATGCATTACCAATACTAAAATTGAAAGCTGTCAGGTGTTCAGCAAACCTAATATAAAAAGTCTAGACCTACATCAAATAAGGGAGTAAATATTCACATTTAAATATATAATTATAATTATGGGGTGCCTGGGTGGCTCAGTCGGTTGGGCGTCTGATTCTTGGTTTCGGCTCGGGTCATGGTCTGGGGGTCCTGGGATGGAGCCCCATGTTGGGCTCTGCGCTCAGCAGGGATCTGCTTGAGATTCTCTCTTTCTCTCCCTCTGCCCTGCCTCCCCCTCCCACACGCGTGCTCTCTCTCCAATAAAATAAATAAATATTTAAAATATATATATAATTATAATATTTATATGTACATATATTTTAAACCAAAGAGATTCTTTAAGTTGTAACTTTCCCTTGGGCATTAAAGCATTTGGTTTTAGATTATTAATTATCCAATACGCCTCTTTTTGAGGGCTAGGCTGTGGGAGGGGGCATGAGTTAAGACAATAGTTTGGTGCCAATATGACCTACAAATCGATGGCCGAACTGGATTTGGTCCAGGACAATTCCATTGACACATAATTTAGAACACTGGTTCTCATTCAGGTCCTTTACCCTGGCGGAGGGACACAGTTCCACAGTTCTATGAATTGGTCTTTCCCAGCCCTTCCTTCTTGGCATTATGTGTTGGCTGGAGATCACATGACAGCAATTATGCACCCAGGGGTCTTCTAATATCCTTGGCGTCCGGGGGAGGAGGGCCCGAAGATGAAAGTGCATCCCTGGGCTTTTTACGCTACGACTGCAGACTAAGTCCGAAGACAACATCAGCCAGCCTTCCTGGGAGAACAGAAAACTGGGCCACAAATGGGTAGGCAAACTAGCAGCTGGGACCAGAGATAATTACGTCCCTCTGCCCTTAGATGCCAGATTGAGCAGGAGAGGGGGCAAGACCAAAGGAAGGGCCATGAATGGAACCTCATTTCCAATGGCTTCAGATTTAATTCTACCTTGCTGATTCAAAATGGTTTTTAATAGTCGGACCTTTATCTAAAATCTCTTCACTAAGGAGGGTTAATATAGTAGATGAGATTTATATTTATTTTGGGTCTTAAAGGAAGAATTTTGTAACACCCCCTTAACCTGGGATTTTATGTGAATGAATTCAAAGTGCTGAGCTCATCCTGGAAGGCAGGCAAGAGATGGGGCAGGCGGGGAAGTTGACTGCCCACAATTCACTTAATACCAAAGTCTCCACAGTGGGCCCTGTCCCAGCTGACACCATGTAAGAAACAGAAAGGAAGGACTGTAAATATTCAAGGCTGGGTCCAAAGGACCCGATGTCCACAGCCAAGGCCTCCTCCTACCACAGCCAACCTTCTAGGCCCGTCACACTTGTTACCATAATCACATAATTTAAATAAGATGCAAGCCGATGAGATTCGAGTGCAAAATGAAAGGCAAACTCTTAAAATCATTAATTGGTTTTAGGAAAATCTAGTTGAACACTTTGGAAAGACTTCATAAAAGTGAGTAATTTTTTTTTACTGTCAAACAAGATATTAAAGACTGTGAACGAAACAGTAAAACTCTAGAGAGATTCTGCATTCAGATTACTCTGTAGTGTAAGCCCTTTTTCCAAGGAGCTAAAATCTGAATTCCTAAACAATGTATTATGAGTGTGGCTTAGGTAAAAAAGACAAGAAACTCCAACCAACTGATCCAAACACCAGGAGTATCATTTCATAACGATTTTTCTGATTTAATGACTTTTTAAAAACTAACATAGTATGACCCTCAGTCTTCATTTCATAGATAAGAAGGCTTCTTAAACCAAATTTAGTAATTCAGATATGAGCATGCTCATGGGATGCTTGGAGTTTCCTGGATTCAGAACATGTTGAGTTTGTTTTATTTAACATTTTCTGCTTGACTCTTCTCTTGACCATGAAGCCCGCTTGCCAGTTTACCAACTTCAACAGCCTGCTTAATTATTTCATTTGTAAATCCTCTCCTCCACTGCCTTCCATTACTTTCCCAATTCCATCTGTGCTTGCTTTTTTTTTTAAAGATTTTATTTATTTATTTGACAGAGAGAGACACAGCGAGAGAGGGAACACAAGCAGGGGGAGTGGGAGAGGGAGAAGCAGGCTTCCCGCTGAGCAGGGAGCCCGATGTGGGGCTCAATCTCAGGACCCTGGGATCATGACCTGAGCTGAAAGCAGTCGCTTAACGACTGAGCCACCCAGGCGCCCCTGTGCCCACTTTTTATTCAGTGAGTAAGCTAGTAAGAGCTCTGAACCCAACACGCTAGCTAAGCCGGGTCACCATTCCCAGGATGGTGGGAGGGCGCGGTTCAGCTCCGGCTGGTGTGGAGAGCACAGTCTATTCCTGGCGTGGAGCAGATTTCAGGAAGGAAGAGGAGAGAAGCGGAGACAACAGAAATAAGTTACTCTGCCTGCTTGTGGCAAGAACTCTGTCTGTACATTTAAACATGGGTGTGTGGGATTTTCGGGGGACCGGGCAGCTGCCCACTTCTATCTTGATCTTTAGTCAGTGCAACAATTTATCTGTTACAAGTGTATCCATCACCAGGGTCAGTAGATGCCTTTGCACATTCATCACAAGTGTTGATCCAGAGGCTGCTGCCCTTGAGACCATTCACTAAGAATTTTACTATGTGCCATGCCCTGGGCTAAGCGCTGCATCCCCTCCTTACCCCCTTTAAACCCCACAGCAACCAGGGAGATAGGTACTGCCATACCCCAAGGTGAAGACAACAACAAACTCCCCAAGAGGCTAAACAACACAGCTTGGGTCCCACAGACACTCCACTCCCTGGATTTGCACCCAGGAGGTCTGATCAGAGTCCACACCCTTAACCACTAGCCAAACCTAATACCTCTACCTGCAAGACACTGCCCTGCACAGAGGGCCTGTCGAGGAAGAAACAGTGTCTGCCTTCAAGATGCTCAGTAACCATCCTTGAATAGCTGAGGCACAGAATACATTTTGGGCGGATTCATTCAATAGTGCCCCTGATTGGAGCAAGTACAGAGCCCACTGAAATGCCAATGCAGCAAAAAACAAATTCAGATAATCCACCTGGAAGTCATTCAAGTTTGTATTTTGGGGAAGCTGGTTTTAGCTGCACATCTGCAGAATGTCTCCTAATCAGAGAACCCAGAAAGTTCAGAAACCATCCCAAGATGGTCTTACACTGCTTGCCCACACTCAGGCCAAGGCCATCTGTGCAGGAAAGGAACCTGGCCAAGGTGGCGGGGGCATGGCGCCTAGAGACAGGAAAACATGGTTGGACAGTAACCCCTTTGGTGAGGTAATAGGGGTGAGACCGATGTGTATGGTGTATGTCTGATGGCCCACATAGGGTCGGCTGCAGAATGACAGTGGCCTCCGATCTTCCCCCAGGTGGAGTGGCAGTGTGTCGTGGGGTCGAAGGATTCCAGGCAGTTCCTCTGTGCCACAGCATAAAGGAATATTTACTGCAGAGACTGGGCCCCAAGAAGTAAGAAAAGCCTCCAGGCCCACCTTTGCCAAGGGAGCCCTGAGATTCCTGCATGAGGCCCTTCCCATGTCCACCCAAATCAACTCAGCCACAGGCTCAGAGCTGGTCCCACTGGCTGGTGCCAAAACTTTGATCCCTCTGAGGGCACTGTCCACTGTCCATAGATGAGTATCTGCTGTCCCTAAAACTTCACCGATTTGACTGTGACCATAGCTGAGTCTATGTCATGATCCCCCAATCTTGATTTCTAGCCTTCTCTGAGCCAATCAGAACCAGCTGTTCCTTTGTATGACAGAACGGTCTTGAAAACCTGGGTCTGGGGGAAGAGGTTTAAGGTCCCTGAGATATTTTCTCTTTGTTTTATAAACAGAGACACAGAGGTTGAGTTAAATCCTTTGCTCCATGTGTCAAGGCTAGATCAGAAATTATGAGCTTTAGGTTGTGCTCCAATTGCAGACTCTTTCAAAAGTTCATTTTGTGAGTCAGTGGCTTTGGAGTTTGAATCTTCCACTGGGTCAATGTTACAGATCATGCTTGGGTTCCCAGGCTAGCCCACAAAGACCTATTAAAGCCACACGTAGCTGAGAAGGGGAGGGAGCTAGGGTCAGACTTCCAGCTCTACCCCTCACTGGTTGTGTGACCTGTAGTGAGTTACTAAACCTCTCTGTACTTCAGTTTCTCCATACGTAACAGAGATAATAACAGCACCTGCTACCAAAGGGGGCTGTTGGGAGGATGAAATGAGATAATCTCTGGGGAGCACTTAGAACAGTGCCTCCTAAAAGACACTCCTTAAACATAAGTGCCATTATGATAGGAATGCCAAAGTAACAATGTTTCTATAGCAGGGCTTCTGACCCTGGCATGAGCGACATTTGGGGCTGGATATTCTTTGATGTGGGGGACTGTCCTGTGCATTGCAGGAGGTTTGGCAGCATCTCTGGCTTCTACCAACTAGGTGCCTGTTGCACCTACCCCAGTTGTGAAAAACTGGCTCAGCTGGTTAAACATCTGCCTTCGGCTCAGGTCATGATCTCAGGGTCCTGGGATCGAGCCCCATGTTGGGCTCCCTGCTCAGCTCAGCGGGGAGTCTGCTTCTCCCTCTCCCTCTGCCTGCATCTCTCCCTGCTTGTGTTATCTCTCTCTCTCTGTGTGTCAAATATATCAATAAAAACTTAAAAAAAAAAGCATCTCTAGACATCTCAATGGCCCTGGGGACTGAACACCACTGTTTTAGAGGAAAACAGCCAGAGTCCCAGCTGGAATATTGGGGTCCTCTCCCGGAAGCAGCCCAGCTGGTCAGGCAGCAGTCTTCTCTTCCCCTCACCTGCTCAGGCGTGCCCCTCCATGTCAGGGCTCCTGCAAATCACCATGGAAGCAGCAAGGGTGGCAAGTTAGGAGCGATTAATCAAGTGTATATTTCTGGGGATGTGGAGGGATTGAGGGGCAGTTTTTAAAGTGGGATAATGAAAAATGCAGGGCAGGAGGAAGGGGAAGGGGCAGAAACAAATGGGGTTTCCCACCCCATCTTTCTGACCTCTGGCACCAGGAGAACCTACAGTCCCAGAGATGGCAGGGCAGGGTCTTCTTTCCCCTGGGGTATTGTGTGCTTTCTTCCCACCCTCTCTCCTGAACTCTTCTGGCCAACCAGGGTGGGGTGAGCAGTGGGGACCGGGCTCTGGGGCCAAGGAGTGCTGTACCAGGAAGGGAGAAGGCTCGGAAGCAGAGGAGGGAGGGTGTGGAGGTGTACCAAGGGGCACAGGCCGCTTTCTGGGTGCCAGTTGGACACTGATAGGGGACAAACTGGGCTGGATTTGTCCCCAAACCCTCCTGATGCCATGACCTTGAATATAGCCCCCCCATTCTGTTTTCTTTTTGCCACCTTTTTGACCTGCATTTTCCCATTTTACCCACTTATTTGTATACCTAGCACTGTTTTAAGCCTCTGGGGGTGTTTTTATTTGTTTTTGAGTGATTCTTTTTCAAGGTGGGAGTAAGGAGAATAATATCTAGTTGGAAAACTATCACGTGTTTAACTAGAAAGTTAATATATGTTCATATACAGCTGTGGAGCCACTCAAACCATATTCGTATACATAAATGCTGAGGGAAGTTGTAATAAAACACAACTTTTAAAAAATTTTCAACAAATGGGCTTCATGAACTGATGTTAAAAGGGCAGAAAGAAAATTCAGCCTAAACAAAGGGCACCACAATCCTATTACATCTTCAGGCTGGCACTGCCCTCCAAGGGCATGTGGGTCAAAGCGCCTATTCAATAGAAGGGGCTCTTTCCCCAACTGGAGTATATCTGACCCTTTCTCAGTCAAACTGATTCTAAGTTTTCTTTCAGTTTGTGGGAATAATCCATTTCTTTTGTTCCTGTCAGGGATGCTGAGCCTGATACCTGAAACCAGTTCAAAGCCACGCCCTTCCACCAAGGGCAGGTGCAGAGGAGGTCTGTGTGGGGCAGGCACATACAGACATGGACTGTCACTCGTCCAAACCCAGCAAAGCCAACAAAACTCTCCCACAAACTATCCAAAGGCAATCCCAAGAGCCAAGCCTGGTTATTGCAGTAAACACAAGCTGTTTCAGAATCAACTGCTGGTCAAGAAATTGATTAGCTTCAGGAGTCACTCGAGACCAGCCACTGGGATGGAGTGGGATGGGGTGGTAATTCATTTATTGTTTAGAGGAAGGGTTTGGAGATGGAGGAATAGATAAGCGATTCTTATCTAGCAAACCTAAGCAGCATCATAAAATGCAAAATAATACCTTCATTAATTTTGGTAGGAAAGACATTTCTTTTTCTGCTGTAGGATAGGTCAGTTGGAGGGGTAAGGGACCAAAAAGCCATCCTGCCGAACCTGAGCACACAGGAGAAGTGGCCTGGAGAGCCAGGCCCCGCAGTTGCTCTCCCAGGTTCCATCATCGATCCCAACTCAGCCCAGCTGGAGACCGGGCCGGGAGGTTCCTGGGTGCCAGAGGCCAAGTGGGGTCGTAAATGAGCTCCCGCCTGATGGGGATCGGGGACAGGAATCGATGGCCCTCGGATCCGTGCCCGGACATTTCCCGTCGGAGCATGGGCGCAAATGCTGCATCCCTCGAGATCCCGGGAGGGGGAGGGGGGAAGCCGTTTAGTTCAAGCGCGCGGAGAGCTGGGATGGTGTTTCCAAATCCGCGTACGAAGATCCATCCCCTGGCGCCCGGGATGCCGACCGAGAGACCCACCAAAGCGCCAACACATTTCAAAATGGAGCAAAATCGCGGACGTCTGGACTGCGCTTTGTTTCCGGCATTGAGCTAAATGTGCTCGCTCCCGCCACGCTCCCTTTCCCCTCATCGACAGGAGGTGACCCCTCCGCCCTCGGTCTGCCCCGGGCAGCAGTGGCCGCGGGCTACCGGTTCTCAGGACCGCTCCGAGACCCTCGCTCTGTCTGGAACCTGAATTCCGCGCCCAGTTCTAGGGTGGAGGGAGTGGAGAGGGGCGAGCGGAGAAGATGCTCGAAGCGATCCTTGAACCTCTCCTGCACCCCACCCTTGGCGGACTCAACTCTTCAGGGAGGCCCCACACTACCCGGGCTCCGACCTCCGACGCTACAGCCGGGAAGGTTCGGCCTGGCCTCTGGCGGGCTCTCGACCCCGAGCCGGATCATTCCCTGGACATTCGGATCAATCTGTGCGGCTCGCGTGCATGATTCGGTTCCAGAGATGTTCATCCCTCTCGGAACTGCGCCCCCGCATCAGTCTGCAGCGATAGAATTAACCAGAAAACCTCGCGGACCCGGCTCATCGCAGGAGGGCGAGGCTCGGACTCCTTTGCCAGGGGTCCATGCCCCCCTTCCCCGCTCTCGGCCCCGTTCCAAGGGAGGTGGTGTACTCGGGCTTTCAAGTTAAAATCTTGTACGTTTCCAAAATGATATTCGGCCACAATAATAAGAATACACGAGGGACGCTGATCTGGGTGGCTGAGGCCGCCGGAGGCCCATTATGAAGAGTCACCCGCTCAGGGTTGAGGTGAGGGGGTCTCCCTCCAGCGGCCTGGTAAAGACTGAGGGGCCGCGGCCTCGCCTGCCCCTAGGGTTCTCAATCTTGGCTGGGAAGGGGCAGGGCAAAGCCCTGAGGTCAGTTCTTGGGACGCGTGTGGTTTCCATAGCAACATCCTCTCCGCGCCCCCCCCCCCCCGGTCATCTCAGGAAAAATGGGTGTGGCCCGAAGCACAGGAGGAACCCTCTTGCCCCCTTACATTCTCCTGCCCCGCGAAGCAACAGGGCATGAAGCGATGAGGGGCTCCGCCTGTGCGCTGTCCCCGCCACCTCCCAGGGGTCGCTGGTGACCCTTGGTGGGCAGCCCGTGGGAGGTGGTCCCCAGGCCTCTCGGGGTGTAGGGAGGGTCTTCCTCCCTCTGCGGCCACCCGCACAGCGCGCAGAGACCTTAAATCCCAGCCCTTCGGCCCCGCGGACTTTTCCTGGCGCGCCGCCCGGCTCCGGGAGGGGGTCGAGGGGGTCACGCCCATTCCATCCGTGCCCCCAGGGCTGTGACCGGGGTTCCTTGACCCCAGCCAGCCCGAGATCTAACGGAGGGCTCGAAAATGAGGGTCGGAAAATAGGGGGAGGGGCGGGGGCCTAGGTTAAACCTCTCATAGATAACAGCCAAAAAAAACCAGGGCTGGCAGCGCAGATCACGTAAGCCCTACAAACAAAGCATCTAGCCCCCGAGAAAGATTCCGGGTGAACGCCCCCAGGGCTCAAGCCCACAGCAGCAAAATACCAAGATTTCAGCGTTGATTACTCCCCCCCCCACACACACACACTTAATTACAGTCCCCGCCCGGTCCTCCAAAGCCTAGCCACCCGGCTTGGCACGGTACAGTAAAGACGTGACACGCCGCAAAAAGATGGCACCTCGCGTTTAGAAGGGAAAAAAAAGCAGGGGTGGGAGTGGGAGGAGGCAGAGCCTACCCTCCCCTTCCTTGCCCACCCGGGTCCACACCCACTGCCGCAGTGAGGGGCGAGCCTTGCGCGCCAGCCCTGCGCCTCCGGCAGGGAGCGCACACGCCGGACGCCAGGCGCAGAGCGCAGAGAAAGGGGCCCGCCCCGAAATGCACCTGCAGCCCCCGCGCCTGTCTGTGCGCGGCTGCGGCTGTGAGCGCCAGCGAGCGGGGATCCGCCGCTGCCGAGTCCTTCCACATTGCAAGGCCAGGTGACTCCAGCCTTTTCGTCTTTCGGAGCCTCAACATCGGTATCCGCGCACTACCTTCTCTCGGGCACGGCGCTGCTCGCGTCTCGGTGCCAGGCGCGCGCAGGGGGAAGGGCAACTAAAGTGACAGCGCCTGGACCCCTCCCCATCTCCTCGATTCCACTCCCAGCCCCCAAATGTCCCCTGTGGGTTTCTGAAGGAGGAAAACGGGGAGGGGGTGGGCCACCGCCTTAAATCAGGGGCAGTGAAAGCCCCACTGGAATTGCTGCCGGGGAGGTGTAGGGAGGGGCAGGCAGGGTTCATCTTTTCTAGAACCGGATCCATACCTTCCTGAAGGGCTTATGGCCAACCAAAGCAGAGAAATAGGATTACAGGTTCGGTTTCGGGGGTCGTCATTGGACACCCCCCAACACACACACATAGACGCACGCCCATTGCGGCAAAAGGTGACGATCGAGAGTGCACAGCAGCCCCTTCCCCCAGGTCACCGCCATCCGCGCCCCACCCTTCGGGCACAACCTCTGCCCGGGTCCGCGCGAAGCGGGTCTTTAAGGACACCCCCTAACACACACACACACACACACACACACACACACACACACAAACGCGCGCGCGCGCGCGCGCGGATCCCTGCATGGGTGCCTTTCCAAGCCGCCCTAGTCCCAGCCCCGGAGCGCACAGGGCGCAGGGAGGGGCCCCAGCCGTTGCCCCCGACCTATGCTTACCTCATGAAACCCATCTCTGAGGCAGGGGACAAGGGGCGGCAGCCTGGGGGTGCAAGGGGGCGGACGAGGAGGCAGATTTAGGAACCTCGCGCTTACCTTATAGTCGACAGAGGGCGAGGACAGTAGAGGAAAGAGAGGAGAAAGTGGCTGTGGCGGCGGCGGCAGAAGGTGGGCGGCGGCGGCGGCGCGGCTGCTGGTGCGGGAGCTGGTGGGTGGCGGAGATTGCGAGCGCGTGCACCAGCGAGAGGGCGCGCTCCCGAGGCCGGCGGGCGGCGCAGGCGCGAGCAGCGGGAGCGCGAGCCTCCCCAAGGGAGGGGTGGGCAGCGAGGCCTTCGCGGACGTTTTCTCCTCCGGCCACTAGTGGGCGCGCGCGAGCACCCCACCACTCGGCCCGCCCCAGCCTCCTGGCTCCCTCCTTTCGACGCTTCCCTTCTCCTGACTCCCCTCCCTCGACACCTCGAGCCACGGCGCTCGCCGCTACGCGCATGCGCGTTCCATGGAGCACGCGCACTTCAGGTCTCCTACCGTGGCTGGAGTCTTTGTCTTGTCTAAGAGGTCTCCGCCCTTGGGAGAGAGGCTAGGTTCCCCGCTCTGGGTTTGGGAAGAAGCTGGTGCTCCGTCCCCCAGATCCGCTGCCCCTTTTCCTTATTGTCCCGGGGTGTTGTCCTATCTCGGAAAGGTCCTGGGCAGGTTTTCACATAGCTCCGCAGTCCGTCCACCCCGGAACTCGGGGCTTCCACTGGGCTCGCCCTGCTTACGGCTGGCCAGGCATCCTTAGCCCTTGAGTTTCCTGAAATGGTCTCCCTTGTTGGAGATTAGTTTCCCTGGGTCAACTTCCTTTCCACCTGGTTTCTTTCCACCCTTGTTATTGGCCAAAGTGGATTTTTAGTAAATCCACTTTAAACAGACTTAGTCGTAATACAGGTTTTTGTGTTTTGTTTTGTTTTTTAATAAGGAGCATTCAAATGTATTGTTTATCCAACCGTGACCCTAGAATAAAATTTTAAATTAGACGAAGTTTCCAATAACCCTTATCACGTTGCAAAGTATTTTCATATATGCAGTTATTTTTAGCTTGCTTGTTGAAACACCATTATTCTGTTAAGTAGAACTTGGGATCTGAATTTCCAAGTGCCTGCTGGAGATTCTCACCTGGATAGCACACCTCACTGAAATTGACCAGTGACTTTCATTCCCCCAGTCACCCGGCCCCCGGACTTTGGCCTTACTTGGTCTATCCAACATTTAATTTAAGCCCTGGCAGTGGGAGGCTTTATATGTATGAGGGTTGGGGAGCAGCCATCTTGTGCTAGGGGCATGGGGCATGTCCCGAAGCTTTAATGTGCATAGCACTTATATTCTCTTCAAAAAAACCCCAAAGCCAAAAAACAATATTGTATGTTACACGTTAATACAGAAAGCAGGCTGTTAAAAATGTTATTCACACATATTATTGGGAGTACGGGATGGGTGATGAAGATGGGGAGTTAATTTCTTCAACCACTGGATCTGAGTCTCTGGAATTGACCTTTTTATTGTTGCAGCTGCCACCAACCTAGTTAAAGACTGCTACCTTGGTTGTGGAAATGTAGTTACCTTACTGGTCTCCCTGTTTTCCTTTTCTCCCTATGTCAGCCCACCCTGTACCCTGTAGTCAGATCAGTCTGAGGAAGCAATCATTTTAATCATGGCACTCTCTTCTCAAAAGTATCTAAAGGTTTCTAACTGCCTCTTAAATGAAGTTAAACTTAGCCTTGAACTCCTCAGCATTCAAGGAGCCCCTGTCCTCTCCAGTTTTCTCTTCTCTACCCTATGGTCAACTGATCCTGTTTGGCTGGCATTTCCTCACCTCTACTCTGGGGTTTTCTTTTGCCGACAAAGTCCTTGCCCTCTCTTCCCTTACCAAGGTCCTACCTAACCTTCAAACCCTAGCTCAAATTTTGCCAAAGTCTCCCTAGTCACCCTAACTGAAAGGGGTATTTCCAACCTCTAGAAGGAACTTAGAAAAGTTATTTATCTTCTCTGGGAAAGTGGAGAGGGAAGTGGAATTAATATCTATCTTGTAGCATTGAAGTTTTGTTATCATCCCCAATTGTTTCCTTTCCCTTTTTCCTGCATGGGGATTATATGTCCTAGCCTGTTACCATGTGATCTGCGCTGCCTCCACTCTAATTCCCCACTGGTGTTTGACTTTGGCCATGTGATGGTCTTAGGCTAGTAGAACTAATGGACATGTTGTAGATTTGTCTGAGCAGAAGCTGTAAGAGGCATTGCAAATTTCTACTACTTTTGTTCTTTCTTCCACCACCAAAATGACATGTCCTATAGGGCTGCACCTTCAGCCTAGGTCCCAGAATGAAAAAAAAAAAAAAAAACACAAGGAAGTACATATAACATGAGTAAGAAATAGACATTTATTGTGTGAATCACTGGGATTTTGAGAGTTGTCACCACAGCAAAGCTGATGATACAGAGATTAAATAAGAATATATACATTCTTTTATATATATATTTCTATATTATATATATATATAAATTTCTTACACTGTGTGTTTTTGTATGTGTGTGCATGTGTATAAAGTTTCTTCGCAGTGCCTGACAAATAGTGGGCATTCATCAGATGATAAATAGTAGTTATTTATTTTATCATCATGTTTGTTATCAATGCTTTTGCTACGTGTGATTTTATTTCTATATGTAAAATAAACTATAGCAGTCAAATGAACAGGCATCCTCATTCGAATTTATTTCCTTTAAGATAAAGATGATTGTGGGGTGCCTGGGTGGCTCAGTCGTTAAGCATCTGCCTTTGGCTCAGGTCACAATTCCAGGGTCCCGGGACTGAGCCCCACATCAGGCTGCCTGCTCAGTGGGGAGCTTGCTTCTCCCTCTCCCACTCCCCCTGCTTGTGTTCCCTCCCTTACTGTGTCTCTCTTTGTCAAATAAATAAATAAAATCTTAAAGAAAAGATAAAGATGATTGTGAACTGACAAGGACCTGATAACACTGTGGTGCCCTGATATTGAAGATCACATTTGCCTACCTTAAACTGAAGCAATGAGTGCTCAAACAATTGTGAGCCAATCTGTCATTTAACTGTATATGCTGTGGAGTTGGGGAGTCTTTCCAGATAATTTAATCACCGTGGGTAGCTAATGGCTCACTAATTGAGGCCAAGAAAATGCATCCCCTCCTTTTCTCCCTGCCCTTCCCTCTTGCTGAAATAGAAATCTCATGGCCACATTCAGCACGCCATGCCCACCCTAGAGAACCATAGAAGGTGGAATGGCATAGGGAAAGAGAACCAGATTAGGTTTCAGAAGAGTTGGGTCCTAATCTTAGCCATTTTGTGAGTCTTTAGACAAATTCATTAACTTCTCTGGACTTCAATTTCTTTATGTAATAGTGTCCCAGGTGGGTTTAGAACTAAGCTCCAGTTACCCATAGAATTTGGGCACTCTGCTACCAAATCTATTCATATACAATTTCAGTCAAGGTAAGCTAAACTGTTGGAGTGCCTGGGTGGCTCAGTCGGTTAAGTGTCTGCCTTCCACTCAGGTGATGATCTCGGGGTCCTGGGATCAAGCCCCGCATCAGGCTCCCTGCTCAGTGGGGAGTCTGCTTCTCCCTCTCCCTCTGCCCCTCCCCTCTGCTTGTGTTCTCTCTCTCTCTCAAACAAACAAATAAAATCTATTTAAAAAAAAAAAGGTAAGCTAAACCGTTGTAATAAACAGACCCCAAAATGTAATAGCTCAAACACAACTCCCTTCACAGCCTAGGGGGGCAGTGTTCTGGGTAGGTAGGTGTCTTCCTCCACTTGAGGTTCAGCATCCCAGGCTCCTTTCAACTTGTGGCTCTGCCACTCCTTAGAGCCTTCTGGTTGTTTGCTTGGTTGGGGCTGGGTCATCGCATCCTGGGTCCAGTTGGCAGGAGAAGGAGCAAATGGAGGAAGCACACTGGCTCTCTTAGAGACTGGACATGGCATCTAATCATGTTCCACTGTTAGAATTTAATCACATGGCCACCCCAGCTGCAAGGAACACCAACATATGTGGAAGAATTGAGAAGAAGAAGAGAAAGGATTTGGGTAGAAGGTAATAGTCTCCACCATACACACCTTGATTTACATAGAGGGTGAAAAAGACCCTTGGGAAAAGAACTTGAGCTTTTCTATCATAAGATTCTCACATATGTGACTATGTCAGCAGATTTTTTTTAAAGATTTTATTTGAGAGAGGGAGAGCGCACAAGATAGCACAAACAGGGGAAAGAGCAGAGGGAGAGGGAGAAGCAGACTCCCCACTAAGCAGGGGGCCCAATGCAGGACTCGATCCCAGGACCCTGGGATCATGACCTGAGCCAAAGGCAGGTGCTCAAATGACTGAGCCACCCAGGCGCCCCAATGTCAGTGGATCTTGAGGTGGGTACTGGATAACTAGAGAAAGATGATAGCCAAATTTCAAATTAAATTCTGGAGAGAGGAGGCATCGTTGTATACCTTTTTGTCAGAGGGTTTTTAACCTTTTTAATTCCAGATCTCCCCAGAGGACCAGGCCGGCTGCTGTCAGGCTGGATCATAACTCATCTTCTTCCTCTGCTCAGTCCTGCTTCCTTTTCCTACTTCCTTAGGTGTTGTCTGCATGTCCTAAAACACATTTGTATTCTAAACTCTGGTTCTTGGACAACCCAACCAAGGACAACTGGTGTCAGGAGTGGTCTAAGAAAGCAGATGATAAGATGCAGTTTGGGAGCTGGAAAGTTTGCTACCACGCCTTCAGGGAAGATCCACTACTGGTGGTAGGCAGAGCAGAGATAGCTCCTGGCATTAGGTGGGTCCAGTTAAAACTGTAAATTGGGATGGGATACTGGTGGGGGGGAATGCACTAGGTGGTGTGAGATATCAGGTGTTTGAGGAAAAGGGTGGGGGGGGGGAATAGTAACTAAGGATAACATAATTGGGTGACTATTGCTAAATTCAATTGAATAACCATGCTCCAAAGAAGCTTAAACTGCCAACCAAGGCCTGCTATGACTGGGTCAGAATCCTTGTTGGGAAAGGATGGACCCTGACATATAAAATGGATATTTAGTGATGCCCTTGAAAATCCCAGATTCCCAGATTCCTTTGAACTCTCTGAGCCTGCAGGAGCACCCCCCTCCCCCTTGCTTGAAGAAAATGCAAAGTCATCTTCCCTTAAGTCAATGTGGAATCCCTTCCCAGTCTGCCCCCCTGCCACCAACTCCTCTCCAGGCCATTAAACATAACCAGGATTAAGTGGATCAGTGACTTAACTCAACCAGGGAAATGACTTGAGAGAGAGAAGGGAGAAAAGGAGCCATAGATCTAACCAGCATTTACCATTGAGAACCTGGAGGGTACGTGTGGGACTGGATTCTAAGGGTGCTTGATTAAGGAGGACAGGAATTTGATATCCAAGCAAAGACTCCCAGAGATGGTCTGCATTCCTTCCTAGAAGCATGAAAAAGACAGAGGCCACACTAAGTGGCATAGAAATGCCAGAATTGCATCATGGCCAGTGGAGGAAGGCATTCATAGGTTAAGGGCAGCAGGATGGAGTAGATATTTGGTGTAAAGTCCAGACACCCCACCAGATGATAAAGTTTCACAGGGAAGCACAGAAGACAACCGAATCAAGGCCATAAGGAATGTGTTGATAAGAGGGACACCAGCATCAGTAGGTTGAGAGGAAATTCTCTACAGGTCAGGTCTGCATAGGAGAGGCTCTTACAGAATTAGGCCAAATTAGAACAATGATGATGATAGGACCCAAGACAGTAGAGGCCAGATGTGGCCTTTAATCATCTACGTAGGTACAGGGTTCCTCTTACCCGGTTTGTTGCAACCCTGAGCTTAATTTTAGGGGGACCCTAAAAGAAGTGGTGCCTGCCCTTGGCCCATCCAGAGTGGAATTCACAAACTAGTGATTAATGTGGTTCTGTGCTAAATCCACAAAGCACTAGGGACAGTCTGTACCAGCTTGTCACTATCGTTTATAGAAAACGTAGAGATTGATTGTTTGTACCTGTTTTCTGTTATATAATCTCATTTTCCATTATGAACCCAATCATGCAGACTGATTTGGGCTATGTGACCAGAAGCATATTAAAGACTGATGAGAATATAGCCTCCTTGAAATCAAGGCATCTTGTGCATATCCTGGTGGGTTATGGTCCTAAGATAAAGTACATCCTATGTGATTGATGGGAAGCTGAGCCTGGGTGTCTTAGACACCTCTGATATTTACCTGTCATTTCTTGATCCTGCTACATTATTTCCTTCACTTTTATTAACACCCTATGGGGGTGTACTTTCTGGAGTCTCTTAAGTCCTTTCATTAATCCAAAAAGTCATAAATTGGTGCACTATCAGAAGCTGGATGGGGGTGCCTGGGTGGCTCAGTTTAAGTGACTGCCTTCGGCTCAGGTCATGATCCCAGGGTCCTGGGATCAAACCCCGCATCTGGCTCCCTGCTTAACAGGGGGCCTGCTTCTTCCTCTCCCTCTGCCGCTCCCACTGCTTGTGCTCTCCTGCTCTCTCTCTGCCAAATAAATAAAATCTTAAAAAAAAAGAAGCTGGATGGATGGATGCATTTATCATAAATGACTGGTGAGGTTTGAGTGGCAGCCAGTGGGATTGACCTACAAAGAGTTAGGAAATCAGGTAGTGGAACACAGCCCTGGAAAGAAGAAGAAGATGGGCAGCTTGCACCATCAGAAGAAATCAAGGACAAATGATCAGGAAGCTAAGGCAGTCTGCCCAATAAGAAGTCATGCTCCCAAGCTGGTGCAACCACTCTGGAAAACAGTATGGAGGTTCCTCAAACAGTTGAAAATAGAGCTACCCTACGATCCGGCAATTGCACTACTGGGTATTTACCACAAAGATACAAATGTAGGGATCCAAAGGGGTACGTGCACCCCAATGTTTATAGCAGCAATGTCCACAATAGCCAAACTGTGGAAAGAGCCCAGATGTCCATCGACAGATGAATGGATAAAGAAGATGTGGTATATATACACAATGGAATATTATGCAGCCATCAAAAAGAATGAGATCTTGCCATTTGCAATGACGTGGATGGAACTGGAGGGTGTTATGCTGAGTGAAATAAGTCAATCAGAGAAAGACATGTATCATATGACCTCACTGATATGAGGAATTCTTAATCTCAGGAAACAAACTGAGTGTTGCTGGAGTGGTGGGGGGGGTGGGAGGGATGGGGTGGCTGGGTGATAGATGTTGGGGAGGGTATGTGCTATGGTGAGCACTGTGAATTGTGCAAGACTGTTGAATCACAGATCTGTACTTCTGAAACAAATAATGCAACATATGTTATGAAAAAAGAAAAGGAAGAAGATAGCAGGAGGGGAAGAATGAAGGGGAGTAAGTCGGAGGGGGAGACAAACCATGAGAGATGATGGACTCTGAAAAACAAACTGAGGGTTCTAGAGGGGAGGAGGGTGGGGGGATGGGTTAGCCTGGTGATGGGTATTAAAGAGGGCACATTCTGCGTGGAGCACTGGGTGTTATGCACAAACAATGAATCATGGAACCCTACATCAAAAACTAATGATGTAATGTATGGTGATTAACATAACAATAAAAAAAAGAAGTCATGCTCCCTTGCCTGACCTGAGCCAGTTTTCAAATCCAGAACCAATTGATTGAAAAGAAGGCTGGATCTCCATTCAGAAGGACTCTGTAACACTATGGCAAGTGTATACTGGGGAAAGAGGAATGCCCAAATATTTTGAGGAGAGTTGGACTCAGGGTCTGAATTGACATTGGTACCCCAAGACCTGAAGTATCATCAGGGTCCTCATGAGAGTGTGGGCATGTGAAGACCAGGTAATGAATGGAGTCCTGGCCAGGGTCTGATTGAGAACGAGTCCATCGGGTCTGTAGACCCCACCTAGTCATCATTCCCATGGTTCACATCTCCTTCTCTGACTCTGATGTCCCTGCCTCCCTGTTTGGCTTATAATCCTAATGATAACATTGGGCCCACCCAGATAATCCAAGACAATCTTCCTATCTCAAGATCCATAATTTAATCATCAAAGTCCATTTGCCATATGAAATAACACATTCACATGGTCCAGGACATGGACATCTTTGGTGGGTGCATGATTCTGCTTACCACAGAAGGCATGGTGACCAGGGCACAGACCCCTCAGGGAAGATTGCCTGGGTCATGCCTTCAGGTAAGCCCCAAGATGAGCAGAGATGCTAGCTGAGGACAAGGGGATCTAAAATGGGTATCAGAGTAAGGGTTTGGTGAGTATCAATTGTGGCCCTAACACCTGTTACAGCTGCAGGTGTTGAGAATTAATAGAACTAACTTTCCTAAGTTTCTTCCAAGAAGAAAGGCCCACTGGAATATTGGAAAAACTGCTCCCTGAATATATGGAAAAATGGATCTGGATAGCTCAAGGGGTGAACTGGGATGGACATGGAGATGATGTACCACCTGGATCCACTCTCAGGAAGGACTTGTTGCCCCAGCGAAGGTTGTACAGTCAGCTGATGGCTTTCAGGCGTCACACCTTCCAGGGATGGCCACACGTGCAGAGAGATGGCTCCTCCAAGGCCACGTCCTTCCTGGGGTACCCCACATTTAACAGCTAACCCAGGCAGAGGAATGAATATTCAACATGGGGCAACTCTGATGGTCCATTTTGGCTCAGAGATTCCCACGAGGTCACCCAAAGCTGTTGTCAGGCCTGACTGCAACTTGACTTCCCCCTTTGTACAATCCTGCTTCCTTCCTCTCCCTTCCACAGGTATTGATCCCAAGACGGGCACTGTCTAAATATCTTACATGCTAACTTTTGTCTCAGAATATGCTTCCCCGAGAACCCAGCCTGTCTGCATGAATGCATTAAATGACAAATTAGCACTGGGTTTAATGACTTTCCTAATTTCAAGTAGGGGTAAATATAAATGATACTTTGAGATATCTGTCACGCATGAACTATGATATGAAAATATCTATTAATGACAAAGTCACAGGTACTATTAATACTACATTCAATACTGAAATACTAAATTTCAGGAAAGGATGTAGAAATAAAGATGTATTTTTTCCCTTTTAAGTTCATGGACCCTCAGGTTAAGAACCCCTCTCTTCTTTTTCTATGTAGTGAGGGGTTTAATAGGTGCATTTAATTGAATTAAATAAAGTCTACATTGAGATGAAATAAGCATTTCCTTTATAACTCAAATCAGTCTTCAATTCAGCTCTGAGTGAAAAATGCAACACAGCAGTGGTTTAAACAAGAGAAAATTGTATTTCTTTCTTACATAGGAGCCCAGAAAGAGGAGTCAAAGGCTGATTTAGAAATTCCAAGACCTTTTTGAAGCCCATGTCCATCTGTTTGGTTTCTCTATCATCCTTAGCATGCTCCTGTTGGGGAGCAAGAATTCCTGTTCCCCCAAGGTCCTTCTAACTGGACTTAGTTCATTCTGAACTAAGGAGCAGTGAGTAGGGCTCTGGGATTTCAGAGGAATGGAATGTACTTCACAGGGCGATGAGAAGAGCAGATGTTTGGAAATTAGATGTTTATCCTGCCATACAGATGGGTCACTCAGATAAGATTTATCTTTGCTAATAACCCTTATTCTGGGAAAGACCCCCAACTTAGATTCCTCTATGTAGTTAAGGGAGACTAAAAATTTCTCTTGAGCCCACAGGGTCTCAAGCCTCCAGCTCAAAATAATCCATATGCCAAAGTGGCACTTTCGGGAGGGGGGGCGGTGGTACTGTCCTGAACCCCTTCACTCCCTGAGAGTCCAAAATGGCTGCTTGAACTCCAGGCATCACATTCCCAGAAAGGAGGAAGAGATAATGAAGGAGAATCTCTGTCCTTTAAGGATATTTCCTAGAAGTCACTTATAACATTCTTGTTAACATCCTGTTGGCCAGGATTTACACATGGCCTCGCATAGGCTGCCAGGGAGGCTGGGAAATGTAGTCTTTATTGGAGAGGGCCTTGTGGCCAGATAAATACCAGCTCCAGGGGCAGGAAGAGATGTCAAGTAATAGCCACAGTAATGCTAGGAAGCCATCTCACTTGGTAATTCCTCTGAATGAGCAACCCATTCTTTCTCTTTGAAATAGATTCCTGAACATGTTTTTCATAACAAGACATTTGCTCTTGAGACATATGACAGCATTCAAGACCAACACTCCTTTATTTTCAACATAAAGTCGAAGGCCCGGATTCATGGCATACTTAGTTAGCCTCAAATGTATTTGTCCTGCCTAATTGTCTGCTAGGCAAGGTGTTCTGATGAGACACCTACAGTCCTCTCTCAAAGACAACATAGGAAAATACCAATATAATACAGCAAGGGGTACCTGGGTGGCCCAGTCAGTTAAAGAGCTGACTCTTGATTTTGGCTCATGTCATGATCTCAGGGTCATGAGATCGAGACTGTGTCGGGCTCCGCCCTCAGTGTGGAGTCTGCTTAAGATTCTCTCTCTCTTGAGCCTGGGTGGCTCAGTCATTGGGCGTCTGCCTTCGGCTCGGGTCATGGTCCCCGGGTCCTAGGATTGAGGCCAGCATCAGGCTCCCTGCTCAGTGGGAGGCCTGCTTCTCCCTCTCCCACTCTGCCTGCTTGTGTTCACTCTCTCTGTGTGTCTCTCTGTCAAATAAATAAATAGAATCTTTAAAAAAAAAAAGATTTTCTCTCTCTCCTTCTCCCTCTGCCCCTCCCTCTTGCTCACCCTCTCATGTACTCTCTCTCTAAAATAAACTCTTTAAAATATATATATATATAAAATGCAGCTAAATTAGAAAGTGAATATTTACAGACAAATGCATCACAATACAGAAGGAACCATCACCAGATTTCCTTAAATGTCAGTTCCCCTGTTGCAGTTGAAATGCAGGTTGATTTACAAGCAAATTTATGAACACCTTAGTTGTGTAAAGTGAGGCAGATCCATGTTTTAATTGCTCTGGACTTAGCTCTCACTAATCATTGTTTGGGCTCAGGTTTTCCTATCTGCCTTTCTATTTCCTGAATGCCTCTTACTTATCACCTCTCCTTCCCTCCATTGCCCTGCTGAGGCAATTGCTCCTTGTCTAGGTTCCCTGGGTTCCAGCAGGAAACAGGATGAACTGCAGATGAAGGTTCAGGTTACACATGACTCAGCAGTCAGCTCTATTGTTAAAAAAGCAAAGATGATTCTGGGGCTAGAAATAGGGACGACACATAACGGATCCATGATGTCATTCTCTCCTTATGTTTGGCTTTGCTCAGACACCCTGGATAGCCCAACCTAGGGGAGTTCAGGTAATTTGCGGAGTGCTCAGAGGAGAGCCCAAACACAAAACTTGAAAAAGCTGAGCAGAAATTCCTTTCACTTAAACCATAACATCAGATGGAAGATCCCACTCTATAGAGGATGTAGTCAGAATTTTAAGATCTGAATCAAATCTCATCTATCTATTTATCTATATATCTATCCATCTATCACCCATGGGGAGAGAGAGAAAGGGAGAGAGAGACAATCTGGTATTTGTACCTTATTTTTTACAAGCTGTTCTTTATTCAGAGTGAATATCATCATCATTTCTTTTCCCAGGTAATACTAAGTTGTAAGTACTAACACTGACTGTTATTAGTGTTCTGATTTTTTTTTAAATTGGAGAATCTGCTTTTTTTCTTTTTCTTCTTCTTTTTTTTTTAATCTGAGACCCATCCATTCATGCTTTCAACAAACATTTAAGTGCCTCCTCTGTGCTGGGAAGACACCTATGACCAAGACCTCAAGCTGCTTATAGTGTGGCGATTTGCAAGTGTCTTATTAACTGATATTGATCTTACACATCCAGGGTTAGCCAATCTGAAAAGGCTACATACTGTCTGATTCCAACTATGACATTCTGGAAAAGACCCAAACTATAGAGGCAGTAAAAAGGTCAATGGTTGTCAGGGGTTGGTGGGGAAGAGGTAGAGCACAAAGGATTTTTAGGGTAGCGAACTCTTCTGTATGATATTATAATGGTAGATACCTGTCATTGCATATTTGTCCAAACCCATAGAATGGACAATGCCAGGAGTGAACACTAATGTAAACTGGGGCTTGGGTGATAATGATGTGTCAATGTAGGTTGATGGATTGTAACAAAGGTACCACTCTGATGTTAATATTGGTAGTGGGCAAGGCTATGTGTGGGGGCCGGGGGTAAATGGAAATTGTACTTTCTTTTTTTTTTTATTTTTTTTATTTCTTTTCATTTTTTAAGATTTTATTTATTTATTTGACAGAGAGAGAGGGAACACAAGCAGAGGGAGTGGGAGAGGGAGAAGCAGGCTCCTGGCTGAGCAGGGAGCCTGACGCGGGGCTCGATCCCAGGAGCCCGGGATCATGACCTGAGCCGAAGGCAGACACTTAACGAGTGAGCCACCCAGGCGCCCCATTTCTTTTTTTTTTAAAGATTTTATTTATTTATTCATGAGAAACAGAGACAGAGAGACAGAGAGAGAGAAGCAGAGGGAGAAGCAGTCTCCCAAGGAGCAGGGAGCCCGATGCGGGGCCCGATCCCAGGACCCTGGGATCATGACCTGAGCTGAAGGCAGACGCTTAACCATCTGAGCCACCCAGGCGCCCAAAATTGTACTTTCTACCCAAGTTTTGCCGTGAACCTAAGACTACTCGAAAAAATAAAATCCATCATCTACAAAATCACATTTAAAAAATTGGGAAAATGCCAAAAAAAATTGGCATTACATATCACCTAGGCAGTTTAGTCTTTATTTTTATTTATTTATTTATTTATTTAAAAGATTTTATTTATTTATTTGACAGAGAGATAGAGAGCACAAGTAGGCAGAGAGGCAGACAGAGGGAGGAGAAGCAGGCTCCCCGCCAAGCAGGGAGCATGACATGGGGCTTGATCCCAGAACCCCGGGATCATGACCCGAGCCGAAGGCTTAACTGACTGAGCCACCCAGGCGCCCCTAGGCAGTTTATTCTTTAAAGCATAATAAAGCATATATTCTTTAAAGAGCAAATTCTAAGTAATGAAGTACACTCTTCAATGATAAAGAGAATCCCCTATTGGAATCAGTGCGTCAGCTAGGAGATTAGGCTGAGGGAACTGTTTCTACAATTTTTTGTTTCCTGTACAAGAGACTACCTATATTTCATCTATCATCTATCTATCTATTATCTATCTATCTATCATCTATCTGACAGAGAGAGAGAACACAAGCAGGGGAAGGGGAGAGGGAGAGGGAGAAGTAGGCTCCCTGCTGAGCAGGGAGCCCAATGTGGGGCTCGATCCCGGGACCCTTGGATCATGACCTGAGCTACCCAGGTGCCCTGTATTTTAAAATAGTAAATAAAACCAATTAGTCCCATGTCTAGCATTTCAAATAAATAATTGTCCTGGAAGCATCCCCTGGGAAGTTATTTATCACCCTGTTCCAGAAAATTCTGAAGCACCAGGCTGCCCAGACTGTTCTCAAAACACATTGCTGGGCAGAGCCTGTCACATTTCTGCCAGCAACTGGCAGGCTGTGATTTCCTGATGCTCCTCCACATATGAATACTTGGCTGACAGCTGACGTAATAGAGGAGCCCTCTGGGGCTCTGAGGCTCTTTGCTTCGTCCCAGTCAGGAATGATTCTGCTAGTTAAGTAGTCTGGTTTCCCTGGCATCAGAGAATGAACTGTAAGTCACCCTCTGACAGGCTGCCCTTTTGGAGCGACACACAATGGTCTGTTCTAAACACTGCTTTAGTGTAATGTGGCCTCACATGAATTCTCAGATCTTGAGTTTTAAATGCATAGTTGGCCCTAAATGCACTCATGCCTTCTTTCTGTATTGCAGGAAAAATCAAAATAAAGAGAATCAAAATATTCTGTTTGCTATAGTGGTCATCGGCAGTTCCAAGCATTGAAAGGCTTGTCTGTGTGGTTTTGAAATACAGACAATCCATCTTATTCATGATTCCACATGTGTCAATTTTCCTACTCTCTGAAATGGGTTTGTAACCCCCGAATCAATACGTGCGGCGCTTTTGCGTTCCTTTGCGGACATGTGCAGCGTGGCAAAAAATGTTATTGGTCCAACTGGGCACGTTCCCAGCTGAGGTCAAACAAGGCAACGCTCTGCCTTCTTGTTTTAGCTCTCATGCTGTAAACAAGTATCCTTTTCATAGTTTGTTTAGTGCCACGCTTTTTGCATTTCTGTGTTTCTTTTTGGTGACTTTGCCTTTGAAAATAGTCCCCACAGATAGCTCTGAAGTGCTGTCTAGTGTTTGTAAGCACGAGAAGGCCATGACGAGCCTCACGGAGAAAATATGTACGTTAGGTAGGCATCATTCAGTATGAGGGGCAGTGCTGTTGGCCATGAGCTCAACATGAATGAGGCAATGATATGCATTAAATAAGGTGTTTTAAAACAGAAACACACATAAAACAAGGGTACCTATCATCCAGTTGATGAGGAGGTTGTAGGAATCCTAGCCTGTATTTCCCCTGGGGCAGTGGCTCAATACCGCTAGCTCAGTGTGCATGGCGACTATAGAACGTAGCTCCTGTGAATAACGGGACCGTGAATAACGGAACCAAAGTTTGGTAATGGGGGCCAAGGCCACTGTGGACATGGGGTGGCCATCCGGGGCCGGTCTGACCATCTCCTGTCTGAACATTTCTGTCCAATTACAATACACTCTCTATGATTCAATGAATCACCCCACTTTCTCTCTTGTTTATGCCTTTTGTAAGCCTGGATCTTTCTCTCATCTCTGCCCAAATAACTCTTATTTGTCCTTCAAGACTTAGCTCCCCTGAGGTCTCCTTTTTAGGGCCAGGTGTTGCCCCAGTGTCCCACTTACCACACTGGGGTGTGCTTGCTCCTGTACATGTCTGTGCCTACCTGAGCGTGGAGCTCTGGGAGGCCAGGGCTGTATTCTAGTCAATTCTTTACCCTCAGCCCATAACACAGTACTTGACACATAGCAGGTGTTTCAGAAACAGCTGGTGAGGGGCTGGAAGACAGAATGGATGAAAGAACAACTGGATGAAATATTTCTAAGAAACAGGTGCTGACTGTGGATATAGGATAACCTGGGAGCTCAGTCTATTAGCAATCCAGAAAAGTGTTAATGTTGTTGTGGAAAAAAAAAAACCCAAACAAATACAAGCCTAACCCAAAGAAAAGATATGTATACACCCTTTGTAGGGGATCTAGAGTGGAAAAGGTCATCTGGCCTGTCTCTTCCAGCTTTCAAAAAGTCCTGAATCATCGTTCAGACTGAACAGCCTTTTATTAAGTACCTCTCACTCCCTTTTAAGTTTCACTGTCAAACTTTATTGGATTCTGAGATGGACTAGGAGGAAGTGCGGAGGGCGAGGAACAGGGAGCATCTCTCCCTTTCCTCTTCCCACCCTTGTCTCGATTATAGCTGAACGAGTCAAGAGGCCAATAAGGGCTCAGCAAATCTATTAGGGCTGTGATCATGATTTTTTTTTAAAAGCTTACAGGCAGATTCAATCCAGCTGAATTGAAATTGTCCAATTTCTCTTGCAATTGGTGAGGATACAGCAGAGGCATGTGCGTGCGCGCGCGCACACACACACACACTCTTAAGACTCTCCCACTTTCAGGGGCATTGTTGTTTTCTCTGTGAAATGTTTACTATTTATCCTCTTAACTTCTCCTCCAAAAATCCTTTACCAGCCCCTGTCCATCTCTTCTATGCCTTAGGTCACAGGTGACTTTTTAGTGTGGAGGCACAGGGTCAGCCTGGGAAATGCCTTTTGGTGCATTCAGCACCTCCACTGCTGGTTCCTTTTCCCCATCTTCCTCCTTCTCCACTGGCTGCTGGCCTTCCACCCTCTGTGCTTCCCTCACCAAACCCCTCCTGTCATCTGGACAGTGCTGCTGTGCAGCTGAAATCCTCACTCCCTTATTGTTTTGGGGAAAGGGTGAGGCTATGATTGGAACTATGTTAGAATGAAAAATTCCAGAACCTGAGCCCTAGACCCTTAGAAGTTCTGAACGCACCTTAGGAACTGTCTTGTTCGATCCTCTCATTTTACAGATCGGGATACTGAGGCCCCAAGAGGGAAGTGATATAAAGGCAGAGCTGGATTTAAAGTCAGGTCTTATAGGTCCCAGCTCAGGATTTCCCTGCAGCACAACCGAAAGGGGATTGTCCATGAACTTGGACATTGTATGGGATCCGGGTTCTCTACTGGGGGAGATTCTGCCCTCAGAGACATGTGACGCTGTCACTGCTGGGGAGGGAGGGGTACTGGTATTGGGAGAGTCAAAGCCACTTGTAAATCAGTTATCCGATGAGGGATCTGGTCCCCACCCTGTGCAGGGCCCAGCTGCAGCCCATCTCGGGGTCGCCCGTGTGTGCCTTCTCCACTGGAGGTACGACCTCTCAACTAAGCCAGTGTACAGGGCTGGAGGGCTGGAAATCAAGACAGGCTTTTTGTTTGGTAATAAGCTCCAAGCTCCCTCCTGATCCTCATGGGCCATATAACATGAGCAGAAAACGAACTTTTGTCAAGCCATTGATACTTGGGTATTGTTTGTTACTGCACCACAGTCTAGCCAATCCTTACTGTTGCAAGGCACATACACAGAAATCAGCTTGTGTTCAAAGAAACCATCCAATTCAAACCAGCCAGTGGAGACCATTCAAATGCAGACATAATCTGGGGTTAAAAAAAAAAAAAAAGCTCGTGAAGTTAATTAACAAACATTTTATTGAGTTAAAAACACCAGCAAGCTAAAACAAAACAAAACAAAAACAACTTGTTTGTGTTACATTTCAGTTGTTTACAAATTCTGGAGGGTTAAACAGAGCGTGAGCACAGTGAGTGCCCTTTTTGTGCTGTGTGATGCGGGGGATTGACTCTCACAAAGTCATAGAGGGGCTTTTGTCTGCAACAATAGCATCTCAGGGCCCATGTGCTTTGCTTGTTCATCCACAATAATTGCTTTCTCTTGCAAGTTGGGCCAATTACTTTCCGTTTGGGATATGGAATCGAAATTATGAACAGACTAAAGAAGAAAGATTGTACTACGTATTATTAAGTACAGGGGAGTATGCCTCTTTATGGAAGACAGATGGGAAGACCCAAGCTAGATCAACCAGAAAGAGTGACCAATGACCGAAGCAACTCTTTTATGAAGAATGCTTCTGTCCTCATTCCGTCCGTGTCCTGAAGTGTTTGTTTCCAGGTCCCTGAACGCCTGAGCGGGAGGCCAAAGGCAGCAGGGTGTAATGCTAAGATTCACCGCCCACTGAAGATCAAAGGCATGTAAAGATAAAACATTGTGTCAATGAATATACAAAAGGGAAAAATTAGGTCCAATATTCATCTAGTTAAAAAAAATATCGATGGCCTAAACTTTAAACCTCAAAAAAGGGGGGGGGGAGGCATATCTGTCCAGGGTAATTTTCATTACCACAATTGTCTTCTGAAATAATGCACAGACATCAGGTGGAAACCCTGAGTGTTGATTCAGGTCTTTTTTTTTTTTCTTTTTTTTTTTTAGGATTTTTAGGATTCCTGGTTTCCAGTGCTCCTAACTAGCTGCTATCACTGGGCAGAATGCTCAACTTCTCTGCACTTGTTTCCTCGTTTGTAAAATGAAGGGGTTGGAGTAGAAGACCTCCAGGGGTCTCTTAGCTCTAAACAAATCTAATTCCTTGAAAAGCAGCATCCTGGCAAGAAGCATGGGCTCATCCTTTGTATACAAACGATGCATCTTCTAAGACAACTGACCTTCCAAATCTGGCATTTTAAAATCTAAAATAATTTTCTTCCAGCTAGGCTGGCTGTTGAGAACAATCAGGTTTGGCAGCATCCAGGATGCGTTAGAAGTGAAAGCCTTGAGCTGAGGGCTGATGGAGTCAGGAGCCAGTGCAGCCGGGGCACGGGCTGGGGATAGCAGCAACTGGTCAAGGAAATCAAGCATGAACAACCAGCGGTCCCGGCCAGGTCCTCCCAAGATCTTCCTGCCTGCTGAGGAACCAGTCTTCATAGACAGGAAGGTCAGGCCATGTGCTGAACATGGGGGAATGTGGACACCCCCCTGTTTTGTCTGCCTAGGACTCTTTCCCCTTCCATAATACATGGATGTCCTCTTGTTTAGGAGAACTATCCCTTTTGTCCATTTGGACCATGTTGTTCTGATGGGGCCCCCTATTATGGTGTCCATCTCTCTGGTCGTGCAAGTGGGCACGTGATCCAAGCTGGGCTGACCCCTGAACTCTTTCTAGTTAGAACCGGGGGAAGAGGCTCCCTTCCTCTCCACCCCTTCCAGGGTTCTAACCCCATGGACAAAGTGCCTCTGAGAGAAGCAGGAAGAAGAGAGGGAAGACATGATGGGGTCTGGGTCCCTGCCTGGACCTTTCCCTGCCCTCCCCGCAGCTGAACCTGCAACCTCCCCTCTCCACCCAAGTGAGGTGCAGGTAACCATTTGCAACTCATGAGCTTGTGGAAGAGAAGGAAGAGGGAGGGAGTCTTGGCAGCTTTTCTGTGTGCTCAGCCTGCGGACGCCAGCCTTGGAAACTGCGTGGAGCCAAAGCGACGGAGGGCGTGTCCAGCCCAGGGACCACTCGGGAAGGGCAGGCAGGCGCAGCAACAAAATCCCGCTGGGAAGAGGATTTATGGAGGGCTGGCGGGTCTCAGTAAGTGAGGAAAGAAAGAGAAGGGGAGGAGGTAGGAGACACGGCCAAAATCGGAGGGAGTTTGGGGGAAAGAAGATGGGTGGGAAACAGTGGTCAGGGAAAGAAGGAGAAAGGCATAAAGAGAAAAAGGGAGGACATACCCTTGTGTTGAGAGACATTTTTGAGACTCGGATCTGAAGAGAGGTCAAAATAGGACACCTTATGTCTTAAGTGGATTTAGGAGGGACACTACTACCCAGGACACTGTACTACAGAGTCTAAACATACTTCAACAGGGAACTCACGTGAAATAGATTCACTCTGACGCTTCCCTCCTCTTCCGGTTCTGTTTATCTTGAGATGACCTCCAACTGCTTCACAGCAGGTTCTACCTGATGTCCTACGTTCTGCCCACCGTCGGGTCAGACTGACCTTGGGCTTTGATGAGGTGTAGAGGCAGCCTCACATCACCTCTCCCGCTCGCCTCCCCTCGTACCCACCCCTCCCCCAGCATTAAATCCCTCCCGACTCCCCACCCACCTGAGGCTGAGATCCGCCTTCCTTCCCCTGGTCTCCCAGGCCCCTCTGATCTGGCCCTGCCTTTCTCTCCTCCCCCACTGTTACCTTGGGGGGTAAGGGAGGCCTCCCCAAGGAGGTGAGCATTACGTGAAGCTCTCAACGACAAGAAAGAGCCTGCTACACGAAGACGTGGGACTGGCAGACCACACCAGCTGGGGGGCTCCCCAAGTGCAAAGGCTTTTGTACAAGCTAGAAAGTGTAAGGACTAGAGAGAAGGGGGTGGGGGCAGGGTGGGGAGGGGACAGCGTCCCCACAGCCTCAGCTTCCAGTTAAAGACTTGTAGAGCTGGAAGCAGCCACAGAGGAGCCCTGACCCAACTCCTTTATTAAATCAAATCAATTATTCAATTTAATTTTTAAAAATCGGGATAAAATTGATGTATGATGTTGTATTACTAACTCCTTTATTCTTTTTTTTAAAAGATTTTATTTATTTATTTGACAGAGAGAGAGTGAGAAACAGCATGAGAGGGAAGAGGGTTAGAGGGAGAAGCAGGCCCCCTGCTGAGCCGGGAGCCCAATGTGGGACTTGATCCCAGGACTCCAGGATCATGACCTGAGCTGAAGGCAGTCACTTAACCGACTGAACCACCCAGGCGTCCACTAACTCCTTTATTCTAAAAATGAGGAAAATGCAGGTCAGACAAGGTTAGCTCCTGTTTAAAAAATTACCATAAAAAAAGTCACAAGTAATACAAGAAAACCTTATTGTTAAAAATGCAAAGAATATAGAAAAAGCGAAAATTCCCTTTGGCACCACCCTACCCACTCTGCCTGCCCCATCCAGGTCCCACTGCCCTCTCCAGTCAGGAAGGTATCTTTGTCAACTTTTGGAGTGGTGTATACATTTGTATACATATGTTTAGGAATGAATGGCTTTATTTGTGCTTTTCCTTTTCATCAATGAGATTACACTTTTGTTTTGTTTTGGAAGCCTTTTCATTTTTGTTCGCTGGATGTATGATACCCTTTTTACCCACTGTATAGTATTTCACAGCTAGGTGCACTGTATCATTTAACCTTCCCTGTGTGGGTGACTTTCCTCCATTTAGGCATTTAGGTGGCTCCTGGTTATTACAAATAGGACTATGGCAAACACCCTTGGACATGCCTCTTTGAATCCAAGTAGAAAGATTTGGGTAGGGTAAATGCCAGCTGTGGATTTTCCGGGGCCCAGGGGCATGCACAATGACATTGTAATCCATACTGCCACAGTGCTCTCCAAAAAGGTGGCACCAAATCACACCCCCGCCAAAGGTGCATGACCCAGCCTGCTTCTCAGCACTACCCTCTGGCAATGGATCTGTTTAATCTTTGTCATTCTTGTCACTCTGTTGGGTCGACAGGGACATCTTTGTTGTTTTCTGTCATGGTTATTCTAGTAGTTCTTGTTTACCTTTCTATATTGCAAAAAGTTTAGTCTTACAGAAGAGTTGTGACAATTCGGGGTTCTGAGAGAGCCTTTGTCCAGCTTCTAACGTGAGCATCCTACATAACCATAATACAGTGATTAAAACGAAGACATTAACACTGGTGGAGTTCTATTAACGAAACTTCAGACTTTACTCAGATGTCGCTGATTTTCCCACTCGTGTTCTGGTCATTTTCAGTTTTGCTTCCCTAATTACTAGAGAGATTGAACATCTTCTCAAATGTATTTTGGCCATCTGTGTTTGTTCTGTAAAAATGCCTGTTCAAATTCTTTTTCTTTTTTTTTAAAGATTGTATTTATTTATTTGACAGAGAGAGAGAGACAGCGAGAGAGGGAACATAAGCAAGGGGAGTGTGAGAGGGAGAAACAGGCTCCCCGCTGAGCAGAGAGCCCGATGCAGGGCTCAATCCCAGGACCCTGGGATCATGACCTGAGCTGAAGGCAGATGCTTAACGACTGAGCCACCCAGGCGCTCCAAAATGCCTGTTCAAATTCTTTGCCCATTTTTACCCTCTTGGATTGTTTGTCTTTTTCTAATGATGTGTGGAGGTTCTGTATTCTTCCAAGCTCACGTAGCTAATTAGTGGCCAACCTGGGAAGAGAACCCAAGTCTGACCTGATTCCCTATTTCCACAATGAACGCTCTGTCCTCAGTTCTCCCGACTCTCCCTTCTTTACTTCCTTGGTCCAGGCGTAGTGGTCCCCAGCTGGGAGATCATGTTCTTATCAGCATTCCTCAGAGAAGCACAGTGGGGCCAGGCTAGCTCATTCATTCCACTCATCATTATTGGGCTAATGACATTAGCAGCCATCTGGGATGGGCCTTTTCTGGATGCCAGCTCACTTTCTGGAAAGTCTTTTTTTCCTTGGCCCTGAGACAGACTACACAGAACTCTGGCTGCCGAGGCCTATGAATGCACCATTTGGCCAATTGTCCCCTCCTTAATTGCCACCCTGGCAACCATAAAATGTCCTGTACTGGCAGAACGGAAGCTGCGGGAGAGAGTGCTGGGGGCCCTGCAATTCCCAGAACACCACCCAGGATGTTCCATCTTCCTCTCAGGGTACTCTCACATCCTCCAGTGGGAGCTCCAGAAATTGGCAGAAGATGGCGCCTGGGCACCAGAGGCAGGGTGTAAAGGCAGCCTCCCTCTTGACTATTCTGGTCCCACCCAACCATTGGTGCCTTGAGAAGAGAGGCTGTGCCTTGTTTTCTTAAATATTCTTTTCCCTCTGGCTTGAATATGGGGCTAACCAGAAATCGTATCATTTGTAGTTACTCTAGACAAAGATGGAGATGGGACAGGACACCATTTGTCCCTGGTCTGGTCCCAAACATTTGGCAGGGCGGGTGGTGTAGTGTTTTGAATGGTGGCCCCCCAAAATATATGTCTACCTGGAACCTGTGAATGTGACTTTGTTTGGAAGAGGGATCTTTGTAGAGGTAATTAGTTAAGAACCTCAAGTTAAATTCATCCTGGGCGATCCAGGTGGTCCCTGAATCTAATGACAAGTGTTTTTGTAAGAGGAAGGCAGAGTGAGCTCTGAGGCACGCAGAGAAGAGGAGAAGGCCACATGAGGATGGAAGCGGAGACTGGAATTAGGTGACCACAAGCCTAAGGAATGCCTGGAGTCACCAGAAGCTGGAAGAGGGAAGGAAGGATACTCCCTAGAGCCTTCAGAGGGAGCCTTTGCCCAGCTTCTAAATGTCTGGGTCATACTGATACCTGAATTCCAGACCTCTGGCCTCCAGACTGTGAGATAATAAACTTCCATTGTTTTAAGCTGCCCAGTTTGTGCTGTTTGTTACACAGGACATTAACACAGGTGGGCACCAAGCAGGGTACTAAAACCTGTGATCCTTGACGGGACAACAGAAATCATTGGTCCTGTTGCTGCCTGAATAAGAAAAGGAGGGCTGCAGAGAGAGGTGACATGCCTCTGACCAGCATAAACAGAGCCAACATGTTCCATTTATATAGAGCAGCAGTGTGGCCATTTCCACAGGTGACAGATAGAGAGCCAGACACGGGTTCTCCATCATGGAAAGAAGATGGGCATTTTCTCTGTGGAAAACGGAGGGCAGGGGGTGGAACTTGCTTAGAGCACCTGGGTAAAGCACCCAACTCCTTCCCAGACCCCCTCCAGGCCCTGGGGAAAGAACTCAGAGTTTGCTTTTCTGACGAGCTCCCTGGTGATGGATCAGAGTCATTCAGAGAACTGCTGCTCCATGGCAGTGCTCCTGAAACTCTCATGAACACATGAACAACCTAGGGAGCTTGTTAAAATCCAGATTCTGACAACCCTTTGTACTATTTGACCCTGCTCTCCCTGCCCTTCATCTCTAGCCACAGCTGATTAAAACCGAGGGTAGACACCCGAGTCAAGGGCCCATGGGCTCACTGAGAGCCAAGGGTAAGACCCTGACCAAATAGAGTAAATCTAACAGAGTAATTCTCTCTCTCGAGACTCTGAATGGTGTCTGAATAGAGACTGTTGCCCATTGGTGGTGATCCCTGGGCCAAGAGACCATGATATGGAGTTGGGCCAGTGCCAAGATGGGCCAAGAGCAAAATGAATGTGCAGAAGCAGTTGGCTCAGGGAGGGGAGGAGGAAGTGAATGCCCAGAGACCATGCAGCCCCGAGAGGCAGAGAGGGCAGCTTTGCTTTCTGACAGCTTTCTAACTTATAATTCCCACGAGCCCCAGTTGGGCTCTTGGCCCTTGTGTTCTGAGAAATCTCATATCCTTCCAATAAGCTCTTCTTTTTCTTGAGATACTTTGAGTGGGTTCTTATTCCTTGCAGCCAAAAGGCTTCTAATTAATCAGAATGTTATCTGTACACTCTTCCACCTGCTTTTGACAGTGAAAACTCTCTGAGTCAGGAACTACATCCTGGGACTGCTCATCTCCAGGACCTTGGACAGGGCCCTGCACAGGGATGCCCGGGAGCATGGACTGGATCTCAGTGGATGCCATGTACAGAGGAATCAGGGGAAGGAGGAAGGAGCACATTCCAAGTGAGTGGAACCGTGGAGCAGAGGCATGGAGTGAGGATAAGCATGTACGGGGAACCACACACACTGAGTGGCTGGGGCCTGGTAGAAGGCCAAGTTGGCTGGCAGAGAAAGCTGGCTGTGGATGGCTTTCAACACCCAGCTGAAGAGTTGGGGCCGGTTTGACAGGCAGTAGGGAGGCATCTGAGGTCTTTCAGCTGGAGGGACATGACCAAGAACAACTGTGCTCTTTTCTGTAACAAAGATCCTAATGGTCCACGTGAGACACAACATCTTCAAATTAAGCCTGTAAAAGTAGGAATGGGAAAAATGGATCCCAGAGATTTTCCCAGTGCAGAATCAATTGGAAGTGGTAACTGGTGGACTTTGTGCTAAGCCCTGGAATGGAGAGTATTCCGTCAATAAACTGGAATAGGGAAATAAAAGATCTAACCTCACAATTAATCAGAGATAGGCAAATTTAAAGAGATGCTGTTTATCATGATGTCAAATTAGCAAAGATGTGGTAAAATGGTCACTTCCATATTTTGTGGCATGCACAGAAGATGAATTGTCACAAACATGATTTGGAAAGTAATTCAGCAAAATGAATTACAATCTTCAAAGATTTTCGTATCCCTTGTTTCCCAGAAGTAAAATGACTAGATCTACCTTATAGACATCTTCTAAAATAGATAAAGTAATTTACAGCCAAATACATTCTTCATGGTGCTGTAAGAAACAGACCAAACATCTGTAAAAGAATGTAAAATCTATAGTTTTATCTGCTCTAGAATATTACATAGCCCACTCCAAGAATAGGTTCAAAGGTTATATAGAACATTTATAGCAAAATACCAATATGTAAATGAAACACATGCAAACCTATGAAAGGAAAAGAAAATGGACAGAAATAAACCAAATTGTGTGTTTCCCCCTACTTTTTTGTCCTTCCTACTTTTTTCTCCAACGTAAAATAATATAACGGTAAAAACAAGTCCCCGGAGCCTGAAGTGAGAAGACACTCACTGCCGTTGTAACCGACACCCCGATTCCTGCCTATCCTTCCCTGACTCCCCTGTGCCTGGTTGTCCCCTTCGGAAAGAAATACACAGACTAGGGTTTTGCTGTTTTGCTCTTCCTTTGTCTCATCCGTTCCGCAAAATGTGTCATTCTCAAGCCCAGTGCTGGGAGCATAGGAGCTGTGATATGGGTGTTTGTTGACCTGGAATTGAATTCCCCATGCCTGCTATAACAAATTAACCACAAAGTTGGTGGCTTAAACACCAGATATATATTCTATCACGGTTCTGAAGCCAGTCATCACCCGGCGGAAGTCAAGAGGTCAGCAGGCCAGTGCTCCTTCTGGAAGCTCCAGAGGGGAATTCGTTCTGTGCTTCTTTCCAGCTGCTGGTGGCTGTTGGTGTTCCTCGGCTTGTGGCTACATCGTTGTGTCCTCTGCCTCTACCATCCCACTGCCTGATCCACTTCTGCTTGCATAACGCTTCTCTGCTTCCCTCTTATAAGGACTCCTGTGATTACATTTAGTGCCTGCTCAGATAATACAGGATAATCTTCCCGTCTTCAGATCCGTAGCTTAATCACATCTGCCAAGTCCTTTCTTTCCCATTTGTACAGAAGAACATTCACAGGTTCCAGGGATTAGTATATGGGTATCTAATTGACCACAGTCAGTTTTAAGGATTAAGCAAGGCCGGTGGAGATCAGCCCCGCCCTTGGCTTACACTCTTGTGTAAGTGGATGGATGGCCTGGAGGACACCCTGAGCTATGACGGGCAAGGATTCTCAGGAGGGCTGTCCCTCCTGCCCCAGTTCACTGCCCTGCCTGGGTCAGAACTGCAGGCACCAGTGAGGCTTTGCCCTGGCTGGGTTATGGGGTGGGGTGGGGGGCAAATAAATCCCTCTGGGATTTTGCCCAGAGGAGTTCTTTACTCTCTGGACCCAGGCGCCTTCTGCTTTAAGAAGACCAAGTATGTGGGGAAAGTGGACCTCAGGAAGCAATCTCTAAAAGGCAAACATTTGCATTCCAGAGAGGTCTCCTGTTTATGAAGGATTCTTGGGTTAGTTTCCAGATTCCTAGTTGTCTTGGCTATGTAACTGGCTTGCTGTGTGACCTCAGGCAGGCTGCTTTCCCTCTTAGTCTTCAGTTCTGGAGAGTTCCGGAAGGTGTCTGGAGGCAACACTCTCACTCAGACCCCGCACTCCGCTCTCTCCACCTGTCTTCTCTAGCATTCAAGTCCTTAAGAGGCTGGGGGAGGCTAAGAAAGGCATTTCTCAGAACAATGCCTCAGTGTTCTAGCAGCCCAAGGGTCTCCCAGCAGCAACCTTACTTTCCCTTTCCAGCCTCGCTTCCTGGGGTCTCTCTGAGACCCGTGTCCCATGATCCCAGGGGGGCCTTAGAGGAGAGTCCTAGAGGCCAAAGGGTAAGTCCTGGGGAATGTGACTCCTAAAGGTAAAACTAAGCATTTGGAAAGTGAACCAGTGGTGGGCAGGGATTTGTTCCCAAACATAATGAATAATCACTAAGGTGTCTGTGGAAGGGGTGTCCGTGGGCCTCCAGGAACAAGGACTAGGGTGGGAGACCATATGGAGAGTTCAACCTCCCAGCAATGGTCCAAGTGCTGGTGGCCACAAACACTTCTTCACGGTGTCCTGATTCTATGAAATGGGATAAGCGTCAGAGCAGGAACCATCTTCAAACATTAAGGACATTCAGTGATGGTGTGTCAAGACTATTTCATTTCATAAAATATTGAAATACTCTCAGAACCTCCACCTTCTCACCAAACTTCTAAAGGGTTAACCCTGAGCCAGTTGGGGCTTCAGAACTCTGCTGATGAGTAGGTTGTTATATATTTTTTGAATGTCATCCCTAATTGTGATGATTCCAGAGATCCTTAATGGAATGCCTCTCCCTGGCCCTTAAGGTGTGAGCCCACCTGCTCTTCTCTTACTGACCAGCAGGTGGCAGCACAAAAGCGCACAAAATTCAGGGTTACAGTCGGGGGGGAAAAGGCACAGGACCTTTCCTGTGTCCATCCAACTGCAGAGGGACCCCTCTTCCTGGTTCGCTGGTGATGTGCCTGTTCGCCCACTCATCCACCACATCCCACTGGGCATGGATGGGGGGGCACAGGAAGAGGATGAGCCCACTTCTGGGAGCTCAGTCCTGAGGAACTGTAAGCTGATTTGGGACAGATGGCATTTGGGCGTATGCCAAGTGCTGTCCAGGAAGCTCCCGCTCTAAACCCTGGGTGTCATGGGATGAGATAACGTGTATATCTAGCCTGTTGCTTGTTAGCTGTTGATACACATACGTCACCTCATTTAATCCTGACAACAAACCTACAAGGTAAATCTTAGCAGATCATTTTACAGACGAGGATATGGAGGCACAGAGGGGTGGTCTTGGTTGCTTGGTGTCACGGGGCAAGTGAATAGCAATGCTGAGCTCTGAGGTCTCAGGGTCCAGCTGCGTCCCCCTGAGCTAGCTGAAGAGATGCTTGACACTGAATCACGAACCTTCCTTATCAAGCAACACACACAACTACTCCTCAGTGAGAATGAAGGGCTGTACCTACTGGGCGGGGGGGGGGGGGGGGCGGTGTACAGGGTAAAGGACTGAGCAGACCCAGAGCTCTCCTGGAAGAAGCCTGCTTTGCAGACCAGGATGTGTGGAGGGGAGGGGGTTGAGGCATGGAGCTCGTCCCAGCTGTTGCGCTGGGAGGCAGAAGATCAGAGTTGTGTTCTATTTCTGCTATCCCATTGCTGTGTGACCTTCGGCAGGTCCTGATCCTCTCTAGGCTTTCCTTTTCCCAGCTGTGTATTAGAGCATCTCCTGGGTCCTTGCTGGTTCTCACTCTCCAGGGACTCCAGAAGCTCCAGCATCAAACTCTTTACTAACTCAAAAAAACCCAAGGCTGCGACTATTCACCTTAAGGGGTTCTTGCTGGGATTAAATGAGGCTACGCAGAGAAATGCTGGGTAGCCCGAGCAAAGCACAGCCCCAGAGCCAGGGCTCGGCCACCTGGAACTCTGCATGTGGCCTCAGGAAGCTTGTTTCTGCCCTGGCCCCGTCTTAGGCTTCACCTGTCACTGGTAGAGCTCCCAGGGAAGCAGATGCTAAGATGGAGTCAGGAATGCAAAGGCAGTGGAGGAAGCAGGTGGGGGCCGGGCCCGGCGGGGGGGGGGGGGGCAGGGCGTGGCTCAGTCTGGAATGCAGGCCTGCCACCTCCTGGGCTTGTGCAGCGGGGCTCAGGGGCAAAGACTGCCCATTTGAGGATCCCAGTGTTGGGTGGAGATGCCTGGGCCCTGGCTCCGTCATCTTGCTCCGTCATTAGCTGGCCCTCCATGTCCCCCACCTTCCTGAAAAGCGACCTGGGCTGGTTAGCTGAGGGGACGCCAGAGAGGGCTGTCGACCAAATGCCCTCCTCGAAGGGAGGTCTGAGCATTGCATCTCAATGTCTGCCCTGTCCTGTGGGGTGGGAGGTCCCAGGCATCAGCACCCCCACGCCCTCAGGCCCAGGGCAGGCCTGGTGGGGCAGAGCTGAGTCTGAAGGGAACAGCAGCAACAAGTCAGAGCCCAGGTGTACATGTGTGTGCATGTGTGCACGC
Source organism: Eumetopias jubatus (assembly GCF_037043125.1). Taxonomy (NCBI): domain Eukaryota; kingdom Metazoa; phylum Chordata; class Mammalia; order Carnivora; family Otariidae; genus Eumetopias; species Eumetopias jubatus. The sequence continues at coordinate 97,999,462 of NW_028274816.1, forward strand.
GTGGCAGTTGTGTACAGGTATGTGCCAGTGTCCAGTACAGGGACATGTGCTTGGGCATGAGCCTGCACACACGTGTGTGCAGGGTATGGAGGTACACACTCGTGTGTGTATGGACATGTACCCAAGGGCCCTGTCTGGTTGTGTGCACATGCCCACACGCATGTGCATACATGTATGCACACGTGCAGTATCCTGTGTCCCTCTGGCATGCAGGTGGGGGCTGCCGGCTCTGGGCACGTCTGACAGGTGGCAGCTCGGTCCAACCACCTGGGTTCAACCCAGTCCCTGGGAAGGGAGCTGGCAAAGTGAGGTAGAACCCACAGATGAAAAGGGACACTGGCTCTGGGGTCAGGGCAGGAGTGGTGGTGGTGGGGGGGGACCCTGGGCCGCCAGAGAACAACAGCAGAAGCCCTGCGAGGTTCCTGGAGCCCAGGCTCAGCCCCTTACCCATTTGGTAGGGGTGAGGTAGAGAGTATTATTCTCCCCATTTTACAGATAGCATGCTCTCTGAACGTTTGCCTCTGCTAGGTGGAGCAGAGAGGACAGAGTAGGACTCACCCTTCCCTGATTGGGGGGGAGGAGCTTCTCTCCCCTTGAGAGTCCCGTCCTGCAAGGCAGGCATAGTTCCTGCCCCAGGGAGCCGCTCTGACCGCAAATTCCCAGGAGATAGGATGTCCTTTGTCCTCCAGTCTGGGGGTGAGGGGGCCGAGAGCACTCCCCCCTCGGGCCTGGTGGAGGGGTGGAGCCCACCCCTGGCAGGCCCAGTGACGCAGATCAGCAGTGGGGAGGCCGCCTGGGCTGGGGGTGAGCCAGGACCTGCGGAGGCCCCTCTGTCCAGGCCAGATGGCTGCCGGCTCCGGTGGGAGGGGCTGCCAACCCCGCCGGTCAGTGTCCTGGCCCAGGTTCCACACGCTGCCCTTGCCCAGTCCAGGCCTTCAGGTTTGCGGAGCGGGCCAGTGAGGGGGCGTTCTTCGAGATGCGCATTACCAGCCGCCCTGCACTGACCCCTTACTCCCCACGCCCAGGGCCCAGCCAGCCCTTCAGGGTCCCATCTCTGCACTGACCAAGGCCCTGCGGGAACCCAGGAAGGTGGTCTGGGCAGTGAGGCCTTCTTCATGGCATCTCCTTTTCCTCCAGAGTTCAAGCTGGATCAACTCTTCGTTCATTCATTCCTCCAGCAAAACATAAATCAAGTGCCTACTGCACCCCAGCCCTGTTGTGGGCTCTGGAACCACACAGATGCATAAGACAGAGCGGCCCCTGCTCTCATGGAGCTGACACCGGCCTGGGGGAGGTGAGACCTCCCCCAGTGTGACCGAGGCTGGGGTCTACTTTAGAAAGGGTCATCAAGGAAGGCCTCCTTGAAGAGGCGGCATGTGAGCTGGAGCTGAAAGGAGAAGGAGCCAGCCAGGCCCAGTGCTGGGGGTGGGAGGAGAAGAAAGTTCCAGGCAGGGGAACCCTGTGGGGGGAGGGTGGGTGTGGGGGAGCCTGGTGTGCACTCCCTGACCAGAAGAGGTAGGAGCAGGGATGCTGGGCGTGGAGCGGTTGGTGGGGGAGTCGGGGGCCAAGACTCAGACGCCTGGTGGGAGTTGGATTTAGGGGAGTGATGGAAACAGAATTAACATTCATAAAGCATGGCATCAATCAGCCAACTCATTCCAACCTCCCCCAAACCCTATGATAAATGGGGTTTTTATTATTATTCCTTTTTACAGATGAGTGAACCATGGCCTTGAGAGGTTAAGTCACTTGCTCAGCGACACACTGTAGGTCAGCGGTAGAGCTGGAATTTCCAGTGGACAGCTGGCTCAAGGACCCTAACCATTGTACCACACTGTCTCTCCCGTCCAACAAAGCTTCCTCCAGGAGGCCTTCCCTGACCCCAGAGTTCATTTCCTTCGTTAAGCAACATAGAACCACACCATCCAACCTAAAAAACCATGGGGTCCTCAAGAGGTCATCTCGTCCGTGCCCCTGCCTCCAATAGACACGGTATTATAAGTCCCATTTTGAAGATGAGACTAGGGTTCATGTCCAGAATCAGTGAAGGGGGTGTGGGGACTAGAGCCCTGACCTTCTAAATTCTTCCACTCAGTTTCCGATCTCTCCCGCCCTGCTTTGAGATGATTCTCGGGTTGTTTCTGGTCTGTTCTCAGCTCAGCATGCTTCCCCAGCTAGACAGCAACCTCCTTCTGTGCTCCCCACAGGGTGGTGCACACAGCAAGTGCATACTCAATGTCTGTGGATGCAATGGGTGGATGAGTACAGGAACACGCTGGGTGTGTGCTGCGCTATCCAGGATGCCTCGAGCAGGGATGTTTGGGGGGAAGGGTGGATGTGAGCCCGCACTGGAAGGGTGTCTAAGAGCGTTTTAGTGAACCTGGGTTAGGGTATTTCTGTCTGGGACGAGAAGGGCATCCCAGCCAGAAGGAATAGCATGTGCAAAGAGAGAGAGGGGAGGGGGAGGACATGGTGTGATCAAGGAACAGTAATGGTTCCGCTGGACCTGAGCATGAGGTAGGGGTGGGACCGCAGGGGTGGGGGCTATCAGTCAGGCCGAGGAGCTGGGGCTCTGGCGTGGAGGGTGGGCAGGTGGGGAGAGGGCAAGCGGCTGTCCAGTAAGCCCTGGGAGCAATTCCTGACCTTGCTGAGTAACTTCGTGCAAGTCACGTGCCCTCTCTGGGCCCGTTAACCACTCAGCACAACTGGGGGGTGGCACCCAGCCTCAGAACCTTCTGGGCCCTGCATGGAGTTATTCTGTGGTCGCTGCTTTCTTCCAGTCGCAACAGACAACGGAGCTCTGCAGGGTAGATGTGGGATATCTTTAATGCCCCCATTTCTTTCTGACCACGTGCGGCTGCGCTGACGTACCCTGCCAGCCCTCCCAGAGGCACGCGTCTCAGGGTTCCCGTTCACAAGGGAGGCTGCGTCGACATACTCGTCTTTACCTTCAAGCCCTTCCTCTTGTGGAGCCCCGTCCGGGGCAGGCCAGCACCGTGGGCCTGGGGCTGGGCCTGGGCGTGGCCCAGCTCTGAGGGCGGTGGCATCAGTCGCCTTATCGGTTTCAGCATGGCGGTCGGCATCCACGGCGTCGGCTCCTCCGAGGCCCCAGAGGAGGCAGGAGACAGTTCATCAGGGTCCAGGTTGGCATCACTCCAGCCCTCGGAGCTGTCCCTGTGGCCATGCAGACCAGCGGCTTCATCCTCAGATGCGGTGGCAGTCTCAGCCGTGTCCTCCCCCAGGTTGCTGTCCAAGTCCCCTGCTGGGTGGCCGGTGGCGCCCTCAAACTTGCTGGCCGTGTGGACGTCTGCTGTATCCTCCTGCTGCTTCTCCGAGCCAAATGAAGGCGCGCCACGGAGCCCCGCCACGGGCTGGGCGCGTGTCCTGGCTCTGCCCTGGCCGGTCCAGAAGAGGGTGAGCTCTTGGCGGCAGGCGGCCACGGCCAGGCTGGTGAGCAGGGTGCTGGACACCAGGTACAGCAGGGCGGGCTGGCCCATCTGCATGAGGACCATGGCGACAAAGGTGACCAGCAGGCCCACGGCGTAGGCTGCGGTGCAGGCCACGAAGTAGACCTGGCGTGAGCGGATTTGCACATCAAAGCGGTGACAGTAGGCCACCAGGAAGCCAGGGACCACGATGTCACCGAAGCCCAGGATGGAAAAGGCCTGGTCGCACAGCGTCAAGGCCGAGAAGCTCAGCCGAGGCACTTTGAGCACCATGGGTAGCCTCTCGTGGCTCAAGGAATCCATGGGGCCCGAGGCTACTTCCACCATGATGCTCTCCCCGGTCCTGGTGAGGAGCGGCGTGACAAAGACAAAGAAGACATCGAAGGCCAGCAGGGCCAGCAGGAAAGAGGCACAGTTCTTGAATGTGGGCAGCCGCACCCGCCGCAGAACGAAAAGGCAGTAGGCCACACCGAGCGTGTCCTGCAGGAGCCAGGCCCAGCGGTCCTCATTGCGGTGGGCAACCCAGAGGGCGGTCACTGCGGCGCACAGGCCGGCCAGTAGCAGCAGGGGCAGCCGTAGACGGGCTCGCTGGCTGGCCACGGGCCACTGGAATTGCTGCAGGGGCAGGTGGTGCACCAGCGGCGCCAGGCAGGTGTAGAGGCTGGTGCCCGCACCCAGGCCGAAGATGGCGATCATGACATAGACAAAGCGGTCGTAGAAGTAGTAGAGCAACAGCATGATGGAGCAGGATATGGTGGCCACGGCCCCCGTCATGGCCGGCGTGAAGTCCACCGGCACGTCCTCATCTTCTCCTTCCTGCCCCCCTGCGGCCGCCGCCGCCCCCTGCTGATCGAGCCCGCCGGGCCCCCCTCCTCCTCGGGCCCGGCGCCGCTGCAGCTGGTCTGCCTCGGTCAGGCCCGCCCAGTAGCCGCCGGCAGCCACGGTGCCCACAGCCAGGATGAAGATGACCACCATGTTGTAGTCGAGGATGGGCTCGGGGGGCGCGTACAGGGCCACGCGGACCACGGTGCTGCCGTGGGTGTGGCTGAGCATGTCAAGCATGTCGCTGTAGCGGAGCACGGCCACAGGGATGGTGAGGCCCGGCAGGGGCTGGTGGGGGTCCTGGGATGCCGGCGTGGTATCTGCACACTGTTGGCCGCTGACCCGGCTCACGATGAGCAGCCCGTGGGCACCTTGGCCCTGAGCCAGCCAGCCCTTAGCATAGAAGCTGCAGTTGTCCCTCATAACCATGGCGGTGGTGTGGCGGAGGGGCCGCTGGCTGGCGGAGCTGGGCTGGGCCCGGTGGGAGGAGTCCTGGCCTGGGCACCAAGGTGCCATGGTGCCATCGTGCAGGGGCAGGAGTGGGGCGTGGTGCAGGTCCCGCGGTAGGGTGACATAGTCAGAGCTGAACAGGATGCAGTAGTCCTTGCTCCAATTCTCTGACACCACGTGGACCACGCCGTACTCCCCCCGGGCCATGGTGCTGGTGAGGAGGAAGAGGAAGCAGCCCAGGAACGCCATCCTCCTCAGCGGCTTACTGCTGCGTCCCAACGTGGTAGCGGCCCCCAGGGGCTGGGTGTGGCCCCGCTGTCACAGAGCAGCCTTGCCTCCTGTCTGGGAAACTGGAGCCACACCTACCTAGTCACAAAGCGTCGCAGCCAGGGCCCAGGGCACTGCTTGGGAGCACAGGGTCCTTCTTCGGTGCCCGCCCCCCAGCCCTGCCTCCGGTAGAGAGGTCCCTCGGGTCCCCCCTCTCTGCTCAGCTCCTGGTGGGCCTGGATCACGTACTTTGAAATAAGACATGAGAGGATGGGGTTGAGGATCCCAGACATGAATTCTGGACCAACTTTGACCCTTACGGACTGGGTAACTGGGCAGATGCTTCTCCTTTCTGCACCTCTGTTTCTTCAGCCGCCAAGAAATGAGAACACTGGACCTGAGGGTTTCTTTTTTTTTTTTTTTAAAGATTTTATTTATTTATTTATTTGAGAGAGAGAATGAGAGAGAGAGAGCACATGAGAGGGGGTATGGTCAGAGGGAGAAGCAGACTCCTGCTGAGCAGGGAGCCCGATGCGGGACTTGACCCTGGGACTCCAGGACCATGACCTGAGCCGAAGGCAGTCGCTTAACCAACTGAGCCACCCAGGCGCCCCTAGACCAGAGGGTTTCTGAGGCCCCTGGGAGCCCTGGCCTCAGTGACCTTGCAAACTTTTATTGAGCACTTACTAAGTGCCACATACTTAATCTGTACTCATCACGTCCTCGCAGGGAGGTATTACTATATCCAGCTGGCCTGAGGCTGCGTGACGTCCTCCAAAATCCATGCTCCAAGTAACATGTGACCAGAATTTCATTTCTAGCTTCCCTTGGAGTTAGGAAAGGCCATATGGTCAAGTCCTTGCCAATGGAATTGAGCAGAAATGATGTGAGCCCCTCAGGAGCCTGGACAGAGATCATGAGCCTCCTCGTTTGTCTCTTCCCTTCTGCCAAATCAGTCATGGGAAGGCCATTGACTATGGTGAGGAGGACATAGCCCTAAGGGATGGAAAGAGAGAAAGGAAAGGAAACAGGACCCTGGATGTTTGCACAGAGCAGTGGTATGGGATGCTCACCACGGACTCTTGGACACATTATCTTCCTTAAGCCCTCGGCTCATTGTGGGTCTCTTTGTTATAGCAGATTACCTTACCTGAACACCCCCACTTCATGGGTGAGTAAACCTGAGCTCAGAGAAGCCCACCCCACAGGCCTTGGATCCAGCTCCCACACTGACCCCCTCCCTTCGGCCTTGAGCTGTCCAGGGAGCTGCCCGGCTCTTTGACTGCAGAAGGCTTCTTGGCCATGCAGCTCTGCCCCCTACCTGGAGGCCTCGCCCACTGCTTATTCTCATCCTTCAGGCCTGCACCCCAATGTTCTCTCCACCACCATGGCCAGGAGCAAACAGGCCCCCTTCTTAGCATTCATGATCACAACTCAGGTCTTTGCTTATGTGTTTCCTGGTTTATTTTCTGTGTCTCCCTGGTCGAGTTCCATGAGGACAGAGACCTTGTTCATCTCACTGCTGCTCTCAGATTCTGGAATAGCAAATGATACTCAGAAAATATGTGTGGGATGTGTGCATGAATGACCCTGCTTTTCAGTAGGAGGGACTGAGGCCCCGGGCAGTGAAGAGACTTTTCCAAGGTGACACGTGAGTGGTAGAGATGAGATGGAAACCCAGGCTGTTGGGCGGAGGATCTTATGGCTAACGCTGCCATGCTCTCACATTGTGCTCAGGGGACGGTGGCCGGCCCGCTTGTCCCAGATGACTGGGACTGGCTAGCAGATGGGTGTGTTGAAAAAAATCGGTTGAAGATGGGACTCATTAAAAATTCACCCCCATACTTTACATTTGGTATTTAGAGGTGAGACCTTTGGAAGATAATAGTGTCATGAGGGTGGAGCCCTCGGGAATGGGATTGATTTCCTTATAAGAGACACAGGAGAGAAGATCTCCCTCTCCACCTCATAAGGATCCAGCCTAATGGCGGCTGTCTGCAAACCAGGGAGAGAGCTCTCACGAGGAATGCACTCAGCCAGCACCTTGATCTCACACTCCCCAACCTCTCGGAACTGTGTGAAATCATACTTGTTGTTTAAGCCCTGGTCTATTTGTTATACAGCCCATGCTGACTGAGACAAAGTCCAGAATCAAGGTGTCAGCAGGGCCATGCTCCCTCCAAGACTCTGGGTAGGACCCTTCCCCATGTCCTTCCTCACCCCTTCCTCATTTGGGTGGTGGCTGGCAGTCCTTGGTGTCCCTTAGCTGCAACCATATCCCTCGCATCTCTGCCTCTGCTGTCCTGGGGCCTTCTCCCTTGTACTGCATTGGGGCCCATCCGGTGACTTCATCTTAACATTATTACATCTGCAAAGATCTCATTTCCAAATAAGGTCACATTTACAGTCCTGAGGTTTAGAACTCCAACATATTTTTGGGAACACAAGTCAACTTAGAAAACACATTTTATTTTCACTTTCACAGAGCATCCAGTCACTGATCTCCTTAAGGCATCTGCTTTGATTACGGGTCCATCCCCTGGAGTTCCAAGTCACCTTCCTTGTAAACTTCACGCTGATGAGACACCATCCGTAACACCAAGCTTTGGGTTCTTTGGGGGCGGGGGGAGTGGAGGGCCAGCTTCAAGGACCTTGCAAAGTGGTTGGCAACTAGAACCACGTGGACTCTGCCAATCTCTTCCCACCCAGATATTTCCATTTGTCTCATCCGCACCTGAGTTGACAGCTAATTGTTTGTGTGACTCAGATTGTGTCTTTCAACTGAGTTTTCAGAAGAGACAACATTTCTCCTTGTTTGTGCAATTCTGTTTCATCCATGGCTATAACATTTAATTCAATTACAAACAGTAATTGCAATGACAAGGTAACTGCCAAAAATACATTAGGGAACAGAGCCAGCAGACTGGTAAGCGTACCCCCAGCTGGTGCGGGGACACATGGCAGGGCCTGGGGACTGGGGAAGGCTGCCCACCGCTCCTCCCGTGGGCTCCCACGGAAGCAAGACCTCTCTGCATTCCGGCACCTAGATCTGAGCACGGCAGGGCAGCTGGCCAGCCCCTCCCTGAGTGCTGTGATAAGAAAACTGTCTGGACCCCCGCTGATGTTCAGCTTAGACCCTCGCTCCGGGCCCCGCTCTCCCAACACAGGGAGTCTTGGATCTCTTAAAAACTGACCAGCACACCCACTGAGGTGGCTGTTGTTGAAAACATTGCTAGTAACAAGTTCTGGTGAAAATGTGGAGAAATTGGAACTCTCCTACATTGCTGGTAGGCATGTGGAATGGTGCAACTGCCCGTAGAAAGCCATTTGGTGGGTCCTCCATAAATGAAACGTATGACCCAGCAATTCCACCCCCAGGGTATATAACAAAAGGATCGAAAACAGGTGTTCAAAAAAAAAAAAAACTTGTATGTGAATGTTCATAGCAGCACTATTCACAATAACATGGACTAGGCGGAAAGAACCCGAGCGCCTTCAGCGGATGAATGGGTAGTGTGGGCTCTATACAACAGAATGTCATTCAGCCATAAGAAGGAATGAAGTTCTGATACCTGTTATGATGTGGATGAATCTTGAAAACGACCGGACACAAGAGGACAGATATTGTATGGTTCTACTTTTAGGAAATATCCAGACTCAGGCAAGCTACAGAGAGAGAAAGCAGGTCCCTGGTGGCTGGAGGCTAGGAAGGTGGGATGGGGAGTGACTGCTTAATGGGAATGGGGTTTCCATTAGGGTGATGAAAAAGTTCTGGAACTAGACCACTCTATGCCCCTATTTGGGGGTGCCCGCCCTTCCTCCTTGATCTACCTTTGGATTCCTGGTGTCCTGTTCAAAGAATTCTCTTTAGGCTCACTCCCTCTGAGGCTTTTCCTGGGACCTGGCTCACTGAATGCTTTTGGGTGTCTATCCAATCCCTGCTTCCCCAGATCCTCCCAACCCCCCCACCAAGGCCCTGGAGCTGCTCTTCTCTCTGGCTGTTTGCAGGGGCGCCCCGCACAATGCCATGGAAGGCATGGTCACTCAAGTGGCTGATGCTGGCTAGAGGCGATGTCTCTGCCTTCTGTTTGGGGGAACACCTGGAGCATTTATCTTTATCCACTCAGGGCAGCAAGGACAGCTGACTTCGCAGAGCAGGCCTTAGCCCAGTGTGGCTGCTCAGGAAGGGTGGGGAAGGCGCCCAGTTTACCTGGCCCACTCACTGCCCTCACTTCCTGGCCCAGCGCTGTCCTAGATGCATGTTCTAGAGATGGTACAGACACTGAGAAGGGACTGGATCCCCATCTGCTCCCTGCCCGACTACCCCAGTAATGAAGGCGAGAGACAGGACGTCCTGCAGGTCTACCTCCACGTCGTCTCCTGCCCCTGCTGGGCTCCCGCTCCACTCTCCCAGTCTCCTCTTGGTATACTGAGCACACGGCCCCCGCCCCTGCTTCTGCCCCCACCTGCCTTGGCCCAGTGGGCAATGAGGCTGGGCAGCAGGCATCTGTCCGGGACCCCTCGGAGGGGCACTGGGAGTGGGTGGCAGTCTGGTGGCCGAAGATGGTCCCTGGAGTTATCTCCAAACAATGATCTCATTGATGTTTCCAACACACATAGAGCTTTGAAAAATATATGTGGTGCAGTCCTGTCTTGAGCCCGAGCCTGACCAGCTGGATCTGCAGGGTTGGCGGGCTGTACAAGGTAGGGATAGCAGGCAGTGCTCTGGCATGAAACAGCAACAGGGCTGGGACACTCGGAGACTGGGCCGGGCTCAGGAGTGGGCTCCCTGACACCCACGCTTTGTAGGGGCCAACTTCTACAACCAGCTTTGTGTCTGCATGCTGTTAGTCCACAAACTAGGGAAACTGAGGAATTTCTCTAGGGAGGGTGTTGGAGGGACCTGTGGGGCAGAACTGCTGCATAGGGTTAAACACGGTAGAGGCTGAGTGAGGCCAGCCTGGGCTCACATCCAGCCATGCCACTGCTGGGTGCCCTGGGGCAGGCCTTGTACCCTCTCTGTGCCTCCCTTTCCCCATCTGTTAAGTGGGGATAACAGCCCCTGCCTCACAGGGTGGTATGAAGAGTAGGTGAGGGGCTTGACTGTGCCTGGCACCTAGTAAGCACTCAATCAATGATAGTATTGCTGGTGTTGAAATGCAGAGACCAGCTCCCGTTTCTCTTTGGACTGAGGGTGGGCAGTTGAGTTTGAAGTCAAGGGGCTCCATGAGATGATCCTGAGCGACCCTTGAGCTGGGGGCTGATGACCCCCCTGCCTGGGCTGAGCAGAGCCTGGGTGGGTGCAGGGAGACCCACAGAAGCTTCTGGTGCCCTGGGCTGCACTGTTTGCAGTTAAGTATCCTTTTAAGGGGTGGAGGGGTGGAGGATGTTGGAGAGGAGGGGAGTGCATGCTGGGAATCAGGATGGACGTACAGAGAACCCTCACTGCTTCCACCCAGCTGAGCTCAGCAACTGGACACTGGCCTTGCCATTTGGGGCTGGTCCTATCTTCACCTGGGACTTGTCCCCAACCAGACAAGGCCTGGTTGAGGCCTCCTGCTGCCCCCTCCCCCCAGAGCTGCTCTATCTGTCCTGGCCTCCTGAAACCCCAGCCCAGTGCCTGCAGCCCACTGAGGGGGCGGAAAGAGCCCCGAGACTTTGATCTCAGTGGGATCCCCAGGCCTCAGTTTCTTTGGCTGTAAAATGGGATGGTTCCTGCCTCCATGAGTTACTTGAGGATTAGATAATAAATGCTAAAAAGGATTTGGCTGATTGCAAAGCAGTTTACAAATGCCCACAATTAAGGTATTATTATCTGGATTCTAAAACCTCCCTCCCTCCCTAGCACGTGTTTTTCCCACATCTGACTCCCTCCGCAGTCCTATCCCAGGGTATCTGACCCAGTAGCGGCAGCAGGACTGAGGAGGCCTGGAGGGGAAACTGAGGACCCAGGGCAGGGGCCATGTTGTCACACTCAGAGATGGAGGGGCCTGAACTGGAAAACCAAAACCCCACAGGGCAGTTTTTCCTCCATCTGTGCCCCTGAAGGAGGGTCCCAGGGAGAAATGGGCTCAGATGGGGTACTCCAGAGACTGCAGCCTCTGGGTGCGACGTGGAGAAGAGCTCTCCCAGGCTTGGGGGAGGGGCTGGTCCTGCAGTGAACCCCCCCAACACCCTGCAGCTGCCCCAGTGTAGTGACATATGTATCCATCTGATCATCACACCCCCACTCACTCCGAAAGGACTTCTTCCCACCCAGTCCATAAACCGAACCTCAGGGCACAGTGACCCTCAGAAACCCCATCTGGGGGCCTATCTTCACCCTGGTCCCTGAGCCATGGGCTGTGGAAGGGTTAAACTCTGAGCTCCTGCCTGTGGCAGAGGAGATACAGTTCTTTGGGACCTGGATGTTCCTGAAGCAGCCCCTTCTCCCTTCTCTCTCTGAATGGGAAGCATCCTGAGGCTCACTGGGACCAGCTCGTGCCTGCCCAGGGCCCCCGAGCAGCTTCTCTGATGACTGTCAGCCTCGCCTTGGAGGTGGCCTCTGACGTCCTTCCAGAGCTGATGGCTTCGCAGTTGGCTGCTGGTACTCGTCTTGGGAGTGCTGCTCATCTCTGCCCCTTGTGCTGAGCCTGGCAGGGCTGAATGCACAGCAGGTGCTTGGAGGGGGCCCAGGAGGCACCAGCAGGAAAGGGGCAGAGCCCCAGCTCGGCCCCCCGGGACCTCTTCGCCATGCAACCTCCTTCCAATGTCCCCCGCTCCTCCCAGGCTCTTCCATCCTTGGGGAGCCCCTGCCCCCACAGTCCAGCTTGTGCAGGAGAAGTTTTGCTTTCTCACTTCTTCACTGGGTGAAAGGCAGAGTTGGGAAAGATGCCTCGATCCTGGGCACTTCTGGTCCCTCCGGTTTGACACGTCCCTCTCTGGGACTTCGCCCTCACCCCCCACTTGTTCCGGAGGCTGTCAGCCCATCTCTGTCCTGGTGCGTCTGGTCCCCTCCCTGTGTCCCTGGTCCGAGACCCAGGAGTGAGAGCCAGGCTGCCCTGTCCCTGGGTGCCAGGGTGAAGTTTCTGTGTCCTACCCTCTCTCCTGCCCCGGGAGCTGGTGCGGGCTGCCTTCCACAGCACACTGCTGTGCCCGGACCTTCTCTCCTGGTCTTGTGGCCCGTGTGGCAGGGGGAAGTGCACCCGGGAGCAGCCTTCCTCCCTTGTGTCCCCTGGGGTGGGCTGAAGGCAGGGTGGGCCCCACTCCAGCTCCCCAAGCCTCTGCAGTAGGATTATGCTCCAGCTGTCTCCTGCCGTGGCTGTGGGGTGGGCATCCGCCACTCTGCTGCCTCCCTTTCCTGGCCTCGTGCCCCCACCCGCTTCCTGTGCTCCCTTTCCCTGAATCGGTTCTGGAAACCTTGTCTCTGGGTCTGTTTCTGGGGATCTCAAGCCGAGGCAGTGTCAAGGCCTCCCTAACTCTACCTCCTGCTTCCAGCTCCACCCCTCCCTTGGGGCTGGGACACATTCCTGTCGGTCCCATTGCCACACCTTGGCTCAAGCTGTCCCCATAGTCCCCCGCTCCATCCAAAGTGTCCTTGGCCAGCACTGTTCACACGTGGCCCTTCTCTCCCCGTGACTCCCCCCTTCTATAAGAGCCGTCTTTGTCAGCTGGGTCTGCAGACCCATGCCCCCAGTTGCTCACCTCGCACCCCATCTGGATGGGTGTGGGTGGTGTCAGGTTTCCCAGCCACACGCAGGCCCCAAAGACTGAAAAGCGGCCTCCGTTTCTCTGTGTGCTCCCCACCCAGCCCTGCACAGTCCAGGCCTTCACAGATGCTGGTTATTTACAGCAGCCTCCCCACCAGAGCTGACACCCTTTTCTCTGAAAGCCCGGCTCCACTGGCCCAGTACTTCCGGCCACAGGAGTTTCCAGGGGGTGCTGGCTGGTTGCCCCAAGAGCCAGCTGTCCTGCTCCAGGACACTCAGGCAGAGAGGGGTCAAGTGCCCTGCCCCTCCTCCTACCTTCGATTAGCTAATCGTGCTGCCCCAGAGGGCATCCAGGGGACCACAAACACCTTGTGACCAGCAGAGAGGCTGCCCCGGAGGCCAGACCACTGAAGCCAGCAGGCAGGGGGGCCCTGAGTATTCTCCGACCCCTGAAAGGGAGCCTGGCTTTGTCTGGGGCACACCCTGGTTCTTGCTCATAGGACACTCCGTCTCCCTCCCACCCCCATCTTCCCACACAGGGGGAGACACCAAGAACAGGAGGTGACAGAAAGCAGGGTGTGATACTGTGGGTGGTTAAGGAGGGGGAGCCTGAGTGGCCTGCAGGGGAGTAAAGGTCCAAGGGTGCGAGGCAGCAAGACAGGGCATTTCTGATGGCAGTGCCACAGATGAAATCACGGTGGCTTGGGAGGATTTCTTGTGGTGTGTCCTGTGATCTGATGATGTCACCTGATTTCTAATGACCTTGCCTGGGGCTTCTAGCAACCTGGCCTTGGCTCCCATTGGTATTGGAAAGCGTTGCCAACACCCGGAGGCATCATCACGGTGATGCTGTCACTGGAGTTTCCCATGATGCCCCTAGGACAGCGATTGCCCCCACGCCCCAGGGGCTGAGAACAGGCCCCAGGTCTCCAGTGGGCTGGCCGTCTTGTGCTCTGGGAGAAGACACATCTCGGAGGGACCCATGTGCTGCTTTGGATTTCCAGCTGGCTATTTCCACTCCATTCTCATTCCTTCTCCACGGGGGGAGCCAGAGGCCCTGGACCCAGACCAATCCTGGAGATTATTTCCCGTTCATCCCATGGCCCAGATGGTGGCTGCTCTCACAGGCCTCGAACTCCTGCTTAGCCGGGGATCGGGGGGGTGGGTGCCCAGGCTGTCAGTGCCAGCAGCTTCTGGGGATACAGAGTGTGGGAAGGGACTGCTCCCCTCCACAGACAGGGCAGCTGGCCGAGCCTGGAGCCCATCTTCCAGTCGCTGGCCCACCAGCTCAGACCGCCGTGGACTGCTTGATGCTGTGGAAGCTGACCCGGGTTGGGGAGGTGGGGATGGACATGGCGCGGGCCACGCGGGCACGGATGGAGTGCTTGTCCTGCCATCGGTGCCACCTCTTCCGGATGGCCGAGCGGACCTGTGGGCATGGAGCAGAGCATGCTGCCTGAGCCCGGGGGCCACCGCAAGCAGCTGTACTTGTGAGCAGTGCACAGGTGTGCAGTGCGCCGGTGAGCAGTGCGCAGGTGTGCAGCGTGCAGGTGTGAGGTGCACGGGTGTGCAGCACGCAGGTAAGCAGTGCGCAGGTGTGCAGCGCACAGGTGTGAGATGCACGGGTGTGCAGTGCGCAGGTGAGCTGTGCGCAGGTGTGCAGTGAGCAGGTGAGCAGTGAGCAGGTGTGAGATGCACGGGTGTGCAGTGCGCAGGTGTGCAGTGAGCAGGTGAGCAGTGCACAGGTGTGAGATGCACAGGCAGCTGAGCAGCAGGCGGTGACATTCACATCGTCAACGTTGTTTATTTGCATATTTGTTAGGATGATTTTCTCAAGTGTTCTGAGAAGGGGTGCTTTCTCCCCATCCACACAAAGGCAAAGGCATCAGACGCCTTTGCCATGAAGAATTCCTACCTTCAGCACAAATGAACGCCCCACCCAAGGGCTCAGCCCTTCCTGGTTTCAACAAGCCTTTTCCTAGACTCATTGATGAGACTGAAGCCCAGGCTTCTGACCCCCTCCCCTCCATGCCAACTGCCTATGAGAGCAAAGGAGTGGGCTTGCCACTATAGGAACATGTGGGCAGGTGGCAGGTGAGCTGTGCGCAGGTGTGCAGTGAGCAGGTGAGCAGTGAGCAGGTGCTCACTGTGAGCTCCTGGGGCTCCCAGCAGCATCCCCATTAGAGACTTGGGGGCAGGGAGGAGAGAACTGGCGTGTGGAGGGCAGGAGGAGGCTATAGACAATTGCAGGTCCCAGGAGGCCCCCCACCATGCTGAGCTCTGGGACCCTGGTGTCCTTACCTCACTGTTGAGGAAACAGTAGAATACAGACACGAAGAAGCCCTGGGGTGGACAGAGAAGGTGGGTCAAGGGACAGGGGCAGCTGGAGCCCTACCTAGCCTCCGGGCCGCCCCCTTCCTCTCCACAGCCTCCTGCCCCTCCGGGCCCTCCCCTGCCTGGAAGAACTCCACCCAAGGGGGCACGGGGGACAGCCAGGGCCAGAGCGAGGGGTGGGCGGCGGTACCTGGAAGGATTCCAGGAAGGAGTTGAAGTAGATGAAGACGACCCGGGAGACCTCGTCCTCCCCAGGGTTCACGAAGAACAGCATGTACGTGATGCCCAGGAGGGGAAGCAGCACCAGAGTGGCTTTCACAGCCTTCCTGAGGTGGGGCAGGGTGGGGAGGCCCAGAGTCACAGCCCACCCCAGGAGCAGGGAAGAGCGCCGGGCCTGGGGGCGGCGTGCCAGGTCCCCAGAATGTCTGAGACGGGGAGCTGGGGTTTTCAGGAGGGGCTGTTGGACCTGTGTCCGAGGTTGGGATCTCTGGAGCCCCCGTGGTTGGGGGAGGGAGGCGGGCTGGGTTACCTGTACTGAATGGTCTCAGATGTGGTGGACGCCCGGAGTTTGGTCATGAGAATGCGGACGATATTGAAAAGGAAGATAAAATTGATCTGTAATTAGAGCACACAGTGGGATGGTGTGGGCGTGTGTGTGTGTGTGGACAAGATGCTGGAGGCAGGCGGGGTGGACAGGGCAGGGCCTCGGTCTGCATGGGGACCCTGTCAGTCCACAGTAGGCACTGACTGTCCCCCTCTGCTGCCCGCCCCCCTCCACCCAGGTTCTTACCAGCAGGACCAAGATCATGGGGCCCTGGTAGATGTAGTCAGTATACACCCCAGGCCTTTTGCCAAACCAGCACCTAGAAAGCCACAGAGGGGAGGTAAGTGGAGAGGTCACCTGGGTCCAGTTCAGCAGCATGGGGAAGGGCAGTGCTTGGCCAGGGCAGGACTGGGACCAGAAGCCAGGAGCTGGGTGTCTCAATTCCAACCCCGGCAGAAGATCAAGACCCCACCACAATGTCTCAGTTATTCATCTGCAGAATGGGCAGACAGCACCCTGTATTAGGAGATGTAAAGCTGGAAGCAGGCAATGTGGCAGGGAGGGGGGTTGTGGAAACAACCCCTGAGTGGAACAGGCCAGGGCTCAGCACACCACTGCTCCCCTGAGGCCCCGCTGGGGCTCTGGCACGAGCCCCCTCCTGGTGCCTGGTGCCCGTCACGCAGTGGGCCCCCAGCAGCCAGCAATCTCTGAGTCCCTTATTTGCAGCCCGAATGACCCCCAGGCCGAGATTCCACAAGTCTCACCTGTCTGAGAGCCAGAACTGCTTTTCATTTTCTTGAGTTTCCCTCCAGCAATCTCTTGGGGGATCTGGGGAGTGGGTTGGGATGGGGCACATGGAAAGTCCTATGTCCTTGTGCAGAGAAATGGCCTCCAGGGGATGCAGACCCACAGTGCTTAGAAACTGAGATTTTTATGTGAAACCTCTTGACTTTTTAAGGTTTGAAACAGATTCCAGGTTTCAAAAAACACCACGTAGGCCAAATACGAGCTAGACCCCAAGTCGAGTCCTTAACCCCGGGGTCTACAACTTCTTTCTGGTGTCTCACACCTGGATCCCTTCTGCTGCAGTGTCAGCATCTTACCACTAGATGGGGCTCCAGAGCCGCTCAGACAGACTTTCTTAAGATAGGCGCCCTTTTCCCTCCGAGACACACAGGGCAGCTTTTTGAAACCTGTTCTTCCTGTCCTCCCCTGTACTCACTTGCACACCTGCAGGCACAGGCAGCTTTACGATGCTCCTGTGCCAGGACCCAACATCCCGGGCATGACTCCCAAGCCCCCAGTGGTTTCTGGCAGCTGGCCGCCCTCCCCTACCCCGTCGGCTGTGCCAATGCAGAGAGAGCCAGCAGGGCCAGAGTCAGGAAGGATCAGCCTGGTAAATACGAATATCATTTTCCAGGCTCCTTGTCGAGCCCAGTGACATTGTGGCGGCCCCCTCCCCTCTATGGGGGTGGGGAGGAATTGTCATTGTGATGGAGGCCACTTGGAACCCCACTTAGACAATGGGTTCCTAAAAATGCTTTGGCACCTCCCCGGCTGTCTGTATCCACATTTTCTGCCTTTCTCTCAGTGATTCTCAGTCTTAGCAGCTAAAAATCATGGTGCCCAGGGTACACTCCAGACCAGTTACGTCCCTCTCTTTGAAGGTCAAGCTTGGGGTTTGGTGCTTTCTTAAAGTTTCCTGGGTGATTTCAGCATGAGCCAAGGCTAAGAACCACTACAGTAGAAATCTAATTTTCAGGGGCAATTGGGAATACCCAAGACCAAAGTCACTTCAGGACTTCGGAGCTGGAAGGACTCTATGAGATCATCAGGATTCATTTCTATTAAATCCATAGAATCTTTTGTAAAATAAATCTTAATATTCATAGAAAACATTTATATGGCCTTTACTATGTGCCAGACACTCTTTTAAAGGCTTACTATTATATGAACTCCTGTCATCCCCACAAAAACCCTTCATGGGAGGCAGTTTTACTGGGATGCCCATTTTACAGATGAGGAAACTGAGGTACACTGTAGTAACTAGTCCAAGGTCATAGAACTACTTAATGATGGGTCCATGGTTCAGGACCTGGGCCGTTTGTCTCCAGACACTGCCAGTAATGCTCAGGCTGTTCATGAAATCCCAAGACAGATAAAGGAGCCTGGATCCACCTGTCTAGCCAGCCCCACCTCGAGTAGAGCACTGCTGGGGACCCTCAGATCGAGTCCAGCCCCCAGCACCCTCCCCTATATGGATAAAGAAACCGTGGCCCACCAGGGAAGGTGATTTGGCCTAAGGTCCTTGGGGAGCGTGAGGCGGAGCTGGGCTGGGAGCCTGGACCTCGGGGCTCAGGGGAGGAGGGGACTTACTTCTCATTGTCATAGTACAGCTTCCCGATGGCCCAGGCCACGATGATGGGGAAAGGCACACCTGGGGAGAGACTGGCTGTCACAGAGCTCATCAGTGGGGTCTGGGGGATGCAAGGCCTGGAGGAGCCTTGTGCGACCCAGAGCCCCGAGGTGGGCACGGGTTCCCCTGGGTAGAGCTCATACTCACGCATCCAACTTGCTGCAACCCACCCGCAAGTAGGAGCAGAGGGCCGTCGTGCTCACCCCAGCCCCGGACCTGGCCCTGAGCTCACAGGCCCCCTCACCATCTGGCCAGAGTGTGGGTGCGGAGGGGACAGCCCGGCCGGGGCAGGGGCCAGCGCGCTCACCCCAGCCGATGCAGATGAACATCCACTTGCGCAGCCGGTCGGTGGAGTAGGTGAGCACAATGGCCGTGTGCAGGTAGCAGCCCTCCCCGAACATCCAGAAGAAGTTGGTCACGTGAAAGTAGTTGTAGGCGGCTGTCACCAACCTGCACCAGCCCTACCACCGCCCCCCCCAGCAGAGATGACACTTAGACGGGGGAGGGGGCGTGGCAACAGCAGCACCCCACCCTGGGCCTGGGACCTCTCAGTAGGATGCGCCCGCCCCCACCAGGGAACCATTCCTGTTTTATTGGGGCTCGAGGCCTGTGCCCAGCCCATTTTCCACCAGGGCCATCCCATCCAGACCCTTCCTCTGACCCTGGGGCTGCCCCTCCAGGACACACCACATTGCTCTGGTGGACTTCGGGGCTCATGGTGAGCTGGACCACAAACCACGTGGCATTGCGCAGGATGAAGGCCGAGATAAGGTTCCAGTGGATGATGTTTCTTAGGCACCGGATGCTCCTGGGGGGCAGCAGGGGAGGGTGGGTAAGCTGAGGGATGGGCCACCAGCATCCCTCCAGCCCAGATGGGTGGATGGGGAAACTGAGGGCAGGGCTCACTGGCTAAGTCACACCGGGAGGTGGCAGCAGAACACTCCTGATGCCCCCCAGGGCCCTTCCTCCCAGAGACCCACCCAGACCTAAGCTCTGGTGGCAGAGCCTGCCACACAGTCGATGCTCCAGGGACCAGGGGCTTCTTGCTTACTGGGGATGCCCCTCCTCCCATGGCACCCCGCTTCTCCCTGTAGCTCCCCGCATGCAGGCCTGACGCTCAGCTCCTACCCCTACCCCCCTTCCTGGCACTGTGGGCTTGCAATAGTGCTGGGCCCAAGCAGGTTCGAACCCAAAGGGCTCCACCTTCCCGGCCTCCCAGATGGGTGCATCCTGGCATGGGTGGGGGTGGCACAAGGCGAGCCTGGGCTTCAGCTATCCGCCGTCCCCCTAGTAGTGACTGGGCTGGGGGTGCAGCAGTGGCCCTGCCAGAGGTTCCAAGGGACGTGGGACTCATCTGTCACCCCCTCCCACTGAGGTGAGGGGGCAGGCCCGCCCCTCATCATCAACCCCTCACCCAGAGCTGCCTCCTGCATCTTCCTTCTCTACCCTGCTCAAGGTCCCGGCCTACACAGCCTTTCTCACCTGAGCCGCAGAAAGAGGACAAAGGCCACCAGGAGGGCCACCAGGGAGATGCAGTGGCCCAGGTAGTTGATGATGACAGCGACATGGTAGTGTACTTTGCTCTTCTTCTGAGGTAGGGGAGAGGGACAGAGGTGAGACTCCCACACAGCGGCACCCCTGCACCCACTGGACATGTGAGGGCAGCCCCCTCGGGTGGCCGAGACGGAGTTGGTAATAACAGTAGTTACTCCCCTGCCCGAGCCCCGGCTGTGTGTCGTGCGTGGCCCTGGAGCTGTGCTGTCCAATTTGAGACTGTTGTCTGTCTGTCTGTCCCTGAATCCCACTTCCTGTCCACTGCTCCGTCCTGTTGGACAAATACTGGCTACCTCGGGGCTCCACATCACACAGGGGTCCCCACTCCATGTGCACAGCTCTCGCACTCACCTTTCCCTTCTGCCCAAACACCAGGGGGCCATCCAAGGTCCCTCAGCCTCGAACCACCTCTTAACCAGCGTGACAGACTGGCGAGATGCTGAGGCTACAACTGTGTCCCCCACCCCATGATGGGGGACCGGTGGTCCCCAGTGCCCAGCTCTAGGCAGACAGGTCCCGAGAGGGCAGGGCCCATGGAGCCAGAACCGGGCACACAGTGGAGCTCCAGAACTGTGTAAAGGAAGGGGGAATGGTTGTTGAAAGCGGCTGGCTTTGCAAAGCGGGGGAGGGGCCCTGTTAGCACCTCCTTCCCTTATCTTTTCAGGGTTCTGGAGTGGGGCCAGGCCATGAGGACGCACAGACACTGGCCAGTGGTGAGAAAAGGGTAAGTTCACAAAGGCCTTGTTCAACCTTTCAGGGACACTGAAGAGCGCCTGGCTCTCCATAGAAATTCCTGTTGGGATTCCAGAATCCTTGGACGTCAGAACTGGTCCTAAGGATCGAGTCCAGCCCCACTCTTCTTCCAGATGTGGAAACTGAGGCCCAAACTCACTCACCCAAGCTCGAAGGACGTACCTCTGCAGCAGGACGCCGAGCGGGCATCCGAGGAGAGGCCAAGCCCTCCCTCCCCCTGCTCTTCCCAGTGCCCACCACACCCCTTCTGAAGGCATGTCCTCCCTGAAGAACTTCTAAGGGGCTGATTTTCCTGGCAGAGGCTTTCAGGAACGTGGCAGGAAATCACATTAGCAACTCAGGCTCCAAAGGGTTGAGACCCACTGAGGCGTCAATGGAGGCAGGCAACAGAGAGAGAGAGAGAGAGAGAGAGAGAGAGGCAGACAGAGAGGCCGTGGTGCGGGGGGAGCAGGGGGAGAGGGGAGGGGAAGAAGAGCAGAGGGTATCTATCACCACCATGCAGATGGGGAAGGGTCTCTGAGTGCCTGGCAATAGATGCCAAATCCAAAGACTCCAGAAGATATGCACACATCCAGTCTGTCTGGCGCTGGTACTTAATTTCCTTTCATTACATTTTCTGCAAATCCATGCTGCGAAGCCCCGGGTAATAACAATGCCTGTGGACTGGAACAGCGCGATGCCCCAGCTCCGTTCACAGGCGCAGGTGAGCGAGCAGGATGTGCGGGGAACCCCTGCACCACCACATGCCATTAGCCGCCCCCCCCGGCCCCCACTGCAGCCCGAGCCTGGGTTGTAGGTTGAGGTAGGACAAGTGGGATTTATTCAGCACCTACTGTATGCTGGGCACTGTGCCAGGGGCTTTACAGAGGTCATTACTTTTCTTTCTCACGACGGCCCTCAGAGACTGTCCTTCTGTCTGTTTTTTCCAGTTGAAGAGGCTGCATAATCGGCCCAAGCTGCCGGGCCAGCTACGGCAATTCTGGTCGGCTTGGCCTCCTAGACCCCCTCCTCCCGTGTCCGCCCCGACCGCGGCGCATTTCTGAGAGACAAGCAGCGCCCAGGATCCTTGGAGGGCTTCTGCAGGGAGGATGGGGACGAATGAGGGGTTTTCTCCACTGAGGCCAAAAGGGGAGAACTGAGCCAACCCATTCAGGGGGCTGCCTCAGTGTGACTCCTCCAGCTGGAAGGCCCCGGCCGAGCCCAGCCCCTCATCTGCCATACCAGCCGGGCGCAGTCCGAGAGACGGCAGCCCAGCAGGCCGCGGGGTTACAGTGCCAAGAGCCTGGGGAGACTGCCCAGGACGCGGCAGGGCCACCACCGGAGATGGCCAGCCCCACTCAGGAGACAGCCCGGCACCCCCGGAGACGGTCAGCAATAGCCTGAGACGAAGTGCCTGCAACATCTTAGGAGCCACCCAGCGACACTTCAAGAGACCCTTCTGACGGCCTGTGAGACGGCCACTGTTAACTGCAGAAGCAGCCGGGACAGCCGAAGGACACATGGACACAGCCAGTCCCTGAGAACCTGACCAGCACTGTCCCTGTTCAGCGTGGAGACCGGGTGGTACCGCGAGGAAGGGGTCACAAGGTGGCTCTGGGTGGAACCACTCCGCCATAGTCTCAGTGACCAGGACCCAGTAAAGAATTAGTGCCCGGCCAACTTCGGGCAGACTCTGCAAGACACACCTTGTCCCAAGTGTGACTGTGTCCGACCTATGCCGATGTCTTTACAGGATGACTCTGAGTGCTCGCTATGGCCTTCCCCCTGCTCCCGCCCTGGTCTCTCTCCCACCTCTGCCTGTCCCACTCTGTGGCTCTCTCTCTCTCTCTCTCACCAGCTGGTTTCCGGAGCTACTCCCTCACCCTATCCGTGGGCACTCCAGCCCCTTGCTCCTCCAGGTGTGGTCCCCAGACCGGTGACACCAGCATCACCTGGGAGTTTGCAAGAATCTGAGGCCCTGCCCCAGACCCACTGAGTCTGAACCTTCATTTTAGCCAGAAGCCCCGATGATTCTTAAGTATTTCAGAAGTTTTGGCCCAACCAACACAAGCCTACACCCCCAGAACCCCTTTCATGTGGCATCAAGGTGCGCCCTCCCAGGAAGTGCCCAGGGTTCCCCAGATCAGCAGGGTGTGGGGGAGGGAAGCAGAGCATGTATAAGCGTCACGGGAGGTGGGGGTGAGTCTGGGCTGGGAGGAGGGTGGATGTCACTGCAGGGAAGGGAGACTGTGTCTGGGGGGTGCTTATATGGAGAGTGGGGGCCAGTGCAGGGGAGGGGGGGTCAATGCCATTCCCAGGGTTGGGCCATCAACAAGTCAAGCTTCCCAGCTGGGGACTTGTCCCCTGGTGGTGGTGGCTGTAGGCAGTCTCCTCCCTGGCCTGGCCTGTGGGCGCCCTCGTGAGTCCCATTTCACGGGGCAGCCCTGCAAATCCATTATCTGCAATCCCCTGGGGGCACTGGTGCTTAATTAGGGCTTAGCCCAGGCCCCGGAGCTGAGAAATCAGCTGCTCCATTAATTGGAGACTTCTCTTCCTCTTCTTGATAGCTCAGGAGTGGATGGGGAATCTTGAGAGTGGGGAGGGGTCTGGCTAGAGGCTGGCAGAAGGGAATGGCATTTTCAGTAATTAAATTAATTGATTACCCAGAGAGCCAGGCAGCCGGGCTGGCAGGGGCTGCCCGGGAAAGGAGTGGGTGGCAGCCCCCACCGAGTTGGTAAGCAGAGGAAGGGGGTGCCCGTGTTACCTGGTCTCCTCATCAACAGCCCCCCCACCCCCTAGGTGTACCCTACAACCTCCCCTGACCCCTGGTGAGAGGAGAGGCAGAGGGATGGCTCATGGATGGAGCGCCCTCCACAGACCAAGATGCAAGCAGACGTGCCCCTCTCTCTCTGGGCCCTTTTACAGACAAGGAAGCTGGGCCTTGGTGAGGCTAAGTTGCCTGCCCAGGGTCACACAGCACATGTGCTGAAACCAGAATCCAAACTGCAAACCAGCCACCTCCCAAGCCCATGCTGTTCCTGTTATTCTGCCAAAGAGGGGGCTGATGAAAAGTTGGTGTTCCCCAATCCTCCTTCTCCCCTAACCCTGCTGGTAGAGAGAGGGAGAGACCCCTGTCAAGGCAAAAGGGGTGGGAGCTACAGGGTGGTGTCCCCCATCAGCCAACTAGAAGGATGGGGCTTCAATTAGAGCAGGAGGGATTCGGGTGAACCGTGAACTTCCTCTGACATTCAGGGGGCTCCATGCAGGGGGAAGGCGGGAAGCAGCTGTGGCCCTCCAGCTTTTCTCCTGCTCAAGAAGGCGACAGACGCCGCCTCCTCCTCGGGGGTCAGGGGAGGGCAGTTTGTTTTAAGCCAGGAGGCTGGCCTGACCTGCAGTTGGAGATATATCATTGCCTCAGGCTCTGCACACCCAGCAGGACAAGGTGGGGTGCAGTGGAGGGCTGAAGACCTTTTGCTTTGGCCGTGCCTCCCCCATACCTTCTCCCCGTGGGTGTGAGCTGTGGTCTAAGTTGTCCACAGCACTGACCTTGCTTTCTGCCTCATCTCCTGGGTGCCAGGTAAGGAGCTCCCCATCAGGCTGAGTAGTCTTCTTGCCCAACCCCGCCCCAGATCTTCCGGCCCAATTATGTTTCTTGACCCCACTTTCCTCCCTCAGTGCCCCCCAAGGGGGGGTGCCCTCATCTGCAACCCCAGGACTTCCCAGGCTGGCTCACTATGTGGGTGCTTAGCACCCTGCTCAGGTCAGGGGGGCCGGGCCAACCCACCATGGCCTGCGGGGGACCACGAGACTGGCCTGTGAGTGGAGATGCCAGCAAACCTCTCTCTGGCGTCCCTAGTAACTCACCCTGCCAAAGCAGCCCCACCAGAGAACGTGCCATTCTTCTAAGCTAAACTGTGCCCTATGTCTGCAGCTTCAGGAAGGAGACAGCAAAGTCCCGATGGCTCAGTGACAAGAAGCCAGGCAGCCTGGGGAAGGGGGTCACCAAAGCACCCAGGGCCGGGTGGGGTGCAAGGTGGGGAAAACTGTTCTTCCTCCATCAACCTCGCTTCCCACTGACCACCTGGTGGGGGCCAGAAGCGAGCCTCCACTCCAAAGCCCAGGTTCTAGGCTCTGACTCACTCTGCTGTGTAACCTTGCATGAGCCA
Source organism: Eumetopias jubatus (assembly GCF_037043125.1). Classification (NCBI taxonomy): domain Eukaryota; kingdom Metazoa; phylum Chordata; class Mammalia; order Carnivora; family Otariidae; genus Eumetopias; species Eumetopias jubatus. The sequence continues at coordinate 98,023,881 of NW_028274816.1, forward strand.
CTCCCCCTTCCTGGGCCTCAGTCTCCCCACATGCAAGGTGAATGGGTTGCACCAAATCAGAGTTATTCACTCCCCCCACCCCCCATCAGAAGGTCCCCTGGGACTCTGTACGTCCTCCTTGGAGATTTTGATTTATCGGGTGTTGGATGAAGCCCTGGGGCCTATATTTGAACAAGTGCTCTGGGTGGCTCTTAGTACCAGGCAGATTAAGAGGGGATGGAGGGTCTCCAAGGTCCCTTCCAATTTAGATCATTCAGGCGCTGGAATTCTCAGGACAGTGTGGATCCGCCCCCTTCCTCCATGCCCCAGACGCCTGGAACCGTCACACAGCCTGGGGTGTCCTCCCGTCTGTCCTTCGCTGTCTGCTCACTCGTTTTTCCAGCTCCACCACCCTCTCCTTCCTCAGCACCCACTGAAAAGGTGTGTGGAGATGGAGGGGAGGGGGCACGGAGGACAGAGGCAGCAGCAACACCAGACACACCCGTGCCTCTGCCAAATGCCACCCTTAAGAGATTATTCATCGTGGCGCTGTTGGTAATAACCAGACTGAGGATAAAGATTGGTTAAATAAACGATGGCACATCTTGCACAATGTGATACTACGCAAATGTAAAAAAGAACGAAGAGGCTCTTTATGTACTGATACGGAACAATCTCCAAGACGGAGGGTCGTATGCAAAAATCAAGGTGTCAGACAGTGTGGAGAACATGCAACATTTGGATTAAAGCAAAAAAGAGTATCTCTATATGTAATTACTCACATATGCAGACAATGTCTCTGGAAGAACACCTAAGAAACTGGCCTTGCCTCTGGGGAGGGAAGCCAGTGGCCGGGACAGGGAGGGAAGGAGACTTCTCTGTGAATTTTGTATTATGTGCAAGCACCATCTTCTCAAAAACATTTAAATATTTCAAAGCCTCTCCAAGGGCTTTTTCCAACGGCACTGCTCCCCCCGCCCCCATCTTTGATTCTGACACAGCGCCCCCTGGCGGGACCCGGATGTGCCGCGCAGGTGGGTGATGGGGGGAAGGAGGGAAGGAGCAAGGACCCGACTCCCCTGTGTCAGAGCCGGCTGCCGCCCTCTCGGCTCAGCCTCCCTTGGGGATGGCTGCTCACAGCCATGATGCTGGGCGCCCGTGCAGCCGACCCAGACCTGGGCTGGGGCCGCACCCACCGTCCACACCGGCAGCCTTACCTCCCCACTGAGGATCTCCTGGCACTCGGAGTAGTTCACGCGGGCAGCCCAGCTGCCATTGGCCAGGCACTCCCTGTAGCCGTTGTCTGGAAGAAGGAGAGAGAGTCAGAGCGAACCATGGGCTCCTCTCCCAAAGAGAAACCCAGGCATCCATCTGTCCATCAGTCCGCCCATCTATCCATCCATCTGGGCCAACACAGAGGCCTGCTTGCTGGGGGACTCTGGAGTTGAAGCTGAGGAGAGGGGCTTCCCTGCTACCCCTGCCTTCTTGCCTCTTTCTGCCTGCTGGCCCCACCAGGGCTGCCCACCCAGGCTGCCATGATCATGTCCACGCGGTGGGCTGGCGGGCAGACTTGACCAGCCTGCTGGGGCTGTTTCCTTGCAAGACCTTATGTGGCGGCAGATTATGTGGTGGGTGCCCTTCGGAGAAAGGTCCCATTTTGGCATCTCACATGGTAGCAAAAAGGATGGTGAGAGCTGATGAGTCGATTCTCCCTCACAAGGCTGGGCATGCTATGGTGGAAGGGTATGTGGTGACAGTTGATGTGGCACATTGGAATGACTGTCCGTGGTGAGGTTTCCCATGGAGGGGGGGTTCGCGTGGCAGTGTTTCACATGGGGTGGGGCCCACAGGGCAGGGGTCGGGGAAGGTCCTCAGGGTGGCATTTCTCTAACAGCAGAATTTATGTTGGAGGGTCATGTGTTGGACACATCCATGGTGGAGGTCTCTCAGCACAGGAAAGGACAGGGGGCAAAAGTGGACTGGGGGATGTCATAAGGGGTGGGTCTCATGGGATCCACTACAACCAGCTCCCAGCCTGGCACATGGCACCTGGGGGAAAAGACAGGAGGGCGCCCCAGGGAGGCGTGGGGGCCCGTGCAGCCACGACACTGGCCTGCGGCCCGGAACTTATCGCCTTCTAAGGAGATGGGGAGGAGCCCTGCGGTCGAGATGAGGCCTGGCTCCATGGCTCTGGGGTGGATGGAGCTGCACAAAGGGTCCCTCTCACCCTCTCTCCTGCCCATACCCCCTGGCAGGCACCAGGGCCCTAAAATCCAGGAAGGAAGGGACCAAAGGAGATCCAAACCTTGAGTCTTTTCTCCTTTGCCGGTGGAGGTCGCCCTGCCTCACCTCACTCGGGCATTGGTGGCTTTAAATATGTTTCCTAGAGTGAATTCTGGCCCTGAGTCCAGGCAGCACTGGCTAGAAGAGCAACTGAATCTTGAGCCAATCCCCTGCTGCAGGCCTTTTCATGGCTCACACTGACCCTCATGCCACATCCCCACCCCAGCAGGGCTCGAGGATGGCTGGGAAAGCTGCCTGAGTCCCAGTCCCTGAGCCCGGAGCCCGGCAGGGACAGAGCACTGTGTGGAAGACAGAGTGGGATGCCCTAGGTCCGGCTCAGTGCTGCTGGGCTGCGAGAGTGGCCTCAGCCAGCCAGCCTCCCGAGCCGCTTAGGCCCCTCTTGTCATTTGTAAGGGGAAGGGCTTGGCCAACTGCTTCTCCAAGGGGGGTGTGTCCAGCCTGGACCTGCCTCTCTGCTGACAGCAGCAGGCCAAGAGGGAGATGGTGGGGTCGTGGCCGGTGGGGGGAGATGTTGCTGCCTCTGGGAAAGAGGGAGCCATGGTCTGGCCCCGAGGACCACAGGGCCGCGGCCTCTCTAACGCACTCCCTGGCCACCCTGCTGAGAGGCTGCTCAGGCCGCAGCATGCCAGTGGGAAAATGAGGCTAAATGCATTTTTAAAGCTCAGCTCAGCTTCCCTTCCCAGTAGAGTTGAGCCCTTGGGCAGAGTTGGTGAAGGAGCTGCTGATTCTCTCCTAATTGCTAAATGAGGGATAAGCTACCAGAGGGCTGAGGGCTCAGTGACTGGGATTTCAGGAAGGTCTGGGAGGAAGCAAGGAGCCGGGGAATCCAGTGTGTCTGCCGTGGAGGGGACGTGCCTGGGACCAGAGCCACTCTGGAATGTCTGCAAAGAAAGGGAATCCATGGGCCCCTGGGTGGCTCAGTCGTTAAGCGTCTGCCTTCGGCTCAGGTCATGATCCCAGGGTCCTGGCATCGAGTCTCACATGGAGTTTCCTGCTCAGCGGGAAGCCTGCTTCTCCCTCTCCCACTCCCCCTGCTTGTGTTTCCTCTCTCGCTGTGCCTCTCTCTGTCAAATAAATAAATAAAATCTTTAAAAAAAAAAAAAAGGGACTCCAGGCAGAGATCTGGTTGGAAGAGGCATGGGGAGGGGGGCTGGAATAAGGGGGTGGTCTTGCTTTAGGAGACAGAGCACGATGTAGGGTGAAGAGCATGGCTCTCAACCAGGTGGCCCAGGTTTAAATCCTGATGCCACTCCTTCCTAACTGTGTGACCGTGGGCAAGTCACACAACCTCTCAGCTTCCTTATCTGCAGCATAGGAATAAGCTTCACAATGGCTCCTGCCTCAGTGGCTGAGTGGGCATTCTTAGTTCACACATGCAGAGTGCTTGGAGCTCTACCTGGTGCATGGCATGCACTATTATTTTCATTATTATTGTCTTTGAACTGTTACTTATATAACCTTCTATAAGATTCAGGACATGTTACATATCCCTGTCAAAGTGGGTACTGGTAGGAGCTGCAAGAGATGCCCCTTGGTTCAGGCTCCCCTTTCACACCCCACATGTGGGGCGGGAGCATGGAGCCCCTCCTGGGCCAGGTCATCCAGAGGGAGCAGGTTTTGGTGGGAAGAGAGGAGATGATCTGGAAAGAGAAACAGCTCCCCCAGCTGCAAGTCATTGCCAGGGAGGATGCGACCTCCTTGTCTTTAATTGCTGAGCTGAGCAGTCCTCCCAGAGAGTCTTGGGAAAATGGATATTTTTGGAAAAGCTTCCCATCCCTTTGAAGATCAGATGCAGCAGGAGGGAGGGCATTAAGGAAAAGGCCTGGAAGTCCTGGCAGTATCTCATCAGTAAATGAATTAATTCGTGCCTAATGATTAGGTACAATTCTGGGTTCCCAGGCTCTACTGATCACACACGGGTGTGTCCCTCACTTTCTGGCACTGGGGGCACTTGTGAAGGGAGAGTCTTCCAGCCCTGGCTCCACGTCCAAGGACCATCACCCCCAGCCCCTCTCCTGGGAGCAGAGAGAGCACCTCACCCAAACCTCCCACCCATCCTGCAGGTGGAGAAACTGAGGCCTGGAGAAGGCAGTGCAGAAGGTTCCTTAGCCAGTTCCAGGTGGAGCTGGGGCTAGAATCCTGGACTCTCAGCTTCCACTTAAGGTGGGGTGGGCTAATCAGCAGCTCGTGCCCAGACACTAAAGTCTTTCTTGGCGTCATGTCAAGTCACCCTTGGAGACAAGAGTGGAGTGAGCTCATGCGGAGAGGCAGGGCTGGAGCCACAGAGAGCCTGGCCGGCCCCACTCAGAAGTATGGACTTGACCATGGAGACAATCAGGAGCCACAGAAGGGTTGGATGGGAAACCAGGGTCAGAGAGCCGGTGCCTTGGGCCGGGGCAGTGGCTCTGGGGATGGAGGAGAAATCAGCTCCGGCGTGAACATCACTTTGGAGGTGAAATCGACAAGACCCGGTGCTACGGAGACAGAAGGGCCTCCTTCTGGGAGAAGCCTCACTGCCCCCCGCCAGGCACCAGCCCCTGGGATCCCCAGAAGCACTGTGAGTGAGGCCGTGGCCCTGCCTCCCACACCCTGTGACCCTGGGCAGCTGTCAGCCTCTGCCTCCATTTCCTAACTGTAAAATGGGCCCTACTAGATTGGAGGTTGGCAGGTGGCACACACTAAGCTCTCTTCTGAGGTCCTTCTGCCCTTCCCCCTACCTGCACTTCCTCCCCACACCCTCCTCTTGGGGTCCAAGAAGTGGTTGCAGACACACGAAGCTGTGTAGTCTGGCTGTTCCAGCCTCCCCGGGGCCCTCCCACCCCTCCTGGGTTGCAGCCAACCCCCACCCCAACCCCCTTCATGTAGCTGGTAAAGGAGAGGGGGCAGAAGGAGGAACGTGGGAGTTCTGAGCTGAAGCCATGCCCTCCAGCCTTCTCATCGTCAGACCAGGGGCCAAAGAGCCATACGACGGGGGAAATACGTTAAGGTCACTTGGCAACTCTCCAAGTGAACCACCTGGGGGCTGGTCACCCTCGGCACCCCCTTGGGCCTCGGAGCCCAGGCTCACCAGAACCCAAGAACCCATCTAGGGACCCCCACCCCCCCTCGGTAGGACAGGGCCCCTGGCCTGCAGCTGTTTCTCTCTTCATAAGCAGGGGCTGTGAGTCATTGACAGGGCAGAGCAAATTAATCCTGAGGGTGACAGGTGGTGTAACAAGGAGCTGCAAAGCCTGGAGGTGGAGGCTCAGGAGGCTCAGGGCCTCTGGGTATCGAGGTGTTTACGTGGGGATCAAGTATCCGACAGACCCTGGGTAGTCCTCACCAGCCCTGTGAGCGTGCATGCAAGGCTCAGCCCCCTGCCTGTGGATCTAAAACGGGGTCCCCCACCTCCTGGCTGCAGGGCCCTGAACAGACCTCCTAACCTTTCTGAGCTCAAAGTGGGGGCTATTCTGATGATTCGTGCCCTACCTCATAGGGTTGTGGTAGGCTTATCCCGACTAACCCAGTTTGTCACCTGCAGAAGAAAGTGTCACACAGAGCTGCAGGCAAATTCCAGCTTCACCTCTTACCAGCTGGTGACCTTGGGTGAATTCCCTAACCTCTCTGAGCCTCGGAGGCCTCAGTATATAATGAGAACTACACAGTCACATATGGCATCACCCAGGGGTATTGTGGAAATCAGCGGTAAAGAGCACAGAGCTGGCCTTTGGTAAATGGTGGTTGTATCCACAGGAGGTACTACAGTCTTGTCGTCGTCATTATTATTCCTCCCACCTCCAACAAGTCCCAAGCTCTCCCCATCCTGTCCCACCTCCCAGCAGAGGGCCCGCCCTCCACAGGTTCCCTTACTTGTGGTGTTGTAGCGGACGCCGAAGAAATAGGCGGGGCAGGGTCGAACCACCAAATGCCCCGCGGGGCTCTGGGGCCAGCAGGTACCAATGAGGTCCACGGATGCATTGCACTGCAGCCCTGGGGGCAGAGACAGCCGGTGAGGCGGGGCGAGCTCCCTACTCTGGTATCCTACCCACCTCCCCACATTCACACACCAGCTGGGAACAAGATGGGAGCAATGACCCCAGTGTAGAGATGAGCTCGTCCTATGCAGAGGAGACATCAAGGAAAGGAATCTGAATTTGATGGTATGGCACGAGGGAGCCAGCGTGGGTTCCAGAGTAGAGGAGGAACAGAGACACGTGAAGGGGGTGTTAAAAGCTGAGATCTTGACTGGCATTTAGAGACAATGCTGGACATACTTCAGGTCCTCTGCTCTGTAGCCCAAGGGCACTTCTCTTGGCCCCTCATTTGATATAGATTGGACCTCTGAGACTTCACAGTCTGGAGCAGCCTGGAACAGACCCAGCCAATCCTTGATCTAGCCCGCCGCACACATTGATGGAACCAGACCACATCTTCTCTGGCTCTGCAGTGAGGAACCAGTTAGATGAAGTTGGCTGAGCTCTTCCCAGGCCTGATAACCACATTTACTGAACATGCAGTGTTTGTGCTTGGACTGTGCTGGGCCCCAGCAGAGAACTGACCAACAAGGGAGCCACAGGGAGAAAAAAGAGGGAGACACCACCTAGGGGGACGGGAAAGGACACTGAACCAATAGACTGGGACACACACTTCAGACTGGGCTCTGCTACTAATTTGCTGTGTGACCACAGGCATGTCATTTGCTCTCTAAGCCTTCGTGTCTTTATTTTTTTAAGATTTTAATTTATTCATGAGAGAGAGAGAGAGAGAGAGAGCAGGGGGAGGAGCAGAGGGAGAGGGACAAGCAGACTCCAGGCCGAGCGCGGAGCCGGACAAAGGGCTCAATCCCAGGACACTGAGATCATGACCTGAACCCAGGCCAAGAGTCAGACACTTACCCAACTGAGCCACCCAGGCACCCCAGCCTTTGTGTCTTTATAATAAAATGAAGAGTTTGGTTCTGATCAGAAATTCTTAATCTCAGTCTACTGGAAGCTTTAAGGGTTCATAGAGACTCTGAAGTGAAAAAATTGGTGTATATGTGCATCTTAATTGGGAAAGGGATTGTGGCTTCATTAGATTCTCAAAGAGGTCTGTGACTCAAAAAAGGATGTTGAAGTCCCCTTCCAAATATTTTCCCTTAATTGAAGAGCTTTTTTTTTTTTTTTTGAGATTATTTATTTATCAGAGAGAGAGCACGAACGGGGGAGTGGCAGGCAGAGGGAGAAGCAGGCTCCTCTCTGAACAAGGAGCCTGATGTGGGACTTGATCCCAGGGCCCTAGAATCATGACCTGAGCCGAAGGCAGACGCTTAACCAACTGAGCCACCCAGGCTTCCCTCAAAGAGCTTTTTGGAGTGGACTGTGTGCATATGTGTATGTATGTGTGTCTCTTGGGGCAGGGTGGAGGCTACAGGAATGCTTCTGGAGGGTAGGGAGGCTTTTAGTCTGAAGTGGGGGAGGCTGGGCTGAGGATGGCCCCCGCACCCCTCCTGATGCTGCCCTTCTTTCTCTGCCTTAGGACGCCCCTCTTCCACAAAAGGCTGGCACACCTGTCCTGTTGAGACCCAGTGTGCCCATCCCAATGGGAGGGGGTGAGTAATTCTTGGGATGGGCACAAGGATGCACAGACAAGCCAGGAAGAGCCATAAACCAGTGCAGGGGCCGCCTCTTCAGGGCTGGGCATCAGCAGTTGCCAAGCCCTGACTGGGGCCCACCTGCCAACTCCTCCCCTTGTTAGCCTGTACTCGGTCTCTCAGGAAACAGCCCAGGGTTAGATGGGCGCCTTTCCCCCGCTGGATGCGGGGCGATGCACTTGTACCTAATGCTGGGCTTCCTTTCTAATCAAATCGATTCATAGGATGTTCCTGCGAATCGGGGCTTAGGGGCAGAGGCCTTGGGACCAAGGGGTTTAACTGAAAGAGAAAGAAGTCTGGGTTGGAGCTTCATGGACACGGGGAGCTGGCGGGCCAGCCCAGGCATTGGCGCTGTGCCACAGTACAGCCTCCATGAATGGCATCATGGCGCGGGGGCGGGGGGGAGGGCAGGGAGGAAAGCAGGCTGTGGCTGTAATCTCTCAGGGGTCATGCCCCTCGTGCTGAGCCCAGAGGTGGGGGGAAGCTAGAGGCAAGTGGCCACAGGGAGGGAGAAATGATATTATGGACCATGCTCGGCTTTTTCAAGGCTCATCCTCATCTATTTTGTTGATCCTCATCCACCCTGCAATGTCATTAGTCCCTTTTTACAGATGAGCAAACGGAGGCAGAGGGACGTTAAGCGACTTGCTCAAAGTCATGGGTCAATGAGTGAAAGAACCAAGAAGTATAGCCAGGTGTTTTTGACTCTAAACTACGTGCTCTTTCTATTATGTCACATGTTGTGCCAATAAAGGGAGGGTAGAAAGCCAAGGAGGCCGCAGGGAAGGGAGAGACAGTTTTGAGGGCTGTGTGCCAGGCATGTGCCAGGTACTTTGCATATACCATCTGATTTAATGATATCATTGTACCTTCGTCAGACGGTTGTCCATTCACTCACTCACTCATTCATTCACAGTGTCTCCTGAGCTGGGCACGGGGAAGACTAAATGGAACATCATGTGTGGCAGCACCTGGAACTTCTCTATCATGCTCTCTTGACGTAGGAGCTGGCCTCCACCCTCCCTTCTCTCTCCCTCTCTCTCCTGCCCTGGACACTTCCCCAGAACCCCTTTGGCAAGAACAGAGGGCTGGGCAGGACTGGGCACCAGTCACAGCCAGGACAGGACTAGAGCCAAGGCAGAAACCAGCTACTAAGCAGATGGCCCTTCTGACCTCGATGACCAGGTACCAGCCAATGGCCAGAGCCCTGACCCACCCACAGCTGGTGAGGAGGTATGGGGGTGGGAGTAGGCAGAACAGACATTATTTGCCCCTAGTCCGGTATGGATTAGGATCCCCTAGCCCCTACTATGGGTCTCATACCACCTTCTGCGGTGAGTGCTAATTCTCTCTGATTTCCAGGTAAGGAAACTGAGACCGGAGCCGCCAAATTGTTTATGCAGAGTCACACAAACACCAAGAGGCAGAGTGGGGTTTGAACACTGGCTTTTGACACCTGTCCAGGGGTCTTCCCACTGCACCATAGAAGTCCCTAGTCTGGGCCACTGGCCCTCATAGCATTTGGTTGCTATTTGGTTTTTAGCCCCTGCTGCCGCAGTCTCTCTCTTCTCCCTCCTGCCCCCCCCCCCCCGCAGCTCAAAGAAGGCTGCTTGGGGGGCTAGGGAGCGGGGTAACACTGCCATGGACATGACCTTTACATTAACAGTCCAGAAAATCCTGGAAGGAATGAAAGTCTGTGTGCGAGAAGGGAAGAAAGGGAGGGACAGTCCTCAAGAATGAAGAATAGAAGCCATCAGCATCACAGCCTCCCTGCCGGGCTGGACCTGGGTGGGCGGGGTCCGATGGAGGGGCGTGGTCAGACGGGGGCGTGGTCAGAGGCACAGGGCCAATCAGGAGCTGCGGCAGAGCCCGGGCTGGGAGAAGTCAGTCCTAGAGTAGGGAGCCGGTTGAGCAAGAGGCAGGGAGTTAGAAGTGGAAAGGAGGCTGGAAGAAGGGGGGGCGGGGGACGCAGAGGTCGAGGGAAGGGAGGAGGCTGCAGGACAGGGCCTCAGGCGCCGTACCTGGCAGTGGGCACTGCCCACCAGACCTCTTGGCCCGACCGCCTCGAAGGCACCTTCCGCAAGGTGCCTGCCTCCGCGGGCCACAGCCCTTCACTGCTCACGCAGGGATTTCAGCTCACCACGCTGCGTATACGCGGTCCCTGGGGATCCGGCAGAGCCCGGGCCTCCAAAGGGGAAGAGTGTGTAGGCAGGGAGAACCAACCATTGCTGAACACTACTGTATACCAGGCAGTGTGAAGGGTACTTCTGGAAATTCACACCACTCATTCAATCCATTTAAATGACTTGAAGAGAAGAAAAGGGGGTGGGAGCAAGTGAGGAAGGAGAAGGGGAGAGAGAGGAAATAGAAGGAGACAAAGACACGGAGAGTAAAACAGGGAAAGGCAGACAGAAAGCCAGGAGAAAAAGGTACAGGGAAAAATAACTCCAGAGGTGCTGGGGGTGGGGAGGGAGTGGGTCTCCTAGTTGGGAAGCGGAGAAGGAAAGGAAGTCTGGATGTCCCTCGGCATGGGGGCTATAAAGACCTAGAGGTCAGGGTGGTTGGACTCTGATTCTTGAGCCAAGTCCCCTCCATTTGTCCCACTGGCACAAATGCCCAACCCCTCCTGCTCTCCTGGGGCTATTTTCCCACTTGGATAGCATAGTTCTGGGGGTGAGGAGCAGTTTGGATGGGAGTAAACTAGCCTTGCAAATAGCCAGGCCGATTTACCGGCCAGGAGCTACTGTTTATTATGAGTCAACTCCTCCCCACACCAAACTGTTCCAGGTCACCCCTCCTGGCCAATTAAGTCATAGATGGGGAGGAATAATGACTTTGCTCTTTATTCAACAAGTTTTTACTGACCTCCTAAGAAATTTTCTAGGAGCTGGGGACACAGTTCCCTGTTCTAGGGGCTGGGAATACAGTTATGAATGAAATAAGTGCCCTTCCCTTAGTTGGGGGTGGGAGGTAAGGGCTGCAGCAAACAGACAGAAAGACAGACAGACATAGCTGTTAAGCAGTGAGAATGCTATGAAGAGAAAGCAAACAGGGTAAGGAGATAAAGATTGCCAGGACCGCTATTGTAATTTGGTGCTAACAATTAAGCGGAGACCTAAAGGAAGTGAGACAGGGAGCCATGTGCACATCTGGGGGAAGAGTGTTCTAGGCAGGGGGAACAGCGCATACAAAGGCCCTGAGGCTAGTTTGTACTTGGCATGTCTGAGGTTTTAACATTCCTATCGCTTGATGGCTTGCTCCCCCATTCATGAGGCAGCCAGATCCCTTCAGCGTCATCCCTTTTTTCTGGAGGCAAGGGAGTGGAACCAACTGGGCTAGAGTAATGTGTAAGACTGGTCCTGCATCTTCCTCTAACCCCACACGTGCCCACTCCAATGCTCATGGGAGCACTGCGGTTAGTCCCAAATCTGTGCAAATGGAGGGAAGAGGAGAGAGGAAGAGGTGGACAGCTCCCTCCTGCCTCTGACAAAACCCCTGCTGAGTCAGGGGCCTGGGGAGCCTGTTTTAATGAACCCGATGAGAACCCTTTGAAGGTGGCCTACTTAATGCTTGTGCACAATTGGGCACTGGTTTCTCACCAGGCTCAGGGTCCGAAAGTGCTCAGCAGATCCTTCTGTAGTAGGTAACTTCAGAAGGAAATCAGAATCTGGGTCCCGTCCCCAGTTATTTTGGGTGTCTCATTAGCGGCTTCTGAATGAACGAGAGTAGGTGGGCACTTCGCAGCAGCCCTGCACTTGTGTGGTTAAGCTCAAGAGAGGGACTCAGCCAAGGCTGCCCAGAATGGGAGCAGCCAGGTGGCCCAAGGGCAGCCTCTGAAATAGACACTCTTGCCCATTCAGAGGAAGGCGCTGTTGGGATGCACGGGCAGGGGCTCTGCCTGGGTCATCCAGCATGGAGAAGGTGGCAGAGGGCAGGCAGAGAGTCCTGCTCTTGTCTTGGCCACCTTGTGGCTGAGCTGCCTCTTTTTTGGCTGGGTAGACTGGAAAGAAACCTTTGCTGGTATGTGACTCATCAGGACAAGTGGCTGGGAGCCTCCTGTTCTGTGGGTTTGCGAGCTCTCTGCTTTTGCATTCCTGGCACCTAGTAGAGTGCCAGGTACATAGTAGGTCCTGAGGGAAATCGGGGGCTGTGTGTAAACCCTGTATAGGTGTGGGGAACTGCAGGGGTGACAGGCCACACCCGGCCTTGGGCACTGTGGCTCTCTGGGCAGCCACATATGTGGTGGCCCATTTGATTCAAATCTTGGGGCTACTGCTTAGTAACTGTGTGTGCTTGGGCAAGTTACTTAACCTCTCTGAGTCTTAGGTTCCTCTTCTGTAAAATGAGGATAAAAATACTTCCTGACAATATTGTTATGATGATTGAATGAGATTCAAGTACTTAGAATGGTGTCTGACACATAGTAGGTACTAAATAAGTATTAGCTATTATTATTAACATTCATGACCTTAACACAAGGGATAGGAACGAATGACCCTCGGTCCTTGTCAAAAGTATGAGTTCATTTGTCTCTGATGTCATTAGTCAATAATTCTATTACTTTCTGGTATTGTCATATTTATGCCATGATTTTATGAGCTGCCAAGTCTGTGATCTGCCACATGATGGAACTTTGGCCCTAGGGATCCACCCTCTCCCTGCTCCTGGCATATGAGAGGACCCCCAAAGGCCCCAACTCCGTGCCAGCCACCCCAGCCAGACGCCCGTCCATCTGTCCCGGTCCCTCCACCCCACCCTCACCATCTGTCTCTACCAGTGCCCATCGGTCTGGGTAGGTCTTGGCATTGGAAGACAAATAGCTCATTCTCAGAGGCTGTTGTGGAGGGTGATGGATTGTATGCCATGAAGCCCGCCAGGCTGGGCTGGGCTGAGAGTAGGGGCACGGAGTACAAATTGTGGGGGAATGAACGACATTCATCATGGCCTGTTGCCTCCAAGGACAGGTGACACCTGCGTGGGCTCAAGAGACGTCACTGCTCCACGCACAAGGAGCAAGTGAATGGAGGCTGACCTGGCCTCAGTGCCTGGGGGACTGCGGGCAGGGCCCTTCATCTCAGACTCAGGCCCTGGACAGGTCTCTTCCCTCCCTGTCTCTCTCTGTTAGAACTCCAGACTCTTGCTCAAGAATTTTCCTATTCCCCATGGCCTGGCTTAGCCAACTTTGCAGCCAGATGCTCCGGGCTCCCGGTGACCTCCCCAGGCTTACTGCTCTTCCCTCCTCACTCCTCCCCTGTCATTCCACCAAGCCCCCCTGCTGGTCTTCGGTTAACTCTAGCTTTGGCTCAGAGCCCTGGCTCTTCGCTGCCAGTTCATACTCAGAGTCTCTCAGAGACTCACTGTGAAAGTGATTTTTCAGGAAGCCTTCCTGCATTCATACCACCCCTGATCTATCCTCCCTGCCACCTCCAGTGTTGTGAGCAATTCATAGCAAATGCCTTCTCCTCATTCCAGCTATATACGGTTCGCACTTTCAAAAGCCTGCTGATGTTACCAACAATCATAAACAATGCTCACTAGTGGTACGGCTCTCTACAGTTTGTAACATATTGCCATAAAACTTAGTGCATTTAGTTGTTACAGATCCTTGAGGTAGGTACCAACCCCCCACCCCCGCACCCAACTTTATAGTTTGGGCAAAGCGAGGCTCAAGAGGGTCAAGGGCCTGCTCATCCCTGGGGCTGCTAGAGGGGCCCCTAGGGTAGAAGGACAAAAGAGCGCGACCGTGAGCATGGGACGCAGTTGGCCTTCTCCATGTCCGGAGCTCTTCCTCTCCCCCAGGCTCCTCCCACAGTGAAGGTTCAGGAGGCCCAGCGGCAGCTGCTCAGAGGTGTGGAAGCCTCCTCCCCCCACAGGCCCAGGCTCAGAAGCTCATGCCTTCTGCCTCCCTGCTGGCAGCCTGTGGCCACCTCTCCACCAGCATGCGCCTTGTGCTCGGCTTCGTAGTACTGTGTTTGTGGGCTTGACTCCCAGACCCAGATGGTGAGCCCTCTTTGGTCCCCTCATGGCTTCCAGGGGGCCCAGTTCACAATAGGTGCTCAATTCATGAGTTGGTTCGAATCAAGGAGAGACCCGGAGAGGAAACCGAGTCACCACCCAAGAACAGCGAGCCTCCCAAAGACCTTCAGGTGCAGGGGCCCTCCCCACCTTTGCTGGGCAGCAGCCTCCCCAGGAACCCTGCTTCAAGTGGCCAGGGCGAGGGTTCACGGACCACACCCGAAGTTAGAAAAGACATGGCCTTGGACGCCAAAGGCCTGACCCTCCCATGCCTCAGCTTCCTCACCTGTACGGATGCTGAGTCTTAAACTCGTGTGAGACGTGAGATAATTCTACAAAAGTACTTTGCAAATGGTGTGCTTGTACAAGTTATTAGTAATATTTGTAGTTATGCAGTATTTTCTATTGAGGGGGTGTAGAGCCAGGCTGCCTCGGCTCAAATTTTGGCTCTGGGACTTACTAGTTATTTTCTTTGCGCCTCAGTTTCCTTAGGTATAAATGAAAATTGGGTTACTATATCTCCAATACCTCCAAGAGTGCCTGACACATAGTTAGCACCCGACAGCATTGTGCTTTGGATGTTTTTAGCAGCAGAGAACGGTGGCCCTTCCTCCCCACGGGCGCCTGAGTCGCAGCCCAGCCCTCTGCTCTGTCGGTTCTCACAGCAGGGGCTGGGGTGACTTCCCCCATTGTCCGCCCCATGGCTGATGCTCTGACCTCACGGCAGCTCTCCTTCCCACCACACTTGCACCAACCTCAGGATCCTCCTGAGCACAGTACTCTGTGGAGATGTGATGAGCTGCGTGGGGCTGGAGAGAGGAAATCTCTCTGCTCTTCCTACCTTGGGGCATGGCTCTGTGTGCAGGCCCCCGGAGCCCCAGGGGAGGGGGCCGTGGAGACCTGGAATCTTGCACCACTGGGAGAGGGGGACTCACCAGAGACATTGCCAGCCAGGGACAGGCTCTCGCAGTGCTGGTCCTGGAAGGAGGCGGAGATGGGGTTCAGCCCCAGGAGGAGCAGGGCCTGTGCGCACAGGGAGGCGAGGGACACCGTTAGACTGTGCTGTGAGCTTCCTGCTTCCCCTTGCTTCCCCTCGCCCCAACTTGCTCTCCCTCTCCCCCCATGTCCTCTGTGTCTGGAAGGTCTGGAGCTGCCCTGTTCTAGAAGGGCTTGGAAAGGAGGCAGGTAACAACAGCAGGAGCCTAGGTTCCCGGGACAATGGTGAACCTTCTCCCGGAGACCTGGGACCTTCATGGAGGCTACGCCTGAGGAAGCCACCTGTATCCGCATGGAATCCCAAGGATGGTTCACCTGTATCCCAACACACACACACACACACACACACCTGCCCGCTGGGCGCTCGTGGGCTCATAGGTGTCTTTCAGTAGTGCACCTGCTGGCCTCCCTCCAGAGCTGCAGGCACTCAGAGGGCTCCCATCCTCACCCAGCCGATTACCAGTCACTACAAATTCTGCCTCATCCTTCATCAAGCCCTTTTACAGCTGCCATGGCTCTTCCTTCTCCCTGGGGGCTGCGGTGGCCGTCCGTGTTTGCAGATGAGAAATGGAGGCCCACGGAGGTGAAGGGGTACATGTGTCTGGAAAGATGCCTGCCCTACTCCAGGGAGAACTTTTGCCCCTTACCCTCCCGGGGGCTCCATGTCACTCTGACTCCAGAATTTTAGCCCATGTGGGAGGAGAGTGGCAGGGCCCCCTTCAGCTAACACCCTCACACAATCACTGCGTCCCCCTCCTTTGGGGTCAACACTGCCCCCCACCCCACCTACGGAGTTAGAGTTAAAAGAGCCCTGGCATCTAGCCCTGGTTTCACTGTGTTGCCGGGGGTGGGTTACTTGACTTCTCTGGGCCTGTTTCCTCACGTGGAAATGGTCCTCCCTCCCTCCCAGGCTCCCACAATGCACTGTTTGGGCCGTCCTTCGGAGGAGCACACTGTGCTCCACAAGGACAGGAATTTTGTTTTGGTCATGGTGTTCAAATTTGCTGACTACCTTCACGAATCGCATTGTATGTGAGGTCTACAACAGGCACTCAATAGGTCAGGTTGGTTGATTGGAACTTGGTGATTTTTATTTAGTCATAGGTTAGAAGCAAG
Source organism: Eumetopias jubatus (assembly GCF_037043125.1). Lineage (NCBI taxonomy): Eukaryota > Metazoa > Chordata > Mammalia > Carnivora > Otariidae > Eumetopias > Eumetopias jubatus. The sequence goes on from NW_028274816.1 coordinate 98,039,902, forward strand.
GCAGTGGTCTCCCCTGGGATTTGAGGTTCAAGGGGATAAGAAGCACGTGGGGGGCTGGAGTATGGAGGGGGCCTGTCCATTGGTGGGGACATGGGTGCCAATGTCCAGCAAAGCTCTGTCTGCCTGACCGAGCTCCCAAGGCAGGGGAGCCTCACAGAAAGTTGTCCTCCACCTCACCACCCCTGCTCCCTGCTCTTTCTTCCTGGGGTCTCCTCCCTGGGACCCTCCCCTGGACCACCTGGCGATGGTACCTCTCAGCCCCAGGCCACTTCCGCACAATCTGCAAACTTCACTACAGAACTTCAGAGACAGAGAGGTAGATCTAGAAGCTGTCTTAGCCACTTCCCAGCGGGCATCTGAGATGGGGAGAGAGCCAGGGGCTTGTCCCATGGTGAGCAGGTCTCTATTTCAGTCTAGGGCCAGCCTAGCAGCACACAGCCTTTGTGCACAGCCCTCTGGGGCGAGGGTGAGGAAAGTGAGGCACTCACCTCGGGTCCAAAATTTCAAGGGATGCCAAAAAGACACATAATATTTCAATGCAGTATTTTTTAAAACTAAATGAATGCAAAAAAAATCCACGATGGACAAAAGATCAAAAACTTTTTTAAAAAGACAGGCTCTGTAATAGTGCTGGGCCTATTGGAGCTTGGGGTAAAGGGAAAAATCAGTAATGATATTAAAATATTGTTTATCTCCATTATGAGATTTTGGACACCCTTAAATTTTGTGCTTGAGGAGAAGGCCTCACTCGCCTCACGCTAGTCCCAGCGCTGCCCTGCTCTCCCCAAGCTGGACACCCCCCCACTTACCCTTTCCGGACCTCAGGACCTTCCTCCAGTCCATAGAAGCAACCTGATCTGCCCTTTCCCAGAAGTGAGCTTTCCTTGCTCACCTGCCATGAATATCCTCTCCTACCCTGCGCCCCCCTTAGCGCCACCCACCTTCCCCAGTAGCTGCCCCTCCCCACTCCTGTCTCATGACAGAGGCAGGCTCTACTCCCTTCTCTCCCGCCTTCTTTCCCAAGGTGGAATCAAATGCTCCCCACTTCCGGTCAGAGTCTCTCCCACCCTCAGCCTCCTGCAGGAAACCCCCGTTGACCCTAATGATTCACCCACATGTCCCCTCAGCATGTGCCTGAGTCCTTTGTGGGCTTTGTTTATTCTGTTCACTTGCTGGCACACTCCTGTCACATCCTAGGAGTCTTTCTGCTCTGACTGGGCCAAACCCCAGTCCAAGAAACATATCCCCAGCCCTGCACCCCCACTCTCTGCCCAGCACTCGGGACACTTGGCTAACTCGCTCCTGGGACTTGGAAGTGATTAGAACAAACCCATTCATCTCTCTGGCCCCAAGGAACTTCTAATACTTTATTAACCAGTAATTAAACTTCACAGTCCCCAGAGAGATGGAGAACTATCTTTACCCTCATTTTCCAAATGAAAACGCAGGAGAGAGAAGAGGAAGTCACTAGACCAGCCAGCAGCTCTTGCTAGTTAAGCAAAGAGTAGCATCCTCGCCGACAAACCTGCATTGCTCAGCTCGGCACAGAGCTCTGTGCTATGCCCAGAGAGGGACCACTCTGCTGGGACGGCCAGAGGTCCCTTCTAGAAGGAAGCTAGGAATCCCTGCCCCCAGCTTGTCCCCCGCCCTCCCCCACCGCTGCCTCTGCCACCTCCCAACACACAGACACACACAGAATGGGAGCAGGGCTCGCAGAGCCAACTGTCTTTCAGGCCAGTGAAAGAAACTGGAAATGCTCTATTTGAAAATATCAGCCCCCCTGCCTGACATTCCACCACTATCCTTCTAATCCTAAAACCCTGCTTTGTGCTTTGTGCCTTGGTCTTTCAAATCCCCCTTGAAAGCACACTGTGTTCTATCCACATTAAATTACTTATCAATGCCCAGTCACCGGATCCTGCTGGTGTCCACACACCTTTGCCCTTGCGGTTCTTTGCCCCCTTGCACCCCCCACTCCTGACTCACCACTGCACCCAGTGAGCCCTGCAGTCCTCGAAAGCCAGTTCCAGAGCCCTCCCCTTGGCAGCCCCTTCCCCAACACTCCAAAGCAAAGCAACACAACTCAGTCACCCTGCTAATGGACCCAGGCTCCTGTGCACATGGCACCAGACCCAGGTGCTCACGATGCTCACAAACAGAGTGTGAAATCACCTCAGTACAAAGCACTGCCTCCCCTCAGTTCTGATTAATGGCAAAGACACAGGCCAGAAGATCTTAGCTTCTCACCCTAATGTCCTAGGGTTCACAGAGGAGCAGAGCAAATCCAGATTCATCATGAAACCAGACCAAATGCCATGCAAAGGGCAAAGGGCAAGCCTGTCCTTGGCTGGCTGCCTATAACCCTGACCCTTACATCTCGAATGTGACGGTTCACAAAGTCATTCTCTACCAACACGGTTTGCATTGTGCAAAGAAAAATGCTTCTTCAAATTCCCGAACCAACCTCTCCTCTCAGGAAAGCTCAGTTCTGTAAAGAATCAGTGCTTGTACCACCTCTTGCTCTGTGGAAGGATTTGTAAAGGCTTCTGACTTATTCCTGAATCACACTTCCAGGAAAAGTCTGGAATTTTCCTGTATATTTCCCCTCCACCGTACACTGATCTCTTCAACGTTCGCTAAATTTCTAGCCCCATCAACAGGTGACTACTGCACTGTGGGAACAGGCCCCCAGAATTTCCAGGATATTGTTTGTTTCCTTCTAAGGCTGAGAGTTCTTGATCTGGGGTCCACAAACACCCAAAAGCCTGCACGGAAATGCAGCATGTCGTGTGTAATGACAGCCATTTTCCGGGGGAGGATGCAAAGCTTCCTCCACAGCTCAGGGAAGTCTAGCACCCAAAATGATGGCTAGAACTTCCAGTGGATGGGCTCACATCAGAGGCCTGGGCCTCCACCACATCGGACATGTCATCCTCTCTCAAAGCAAACCCAAAGTGGTTTGGGCCTAGGAACCACCATTTCCTTGGGCTGCTCCACTGGGTCCTCCCCCGTGGTCATTAACTCGGGCTCCTGGCTCTCCTTTCAGAGCCATTTCTGACAAACCAAGTTTTCAGGACTGTGTGAGGTTTACCATTTCCCAACAGCTGGTAGAGAAAAACCAAAATGGCCCTAGGAAGCGGAAGCTGGCAGACCACTAGGATCACTCTCTAGGTGATGCCTCACTTGTGTGAGCCAGCCTGGCGGCCCCAGGGCCCAAAATAAAACCTGCACCTCAGTGACAAATCTCTCCACTCACCGAAGAGCCAAATCTCGAATGCCAAACCCGAGAAGGCCACGGGTGTGCTGCCGCTCAATTCCAGCGTCACAGAAAATGACTGTCCAAGGACCCAGTGGGTCCCTGACAGGGACAGGGACTGCTCTGGGGAAAGCAGATGGGGCAGGTCTCACACTCCCCATTTTACAGGGGTTTTAGTTGAGGTGCCCAAGGTCACAGAGCTGTTTTCAACAGCGGGGTGGGGACTAGGAGCCAGAACTTTCAAGCAGATGGAGGCTGGAGGAAGGGGCTAGCCCAGATCAGGGCAGGGAAAGAAGGGATGGGCAGAGGAGAGAGAAGGGTGCAGGGGCCCTCAGAGAGGGAGGGTGGGGGTCGGAGTCTGACAGCTGCTGCCCACCCCCCCCCCCCGCCTTCCCCCACAGGCCAGCGTGATGGCTAGAATTGAAGCTGCCATCCCGACTCCCAGTGTGACTCTGGCATAAAGGTTAATCACACCCAGAAAATGCTTATTAGAGGCCATAAATAACTATGCTGCTGAAGCTCAGTCCGCTCCTTAAGGCACAAAAGTGCAATTTCCTTTGATGGGATGATTGGGTAATTAACCTTTTAGGGAAGGTTCTGAAGGGCCACTGGAGGGAGGAGAGGGATGGTCTGGAAGCACCGGGGGCTGCCCCCGCCCCCCGAAAATTCATGATGAGAAAGGAGAAGGGCCTGCCTTCCCTCCCCTGGCATGACTACCTCTGATGCTGGGCTTGGGAGAAACTCCCCCATCCGCTCCCCCACCCCCACCCCAGGCCCCAGGAAAATCTCTTGCAGGGTCCAGGGACACAACCACAGCCACATTCAGTGTGATCCCTCAGCAAGATCCCTCCTGCTTCTGCTGAGTTCTGAGCACAGTCCTGCCACTGATTTTGTGACTTTGGGCGAGTCACCTGGGCCCTCTGGGCAATCAGGTCTCTCCTACCCACAGGGCATGGATGTGAGCCACTTGAGGAAAACACAGAGAGAGATGACTTCTGAAATTTAAAGTTTCCACAGGTGTCCAGGGAGTCACTACCATGACCTGGTCACTCTGGGTCTCAGAATCGTGCTTGGTTATGGAGAGAGTTGAACAAGAGCAGGGTTCCCGCAGTGTCATCTATATATCTATCTATGATAATGTCTTCATCCATTCATTCGATGGACCCCTGTGCTGTTTCCATGTCCCTACTCTTATAAATGATGCTGCCATGAACGTGGGGGTGCACATACCTCTTCGAGAGAGTGATTTCATTTCCTTTAGACATATACCTAGAAAGCGGAATTGCTAGCTCATATAAAAGTTCTATGTTTAATTATTTGCAGAACCTCCATACTGTTTTCCAGAGTAGCGGCACCAATGTACATTCCCACCAACAGAGCACAGGGAGTCCCTTTTCTCCACAGACTCACCAGTGCTTGTTATTTCTTGCCTTTTGGGTTTTGTTGTTGTTGTTGTTGTTTTTAAGCCCACGGAAGGTCTTGAACTCACAACCCTGAGATCAGGACCTGAGCTGAGATCAAGAGTTGGATGCTCAACCGACTGAGCCACCCAGGCGCCCCTTTCCTGTCTTTTTGATCCTAGCCATTTTAATAGGTGATATTTCGTTGTAGTTTTGATTTGCTTTTCCCTGATGATGAGTGAGCGAGTTTCTGATATACCTGTTGGCCATCTGAATATCTTCTTTGGAAAAATGCCTATTCAGGCCCTTTCTCCGTTTTAAATTGGATTGTTTGGGGTTTTTTTGTTATTGAGTTAGTTGTATTTGTTCCTTATATATTTTAAATATTAACCCTTTATCAGAGATATGGTTTGCAAGGTGTAGCCTGTTTTGAGCAAAGCCAAGAGAAGAAAATCCTTTCTCCATTTTAAATTGGGTTGTTGGGGTTTTTTTGTTATTGAGTTAGTTGTATTTGTCCCTTATATATTTTAAATATTAACCCTTTATCAGATATATGGTTTGCAAGGTGTAGCCTGTTTTGAGCAAAGCCAAGAGAAGAAAATCTAAATATGAAAAAGAGGAGGGGTCATAAATCAGGATTTCTTTAAAAGCCAACTCCCCTGTTGCATTTAAAAACTAGGATCTGGGTGTGCCTGGGTGGGTCAGTCGGTTGAGCATCCAGCTCATGATTTTGGTTCAGGTAACGATCTCAGTGTTGTGAGATCAAGCCTCATGTTGGGCTCCGTGCTCATGGAGATTCTTTCCCTCTGCCCCTCCCCCCACTCACAAGTGCTCTCTCTCTCTCTCTCTCTCAAATAAATAAATAAATAAATAAATAAATAAATAAATAAACATTTTTTAATAATCCTAGGATCTGGTTTGCCAAACTCTTCGGAAACCTGTCTGTGCCTACAGGGCATATAACTATAGACACGGAGTTACGGTGTGGGGGAGAGGCAGGGCCCCCATGTAATGGTGGTGCACAGAGGTGCCAAGCAGAGCGGTTACTGGGGGCTAGGGTTGTAGGCTGTGTCCCAGCAGAACTGAGACCCTCCACGGTGTGTTTTCTGATCCACATGGAGGTGCTCTGAGGACTAGCCAGGGTAAAGTAGACTTGGAACGAAGGACAGCGAAGTCATGTGCCCTTTCTCAGCCCTCCCCTCTTCTTCCCCATCCTGCCCAGGCCAGGTCCTCGTCCGACAGCCTCTTTCTAGGACAGCCACAGCCTGTCCCCACCTCCAGGCAAAGAGCCTGTGCTTTGCTCCCAAAGTGGGGGGGCAGTGAAAGATTATTCTAGGCAGATGAGACATAATTTATTGTTACATTTAATTAACTTAAATTGTTGTTGTGCAGAGAGGAAAAAATAAAAGGAAAGTCTCCTGCCTACAGATCGGGGCGGGGGGGGGTGGAGAGGATCGCTGGGGTGTTCCTCGCCTCCGCCCTTTCTCCCAGGGGTCTGGGGAGCTAGTGACTCCTCTGCTCCCCTAATAAGGACCCTCAGCACAGCTGAAAGCAGCGGGTACCTGCTTCTCCCAGCCCAGGGGCAGGGAGGACCTGCAAGACCCCAGGTCTGGATTTACACAGACCCCTCCAAGGATCCCAGATCTACTGTCCCTTGGGTTCTAAGCTCCCTGAGGGCGGGCTCTATGTTCAGCTGCCTTTGGACCCTCAGTGGGGCCTGGCGCAGAGTAGGCCCCACGATGCCTGAATGAATAAATGATTGACTGAATGAAAGAACAGGTGGGTTTCTACTCTCTGCCTCCTTTGACCATGGGGTCCCCTTGTAATTCCCACCAGGACACTTCCTATTCCCCATTTTCCTGCATCTCTATGCTTCCAGCTGCCAGGTGCTCTCTCAGAGGCTGAGTTCCTAGCTCCTTAGCGGGCTGTGTGGAAGGAAAAACATTAGGGGGTGGAAATGCGGGGCTGAGGTTCTGTTCTGACCCTGGCAAATTTGCTCCCTGGACAAGTCACTGCCCCGTGCCCTTTCCTGCCTCAGTTTCCTCGTCTGTAAAATGAGGAGGGCAGTGTGTTCCCTACATTCCTTTCCAGGTCTGAATACGCTCTGCCTTCAGGATGCACAGGAGAGTAGAAATCAGACCTCTAACTCTGGGGCCTGAGAAATCCGCGTTGGGGTCTTCTATCTGCACCTCCTACCTGTGTGACCTTGGGTGGCTTAACTCCTCTGAGCCTCAGTTTCCCCACCTGTAAATGGGGCTAATAGGGATGAAAGTTTCACTCTGAAGCTCTTGAATCGAGTCAACACCACCATGCATGTAAAACAGCATGGGCATGTGATGTGATGAGTACTGGGTGCTCCACACACCTGATGAATCCCTGAACTCTACCTCTGAAACTAATAATACACTATGTGTTAATTAAGTGAATTTGAATAAAATTAAATTAAATTTAAAAAATAAAAAAATAAAAATAAAACAACACAGGGCCGAACACAGGGTAAGCAGGTAACAGGTGGTGGTGAGAACTCTTACTCGACTCCGTACAAGTGGCTTCCTTCCCAACTTGGCCTTCCTCTCCAGAAGCACCCCCTGATGGGTCCCCTGCCCACCCAGGTCACGTGCACCCACTTTCCACCACCTCTCTGCTCCCAGGAGCCAGCAGCCTCCTGCGGAAGTGGAGTATGTCTCTCCGTGGGATTGGCCAGGCACGGGGAAGGGTGGCAGCGGGGAGGCGGTGCCCAGAGCCCTGCTGACCTCCCAGCCTGGTCTGCTCTCCTTTTCCTGCTTCTCAGGCATTCATTCTCTCCCCCTTTTCATAGGGCCCACCCCCCTCAGATTCACTCATTACTATTTCCTCATAGCTCATACCTTCTCAGCCTCCCTGCCTCCCTCCCACCCACCTTCCTCTCTCCCCTGGCCTTAACCTCTCCAGCTTTTCCTCCCTCCCTCCCTCCTTTCCTTCCTTTCTCTAAATTCCAGCTTGTGTTGAAGGCTTGCACTGTGCCAGACTCTGATTTTTCTCATTTAATCCTGCTTGACTCCAAGAAGTTGAGCCTTTACTCTCTTCCCACTGCACAGATGACAGACTGATGCATGCACAGAGGGTAATCTACTCAAGGTCGCTTACCACAGTAACTGGGGGGCCTGGCATGGGAACCGTGTTCCAGTGCTGGGATTGTACCCCTGGGTGGGATAGCCTGTTACCCTGCCTGTCCTGCCCCCCTTCCTACTCCCCGCCCCTCAGCATGGACCCTCCCAAAGAGGAGGGTCCTTTGCCTCTTGATGTCTAGCTCTAGGCTATGACCTGGCTCCCCAAGAACTGGCTGTGGGAATTGGGGGGGTAGACACCAGTCGGACACTGTCAGGGGACTCAGGGCAGGGCTGAGTTTGGTTCTTGGAGAGGAGTGGAGCCGGGCCGAGGCTCTGATCCAGCCCCTTGCTCCCGGGAGTGGTGATGGCCCCCAGCCACTGAGAAACCATTGCTGAGGGTATGGGAGAGGCATCTGCTACTCTGGGTGACAGAGCTGAGGTGCTGGGGACAGCGTGCGAAGACACCAGCTACGCAGGTGTCACTATCAGCTGTGCCCTCGGCTTAGCCACTGTCTGACAGGTGTGAAGTGAGGGGGATTTCGGTGTCAGCAGAAAAGGGATGTCCTTTAAGAAGCTGGGTTTTAAAAGGTGTGTGAAGAGGGCCAGGAAGGCAGAGTGAGATCATCTGACATGTGGAAATCAGGTTCTATTAGAAAACTGCTAAAGGTTTTGAGGCTGTTTTTTTCTGGAGAAACAACTGCCTTCTAAGGCCATGAGGCACTGGTCTAAAGGGGCTTCTGGGCCACCAAGCCCCACCAGGGTAATTTAGGGCAGCGATTAGGAACAATCATACAATCGTCCATGCAACAGGCAATGGCCCTGTTTCTTTGCCTGCGGAAGAAGTGAATGAGGTGAAATCAGAAGTTTCCAGACAGTCCTGGGCATCTGGGAGATAGAAAATTCTGTTTCTTGGGCTTCGCCCCAGAAATTCAGGTTCAGCCAGCCTGCGGGGAAACACTAGTTTTTAATGCTCTCCAGGTGATTCTGCAGGTCCCCCAGAACTGAGTGTACCTGAACTAACCCAGTGGTTCTCAACTGGGGGCAATTTTGTCCCCTATGAAACATGTCATTTAGCCACAGCTGGAGGAGAGCTACTGGCATTTAGCGGCTGGAGGCCAGGGCTGCTGCCCTATAGCCTCACAGGCACAGGACAGCCCCCGCAGCAAAGAATGACCTGGCCCCAAATGTCAGTCATGCCGAGACTCGGAAACTCTGTACTGGAGCGTTTTGTAGCTTCCTCCCAGATCTGAAGACACGCACCTGCCGGCCCATCATGGAAGCTGGGAGGGGGACCAGCAGGTGACGAACCCTGGAAAGGATGGGGGAACAAGAGAGACAGGTCTGTAGGACACAAAGAGGCCCTGATCTCACTCCCTCCAGCAAATGCCCTGTGGGACCTTGGACCAGTCACTCACCCACCTCCTAGCCTCTGGCTGAAAGCCGGGGAACTGTGGGAATGTGCGCAGGAGATACAGGGATGAAGCCAGAGATGCAGGGATGAAGCAAGAAAGTGCCTGCCTGCCTGTGGGTGCAGCCTATGCAGGGAAACGAGCAGCACAGGGAAGGCACCACGAGTGGCAGCCTCTTCCCCAAAGCCAGCAAGCTGGGCTCACCCAGACAAGGCTCTGGGGCAGCCTGTGCCCAGGGCCAGCACCGTGGAGGCGGGACTGCTCCAGAGTCGGGCCCTGGAGCACTGGAGAAGTTGGGCTTCCTTATCTTGGGCAAGCCCGGGGCCACAGGCTAGAACCCATGTGGGGCTGATTTCCGTGAGCTTTGGGGTGAACCCACCGCAGAGGAAGGGCTTCTCTTGTCTCACCAGAGCATGGCGACCACAGAAGGGCACGAATCTACCCCCCTCCACCTCAGTGACAAGGTGCAGGTGATGAGTGAGAACCAAGAGGGGAGGGGGCCCACGCAGAATTGCCAGAGTTAAGGGCTCCAAGGAAAGCAAAGGTTTCCACCCTCTTGGCCATGAGCTCTTCCCGCGTCAGGCCCCAGGCTCCCCTGCCAGAAAGAGCCGCTCCATCCAGAGTCCTCCCAGTCCCCACAGTGCAGAGCATGGCCGGCAGCCAGGCTCCCATGAAAAGTGAACCAGGGATTCTGGGCCATCAGTTCTGGCTCCAAAGGAGGGTTTTAGACCAGCGGTACTCGAAGGGTAGTCGGGATGGGTGCTGGGCTGCAAACCGTTTGTCACTGAGAGTAAGCATTTGGAAACACTGATGTGAATTGTCCTCGCTCGGACATCCTTCCAGGTTGTCGAGAGATGCATCTCAGTGAACAGGGTTAGACCAACTCCAACTCCGTCCACCTCTCCAGGACAGGCATGTGGTACAGGCTGCACAATCATCACACGCAGTAGGGCCAGGTGCCAGTCTGCCATGGACTGGAAAAATCCATGTGGTCCTTCCCCACGGCCTGTGTGAGAAGCCTTGCCTTAGCTGGAAGAGAGCAGACTGTGGCTGGCTTATCGGGGAGGCCCCACGGAGGAGGCTCCATGGTTGGGGCCAGCGTCCAGGGTGGCAGAGGCGAGGGGAGGGGCCCCCCAGTAAAAGCAGCAGGTCTCACTCAGTGAGTTTTATCGGGGGGCGGGACCCTCACCACATAGCATCTCCTCCTTTATTTTCCATCATGGTCCAGAGGAGGACCAAACCTGGCAAGGCTGTGTGACTTGCCCAAGGTTACCCAGCTGGGAAGTGGCAGAGCTGGCTCCAACCCCAGGCACCCAGCCCCCTCAGCTTTAGGGACAGCGCTCCTTCTTCAGTGTGGGGGGTGTTCGGCTTCTCAGGGGTGCACGGGCCCTGCATTTCACAGCCTGGCAGCAGCATTAATGGGGAGGCTATTGGGGGCCCAGCAAACTGGAGAGAAAGACACCAGAGGCAGCCCCACCCCCTCCCTTATGGACCTGGGGGGTTAGGATGTGGATTGAGAGACAGGATCCCCTAGAGGGAGGCAAGCATGGGCCCACTCCTTTCCTCCAGTGTCCCCTACCCACCTCTGTCTTGCCTGACTGTTCGTGCCTCGTTCTCAGCAAAACCAGGGCAGCGGTGTGGAGGGAACCCCAGGCCGCCGCCACACCTCCTCCCCGGCCCCTGCTTGGGGACCACAGTGCCCTGCTGTCTGAAGACCCCAGGTTCTGAGAAGGATCTTGCACCTTTGTGAGCCCAGCTCCAAATCTGCCTCGAGCGACATCTCCCACCAACCCTGCCCAGAACCCTTTTCACATGTAGACAAAGTGGGGACAGGGGTGGGACACCGGGCAGGGCCGGAATCGCTCAGTGTTACTAAGTGGCACCGACAGCGTAGCACTCGGTCCGCCATTGAGTCATAAATCCGCACACAGAGGCAGAGGAACTATCTGTCTAGCTTGTCATTTCTGTGTCTCCTGTCGCCATAGCACCTCTACGTGCACCGACAAACATGCAGCAGGGAGCAGGAACCGGGAGACACCCTCCCCTGAATTCCGCATCTGTGGTCTGCGTGCGGGCCTGGAGCACTGAACGGGGTGCCAGGGACCTTTGTGTGTGTGTTTAAGGGACTCCTCCTGGCCCCGGCGGAGCTCAGAATGTGTGGTAGGAACAAGGGCTCAGGGGATGTGAGCGACTAGGGGTCCGTGTGGGGTCTGGTTAGCAAATGTTTTGAGCATCCTGTGGGGGGACACACCAAAGAACAAGAGAGTGCCCTGTTGTTTGAGAGCCCACCCTGAGCTAGAGGCTCACATCAGGAGGAGGAGACACAGAGCAAGCACAGGAACAACCAGGGAGAGATGCACTTGGACGGGAGGGCTTCCTGGAAGAGGGGGTTAGTTCAGGAAGAGGATAGTTCAGGAAGACTTTGGTGGACATGTCAGACAGGTTTGGTGCAGAGACTGGAGGGCGGAAGCCCCACGATGAGCAGCAGCATGGCCAAAGGCAGGGCAGCCGTTAGAAATGAGTATTGGGGGGGGGGCGCCTGGGTGGCTTAGTCATTAAGCATCTGCCTTTGGCTCAGGTCGTGATCCCAGGGTCCTGGGATCGAGTCCCACACCGAGCCCCGCATCAGACTCCCTGCTTGGCCGGAAGTCTGCTTCTCCCTCTCCCACTCCCCCGGCTTGTGTTCCCTCTCTCGCTGTGTCTCTCTCTGTCAAATAAATAAATAAAATCTTAAAAAAAAAAAAAGAAATGCGTATTCTGGGGGTACAGAGAGGGTAGGAAGGAGGACAGTCTGAGTGAGGTGGAGGGCCGGAACATTGATGGGTTGCCCAGAGTGTCTGATTCCTTCGCGTCCAGAATGGGAGAGGAGGACTCAGTAGGGTGGTGTGTGTGGGCCCTGGCACAGAGGCAGCTCACTAAATGGCGCATCTGACCAAGAGAAGCTGGTTAGAGAGAAAGGCAGGAGGAAGGGGAGAGGGCAGGGGCTCAGACCAAGCCCAGGACACAGGCCTCCCTCCAAGGGCCAGCCTCTCAGCTTCCCAGCCAGCCATATGTGGCCCCGGGAGTGACCATGGAGACTGTCCGACCTGCCGTCCACTTGTCCACTGTGAGCACACAGCCCCTGGGTTGTGCTACTCCTCTGTGAGTCTGTCCTCCAGCCCTGGCCTCTAGCTGGTGGATGCCACACACCAGCCTTGCCGGTTCAGCTGTGCTTAGGGAAGAGAGGACGGGGTGGTGACCATCTGAGGGGCAGCAGGTGGGGGCATCCTAGTACAAACGCTGCCAAGGTGGCTCACTCCCCGGAATCCGTGTGTGTGTGTGCGTGTGTGTGTGTGTGTGTTTGTGAAAGAGACAGACAGACAGACTGCACACCGGCAGTCAGTTAGGACCACAAAGGCAGCAGGCTCTGTTCCTTCTGAACTTGGGGAGGGGAACGCAGCCCTGGAGGCAGTGGGAGGCTGGTGCGGGTGAGGGGAGGGCTCCTTTCTGTGCATGTGCATCAGCGGCCTCCACACAGCGAGCCTCAGAGCATCCCTGCTCTCCCGGGGTCTCCTGACAGCGGAGGAAGGCACCAGGCAGAAGGGTAGGGATGGGGGGTGATAATTCTTAGAAGAAATGAAGAGGGAAAATGCGATCTCTGGCCTCAGAGCAGGGGCACGCGTTCTGTTGCGTGCAAGGGGGTACAGAAGTATAAAGCAAAACCACCAAAAATGACACACAGGTCTTTTTTCTTGCTATACCTCTTTCTCTCTTTCCCTCTCTCTCTCTCCCTTCCTCCTTCCTCTGTCCTCTAGGCTTTCTGTCCCGATCTCTCTCTCTCTCTCATGCCAACTTTAGCCAGTGGTACCCACCTCTGCATCACCTTTAGTTTCTGTCTGCCTCTCTGCTGTCTCTCTGCATGCCCACATCTTATATAATAATAAAATTGTCCACCCTGAGCAGGCCCATGGCCTGCTGGGCTTTTGCTTCTGTTAGTGGGATGGGGGGTGGGGGGGACCAGTGCTGGGGGCCTGGACCCCTGAGGACTGTGCCTTAGTCAGCCCAGAGCTTTCCTCAACCCTCCCCCAGGGTAGCCACCCACCCCCCCAGTTTCCTCCCCCAGCCTGCAGAGTCCAGCCCCGCATTCTTGGGCCTCCTTCCCTCTCCCCACCCAGCTCCGTCCCCACGTGTCAGGGCTGGCTCCTCTAGAAACCACTGAGCCCTTCCCACACAATGCCAAGGAGGCTGGGAAAACATGGATCCCGGGGGAGAAAGTCCCTGCCCTAAATGAAATGACACAGCCATCTCTTGCCCTTGCCCATTACCCTGGCAAGGCTTGGTCCCGGGCTCTTGGGCTCCAGGCACCTGCCAGGCACACGGAGCGGTTCAAGGTCCCAAAGGCCCCGCCTCCCAGCGCTTAAAGTTTCAGCTAAGTCTCCCCCCTGTGCCTCAGGATAACCCTACTCCTCTTAAATCTCCAAATTGTAGTCTGACAGCCTAGAGCAACAGAAGCGGCTGGACCAGTCTGGCCAGTTTCTATCCTGGACTCTGACCTAGGCGCCCTGGCTCATGGCCAGATTGGCTGGAGGTTGGAAACAGATGGAGAGGTGGAGGGGGGGCAGGCGTGTACCCCAAGAACCCCTCCTTAAAGCACCTCACTGGGGCTGTTCCCCGAGGGCTCAGCAGGGCCAGGGTGGGATCATGAAATTGCCTGTGTTTATAGGGCAGGCAGGGTACTCACAAATATCTTCATTTGTCCCTGAAACAGTTTCATGGCCACTGCGTGGACAGTTGGCCAAAGAACACATTTGGCAAGAGCATTTGAATTGGCAGTTCTGTGTACACGGGACCTGTCTCCCAGAAATACCTCTCAACATGGCCATTTCACAGAAAAGGAAGTTTATGTCCATGCTCCCCAAGGCTCCCCCTCCCCACCCCACCCCTCTTCTCCATTTTGCTGAAGCAGACACCGCTTACTCCGGAAAGGAATGGTGAAGAATCTGTTGCTTAATGGACTCCAGCTAATTGTTTTCAAAATGATTGCTTGCATCAGTGAGTTAATCATTTTGTATTATCCTCCCTACATGTCTCACTTTTATTATCAAGTGTTTTCACATGTCAGACATTCAGAGGGCCAATTGCAGGCACCTCTGTCCTTTGACGTTTGCACTCAGCTGACGGCAGGTGACTCCAGCCCTTCTCCCCAGAGACTGTGACAAGGACTCTTGGGGCAGGAGGAGATTCTCCATTGCCAAGCACTCCTTCCTCCGCCTTCCATTCCCTCACCCCATCCTTTGGTGGTCTTATTTGGATTGATAAAATTTGGTAAGATTTATTAAGTGACTACTCTAGCTAATTACTTATTAAGCCAGACACTGTGCAATTGTGCTTAATTTCACACCTGACATCTCATGAAATCATTATGATTAATCCCTTAAAGTAGGTACTATTTTCTCCCTTTTTACAGACGAAAAAACTGAGGTTCAAAGTGATAACCTCACTTGCCCACATCTGCTTCACCTGATGTTCCCACCTGCACAAGAAGATGCTGACCACCACATCGGGCAGAGTGAGGGCTGGCTGGCCAAGAGCCAGGTCTGAAGGCAAGTGCTGAAAAAGGATTCTGAGAATCTAAGTAAACAGCAGTCATTTGGGGGTTATTTTTTGTTTTTTTTTCAAGGTTTAAATAGACTTTATAGGAGTCATTTGTAATTAACAGATCCATTCTTTGAATGTGAAACTGCAACTAAGATTGAGATTTGGCCTTAGCTCCAAAATGGGCTCACTCTTCCTTTTGTTGATTCCAGGGTTGGTTAGGGGAGAGTCAGAACTGGGAGAGATCACCACCCCCACCCCTCTCTGCACAAAGGAAGAAACAAGAAAGGCGCAGGTCACCTGCTACCAACTAGCTCTCCTCCAGACACAGCAAAGGGGCTCAAGCTTCAGCAGACAAGGCTCTACCCTCAACGGAGCCTCTAAATCACTGGGATGCTGCATTGGCTCTTTGTTGCTTGCTGTCTTCCTGTCTTCCTTCCTTCCTTCTTTCCTTCCTTCCTTCTTTCCTTCCTTCCTTCCTTCCTTCCTTCCTTCCTTCCTTTTTTAAATAGTGGAGTTAAGGGGCAGTTCCTGTCTTCTGCATCAGAGCATCAGAGATGGCTTTCTTTTTCTTTTTCTTTTTCTTTCTTTTTTTTTTTTAAGGGAGAGAGGGGGGATGGGAGGGGCAGAGGGAGAGGAAGAGAGAGAAAAATCCCAATCAGGCTCCCATGCCCAGTGCAGAGCCAGTGGGACTCCATCTCATGACCATGAGACCATGACCTGAGCTGAAATCAAGAGTCGGAGGCTTAACCGACTGAGCTACCCAGGTGCCCCGAGATGGCTTTTCTGCTAGGGTGATTTTGACATGACATCTGCATCTCGTGGGAACAGCAATTGGTCCACCCTGATCGTACAATAGCAAACTGGAAAAAGCAACAATAATGCCATCCATCCAATCAACAAACATTCATGAAATGACCACTACGTGCAGTGGATTATTAGGCTTGGTGCTGTGAAAAGTGAAAGATGCAAAAATGCTATGTATTGAGCGTCCAAGAGGTTTTCCTAGTTGCTTTTCCTACATTATCCCCTTTCATCTGAAGAGCAGTCACCTTGCAACGTTTTCTGAAAACAAACTGCCAGGTGCCATTTCAGGTACTTTCCGTGGATTAATTCTTTCATCCTTACTTCAGCATCGTGAGTTAGGTCCTGCCTCCATTTCATAGTTGGAGATACTCAAGCTCAGACAGGGTACTGAGTCCAGGTGCCAAGTACCAAGGTACCACAGCTGGGGAGGACAGAGCTGGGAAGTGGCTCCGCTGTAGCCCACTCTTCCCGGAGAAAGTCATGGCCCTAAGGAGTGTTTGGGAACAGATCTTTCACAGAGATGTGAAAGGTACCAGGGAATCTAGTCCAATACCCCTGTTTATAGACAGAGAAACTGCAGCTCAGAGAGGGAAGGTGAGCTGCCTTAAGTCACACAGCTGATTAGAGGTACAGCTGAGACCCAAGTCACGTTTGCCAAATCCCAGGCTGATGGCCTTTCCACCCCAATAACTGCAGAAATGATCAGCCCTGTGCCTAATGCCTTCCTTCCAGGCCACACCATGGCCAGGGCTAGGGCCCCTGGGCTCGGCATGCATTGTGGGTGCATGGGGTGCTGCCAGGGGGCACCTTGGACCCTCCAAACTCCTTCTTCTGTGCAGCTGAACCCTGCTGGTTGCTGATGCTCCCCAAGGGGCAAATGTCAGAGAGGGTGAGAAATGGATTTTCCACTTGAGCTGATCCTCACAGGCTCTGGGTCAGTGTCCTGCTTTTCCACAGGTCTGCTTTTCCACTGGACTGACCCTCTCCCTAGAGACTCATATAGAATCTGAAAGGCCTTGGATGCCTTTCAGCCGCACTCTCCTACTCTGTACCTGGTCTGGGGCAGCCCATGCCCCCACCCCCACTCACCCCGCTCACTCCCCCCCCCCCCCCCCCCCCCCGCCAATGCTCCCCTCAGGAAGTGGCTCTGTAGTATCTGTCAAAAAAGAATTTGAAAATGGTCCAAATATGTGCCGGTTCGGGATCCAAAGTATATCCACGTACAAGCAATACGCAGATGTTGACAAGCTCCCTCTGGAGGCTCGGGAATAACCCGGGACAGACTCAGGCTGTGACATAGTACGAAGGTGTGCCCAACAGCCACAAGGGTACCCAGAAAGGGCCTACAGGGATCACCTCAAAAATGATTGCAGTGGCTGTGTGAGGAGGGCGAGGGGGTAATAATTGCCCCCTCTGGTTTCTAGACAGTGTGATGCTACTCGATTGCTCTTATGATAAGAACAATAGCAATAGGGGGCGCCTGGGTGGCTCAGTCGGTTAAGCGTCTGCCTTTGCCTCAGGTCATGATCCTGGAGTCCTGGGATGGAGTCCCGCATCGGGCTCCCTGTTCTCAGGGAGTCTGCTTCTCCCTCTCCCTCTACTCCTCCCCTGCTGTGCTCTCTCTCTCTCTCTCTCTCTCTCAAATAAATAAAAAAAAATTCTTTTAAAAAAAAGAACAGTAGCAATAAAACCAGCGCCGGCTTCAGAACTCAATCTCTTCTGCCATCCCACCAGGCTTTGCCTTCTTCACCCTCACACCCGCGGCCCACCTGGAGCCCACCATTGGGAGCCGAGCCACACTTGGGTCTCCCTGCGAGGAGCTGCAGCGGGTGGGTCGGTGACCCAGAGGCGCTCCATTCCCCTCTCACCTGGGGGCAGAGACAATATTTCACCTGTCTCCTCCTCTGCATCCACACTTTCCATCCAGTCCCCTGTAACCAGGGCAGTGCTAACCCCACAATAAGTGCCCCAGAGTGGGTCCTTTCCCAACGCTGGCTGACTTGTTGGGGACCGAGCTGGATGTTGGATTAACTCCCCTAGATTCAAACTCACAGAACTACCTGGGCTCTCATCTGGCAGAGGTCTAGGATGAGATTTAAGTGGCTTTGAATATTTGCTGATCAAAGCTAACAAACCCTTAGAACAGTGTCCAGGTTTGAATTCTGGTTCCACTCACTACTCACTGGCTGTATGACCTTGAACAAGTTACTTAGCCTCTCTGTGCCTCGGTAATAATCCCTACTTCCTAGGGCTGTTATAAAGACTAAGTGACTTAATATTTGCAAAGCAGGTAGAACAACACCCAGCAACTTGTCCATGCTACATAAATAGAAGGAAAAAAGTAATTATTTAATTGAAACCAGCATTAGCTGTCCATTCATTCACTGCCTCTCACTCATTCGGTATTTATTGGACACAGGGCACACACCTCACCATCTAGTAGGAGAAACACACATCTCACTATATACAAGGAAAAACACACACATAACGACAAGAAAAAAATATTCCTTTTTTCTTGTAGAAAAACGTGACAATTCTAAGCAGAGAATTGCCCAGGATTCTGAGAAAGAACATTTACCTATTACCATGTAAACTTAAAAAACAAAACAAAACCTACAGTTCAGTTCTTTGAATCCATTTAAAAGATCCTATTCAGTCTAACTGATTAGTGAATTCAGAGCAAGGTTGGGTACACACTAGCCTTTCGGAAAATATTCTCATTCAATACCATCTATTCTACTTCCCTAGATGTTTTTCTTCCTCCCTCCCCCCCCCATCACCCAGAAAATAATCTCTGGGTTCACCCCTAGTCCTCAGTTAATGGGTGGGGGAGGGGCTATGGGTTCAATCAGACCACCCCTCAGCTGTTTTAAAAAAACCACTTATAAATATTTAGGAGGGGAGGGAGAGAGGACGGAGAAAGCTTCAGTAACGTCTCCATTGAACAACTGACAGCTTTTACATTTTAAAATTTGGGTGCTTTAAGTCAAAGCACTGTGAGCTTGGTATACGTACAGTTGGTTTAATAACTGATGGAAAAATGAAATTCGCACCCCTCCCCCAAATCCATTCAATTCTTTTCAATGTAATCGCTTTTAAATGCCCCGGACCCAGTCAAGCTGGTGTGGTCTGTGTTTGTAGCCCAGGCCATCCACACCGACCCTGCAAGAGTCCGGATCCTCCGGCGAGGGCAGGGCTCCCAGGCAGCGGTGCCCAGGCCCACCCACCTCTCCCTCCGGCTGCTGCTTACGCGCCTACAACCGGCAAGCCGAACCGCTTTGGGAAGGGCTCGGCCCTGGAAGTGGCGCCTGTCACTACCGGCGGGCCGGACTGACGACACCCCGGCCCTTCCCCGGCCGACGCAGCCCGCGGCACTCCCCGTCGCCCCCGAACTTCAGCCTGCAAACGCTGGACGTGCGGTCTGGCGACTTTTTCGAAACTCCGGGCGCCGGAATCGCGTCGCGAGACCCGGAGCAGGAGAAGCAGGCGCGGCCGCCCGCGCGGCACAGGGACTCGCGAGTGCAAAGGCTCGGGCAGCGAGCGCTGGGCTCCTGCCGGCCGGCTGCCGCGCAGGGCTGTAACCGCCGCCGGCTGCACCGTCTCCTCCCCGGAGATTGCGAGATTGATCAAAGGCTGGGAGACACGGGGGACATTTATCTCCCCGGGCTCGCAGCTTTCCGAGCAGGGGAAGGGGCAGGAAGGAGCTCCCAAGAACAGGGCGGGGGCGGGCGGAGTGGGGGAGCTGGTGAGAGGGTGCTGGGGCCGGTGGGGAACCCACCTCCAGAGCCGCCTGTCCCGGGGTCGGGGTCTGCATCGGGGGGTGGGGGGAGCGGTGGAACCAAGTTTTCACTCCCAAAGCCTTAAGCGATTCTCCGCACACAGCCGGTGGCCCGGGTGGGCGGACCCCCTCCTCCGCCAACATCCCAGCAGCTTCGCCACAATGATGTCTTTTTTTCTCTTGAGTCCTCCCCACCCCCGCCACGCCGGCTCCAGAGGTCCAGGGACAGGGACCTGTGCACAGCCCTCCCCAGGGACCCCCATTACACCCACAGCCCACCCGCGTCCCGCGCCGGCCCAGGGCTGGGGACGCCCGCGCTCGAGGGCTGACCGGCTCGCTCTTACCTTGACGAGCCGCAGCTGCGGGCGCCGTCCCATCCTCGGGCTCGCTCGATCACCGTCCCGGACGCCTGGGTCCCTCGGACATCCCAGAGGGGCCGGCCGACGGTGGCGGGCTGGGGCCGCGGCGCGGGCTGGGCAGCCGGGCCCCGGTGTCGCGCTGCCCGGCTCCGAGGTGCCCGGCTCGGCGCTCTCCGGCCCCGCAGCCCGGCCCGGCCCCGCGGGTTCCCGCTCTCCCCGGCCCGGGCAAGTCCGGCCGCCGTTGCCAGACTCAGCCGGGCCGACAGCCGCCTCGCGTCCCCGCCGCCTCCCCCTCGGTCCGCGCAGCAACCCGCCTCGACTCCCCGCCCCCTCGCCTAGCGTCCCCTCCCCTCTCGCCCTCGCCTCTCCCCTCCCCTTCGGTCCCTCCTCCGCGCCGCGCCCCTCTGCTCGCTCCCCCTCGCCTCCTCCGACCCCCCCCTTTCCCGGGCTGGCTCCCCGCGCGCTCGCCTTGCTGACCCCCTTTCCCTGCGCCGGGGTTTGCGGCAGTCGGCGGGACGCACTGACAGCGGTGGCGGCCGCCGCAGCCCGGGATGGGAGGGCGGGGGCGGGAGAGGAGGCAGCCTCCCGCCTCCCGCCTCCCTCCTCCCGCCGGGCTTGAGGTCGGGGTCTGGGGAGTCCAGGGAGTCTGGGGGAACTTGGGGGGCTCAGGTGAATCTATAATAGCGAGGCGATTGGAGACTGGGGAACTGGGCAGCCCCGAATGGGCAGAGACGCCGCGGAAACCGGGTGAAGCAGGGCACTGCGTTTGGGCAGTTCCCGCCCTGCAGCCGGCCGGGAGAAGGTCCGCGCCGCCCCCACTTCAGCAGGGTCCGGGCGTTGAATCCTCACCCCCTTTGGCACCCACACCCCAGGTGCACGCAGAGACGCGAAGCTCTGCGGGACGAATCCTTCTCATTCATTCGTTCGTTCGTTCATTCATTCATTCATTCGTTCATTCCACAAACTAAGCGCCTGCCCAGTTTGGTCCAGGCAAGGGGCTGAACCTGGGAACCCTAAGACGAAGGGGAGACGGCGGTGCCCTGAAGGACTAGCGGGCATCTGAGCACCGTGGAGGGGAAAACAGTGCGCGCATAGCACTACAGCAGGGGAAAGCAGCTAGGCATCCAGAGAGCAGTGCGTGGAGGAGGCCGAGCGCCCCCTGTCGGCCAGACCCTCGGGGGCGGGGTCAGCCTCCCAGCCGGACCTCGGGGTCTTCAGCTGGCTTGGCTCCCTAGCTCCCTACCCCACCCCCAGCTATGGGAAGCAGTTCCCACCTCCTCCAGCCCCTTAAACTTTCCTCTCCAGCCCTTGCATTTGGACAGAATTTTTGACTTCTCCTACCCCTTCCTTTCTTCACGGAGAAGTTGAAGAGAGTGGTGGAGCCACCGGGCAAAGGCTCAGCCTGCAGCGCCAAGCAAAGCCCCTTCAGAGCAAGCCCGAGGAGTCCCAGGCAGAGCACGGTCCCAGAGTGGTGGCGAGCCGACTTTGAAATCAAACTCGGATCCTAACTGCCCTGGACTCCGTGCCCTGCTGCACACACACACACACACACACACACACACACACACACACACGTCCCCCCCATCCACCCACCTCTCATCACATTAGGCAAGAACCAGCGCATTCAGGGGTCCAGCTGATTCTTCACTCAGAAAGGGAGTTACTGTAAGAGGTAGTGTGATTCGACATGCACAGTTTGCTTTCAGGGAAACTGAGGTGCAGACTGGTTGTGACCTGTCTGAAGTCCCATAGCTGTTGAGCCTTGACTTCAGGTTCCTGATTCCCAGCTCAAAGTGCCTGGAGGCTGGGGCTCTGAAGGGGTTTGGGGCTGTCAAGTGGGGAGGGGCATTGCCCAGGAAGCCAGCTGGTCACACTGGCTTAGCCACACAGGATGGCACTTTCTAGATGAAGCACACAGTCCTGAGTCTTGCAAAACCCCCATTAGGTTAGTGCTGCGAGCTGGTTATGCTGAATCCAGCACAGACTCACCCCACCCAAGCCGGAAAGAGATGGATGCACCAGCCAGATTGTCAATGTGTTATTATTCTCAACAAAAATTAAATGCAGAGTGGTCTAGCCTAGTGCACGTTCTGGAGTCATGTAGCCTGAGTTTGAGTCTTGGCTCTTCTACTTACAAGCTGTATAAACCTGAAAAATTCTTTAACAGAGCCTCAATTTTCTTATCTATAGAATGGGGGTAGGAATGCTTACCTCATAAGGTTGTAGGTCAGTTTAAATGAGTTAATATTTGTAAATGGCTTGGAACGGTGCCTGGCACAGAGCATGGGCTTAGTGAAGGTTAGCAATAGTCACTATTACCATCACCACCACCACAACCACCATTATCATAGTTGAGTGGACCTGATGCTCAAATGTATGGGCCTCATGGTTCCTCCTTTCTAGGCAATTCTTTGTGGGAGCAGAATTCTTGATTAGAAGGTCACAGAAGCAGTGAATTGTGAAATCAGAGGATCATAAGCTGGTGGGCCCTCAGGGAGGTTTGCCCAGGCCCTGTTAAGTCCTGCCCAACCTTAGAGCTGACTCTCCAGGGACCAGACAGCTCCGGATTTCCAGATTCTGTGCTTCTGTATGTTTCATAAACACCATCAAATTCTGCCTTGCTGAGTCCCATTGTCCTGCCCTGGACCTGATCCTTAAATATGCTAATGTCATCGATTAGGCTGTAATGAAGCCTTGCCCTTCCTGCCTTTTTGGTGTGGGATTCAGACCTTCTTTTTCTAAAAGAGCATCTACAGATGGTACAATTCCTTCCCCTACCCCCAAGTTGATCATCTCTCTTGATTTCCCGGACTGAACATCTACACCCCACTCCCACTCTGGGACGAGCAGAGGGGGGCTTCTGTATCACTCCATTACCTACTTATTTATAGTTTTGGCCTTGACCACTTGCTTCGGGGAGTAATGAGAGCCTCCTGTTCAACATCTCTTAGTAAAAGGGTTCCGCATTCCCTTTCATTTGTCCTGAAACTGCTTCCTTCCACCTTCGAGAGCCTGGCTCTCATTCCTGGGCTTGGTGAAGATGCCAGTAGGAGGTCTTCCGTGCCCTCCCCCCATCTCAGCCCCAGCTGCCCCGGCCAGCCCGCCTGACAGCTGCCGGTGGTCTCTTTAGCAGCCTCCCCACCCTCCTCAGGGCAGCTGCCTGCTCCATCCTCCATCCGACCATTCCCTTCCCAAACTCTCTACAGACCCCTCCCTTTTCCTCTCCTCTTCCTATCCAGGCCCAGACCAGAGTCAGCTTTCATTCATTTAACCTGCCAGATTTGGAAGAAAGGAGAAAAATGAGGAATTTAAACAGGAATAAGAGACATTCCCATGTCCTTCCCAACAGTAGGAGAGACAGATGTGAATGAGCAGTGATGGCTGGGACCCAGAGAGGGAGGGTCGAGCATGCCCCGTCTACCTGTGGGGTTCTGCTGGCTTTAGTCCTGGATATCCTGGTGAGTTTGACGGTATGGAACCATACTTCTCAGACTATTGTGCAGAAAAACCGGTTCTTGATTTTTAAATTTTAATCTGTTGCAGAATGATATGATGGCAAAATACGGTGGGGATGACTTATTAGAGAAAGGAAATAACAAAGACAGACAAAATAAAAGCCCAATTCTTAAAGCTATTAGATCCAGTGGACATAAAACTACTCTGTCAAGTTACCTAAAATTTTCTAAGTGCTTACGGTCAATGTCTGCACTTACTTTGTCATGGACGGGCAACAGATTTTTTGCAGACAGATCATGCTTGGAGTAGCACTGGTCTAGAATGCTTTTCAAGCGTGAGGTGAGGAAAATGGCCTCGTGGAGTGAGCAGCTTATAAAATCACATGTTTATCAGGGGAGATGGTATTAATTATCCCATCCATCTGTGCATTCATTCAACAAACATTTAATGAGCAGCAACTATGTGACAGTCACTGCTGGACACCAAGATGAATAAAGAGGGATATAATAGGGCTCTAGCCCTCGAGATGTTCACAGAGTGGGAGGGGACACTTCGATAAATAATTAAAAGCTAGTGAAATTAGGTCAATAATATCCAGGCACTGTGGGCACAGAGGTAGAAAAATTAATTCTGCCTGGGCCCAATGGGGAAGGTTCTACCAAGGAAGTGGTATTGTGCTGGGCTCTGGAGACAGAGACAGGTGTCCAATCCCATATGGCCAGCCAGCACTCCATAAATGAGTTAATACATGTAAAGTGCTTAGCGCAGTGCCTGGCACATGTTAGCTGTTCTTATTATTAAAACTGATAAATCATCATCATCATCATCCACCCAGATTTACCCAGAACTGAGGATAAGTTTGTCTTGGGGTTGTGGGGCTACAGATACCTCAGTTGGGGGAAGAGGGCAAACTGGACTTCACCCACCCCCTTTGTCAGAGGAAAGATCTAGAGGAGGTAGGTTGGGAGTTGGATATTGAAGGACGTGGGTGTGGATGAGTAAGGAAGAGAGGGGGCCTTCAAGGTGGGAGGGTCCCTTAAGAGACACAGCCAGAGGAACAAGTATGGGGTGGGGGAAGAGACTGGTCTGATGGGGACAAGTGATGGGGATGCAGGGACCTGGTGAGGCTCTGCAGAATTGAGGGGGGAAGGGGACAGGCTGAGGATCCCCTTGTTTAAGGGACTTGATATTATTCCTTCTCTCATTTATTTTTTTAAAAAGATTTTATTTATTTATTTGACAGAGAGAGAGTCCTTCTCTCGTTTAGAACAACAGATAATAACAATAGTAATGAGGATTGGTATGGCAGTTTGTACCACACAGCTCTTCCACAAACATTTTCTCATTTAATCCCTACAACAACCCTGTAAAAAAAGGTATTAATAGCCTCACTTTACAGTTGAGAAATCTGAGCTCAGAGGCTGATCCCTTGCCCAAGGTCACAAGTCTGGCTTTGGCACAGTCAGGATTCCAGCCTGATGTCCCCAGCTCCCACCTCACGTATTTTTCAGTGTACCACAGAGACGTGACCTGAGCCTAGACCCCTAGGGAGCTGTGATATCACCTAGAGGGGGTCCTGGCTCCAGGAAAATGATGCTCTAGAATTATTTTTTCCTTTTGCTTTCCCAGTGGATAGACAAAGAGGGGAGCAAAGGCAAGGCACGGGACAAGCTTAGCAGGGACAGCAGGCAAGGTGGCCCACTCAGCCACAGAGGTCTCAGATGACCTACCCACTCCTCCTCCTCTCCTCCTGCCTGAGTCTGGATCAATCAAGGGCAAGTGTGATTACTCTGGGTACAATGACCGTATTTTTGCACTTATTAAGTGTGGCCAAGGAACACCTGGGTGGCTCAGTGGGTTAAGCATCGGATTCGTGATCTCGGCTCAGGTCATGATCTCAGGGTCCTGGGATCAAGCCCCGCATCAGGCTCCCTGTTCAGCAGGGAGTCAGCTTGAGGATTATCTTTCTCTTCTCCATCTGCCCCTCTCCCTGGCTTGCATGTGCACATGCGCTGTCTCTCTCTCTCTCTCTCTTTCTCTCTTAAATAAATAAATAAATCTTTTTTTAAAAAGTGTGGCCGGGGCACCTGGGTGGCTCAGTTAGTTGAGCGACTGCCTTTGGCTCGGATCATGGTTCCAGGGTCCTGGGATCGAGCCCCGCATGGGGCTCCCTGCTCAGCGGGAAGCCTGCTTCTCCCTCTCCCACTCCCCCTGCTTGTGTTCCCTCTCTCGCTGTCTCTCTGTGTCAAATAAACAAATAAATAAAATCTTTAAAAAAAATAAAGTGTGGCCAAGAAGGCCATTGAAGTTGTTTTTAAGAAAACTTTTTTTTTATTTATCTGACAGAGAAAGAGACAGCGAGAGAGGGAACACAAGCAGGGGGAGTGGGAGAGGGAGAAGCAGGCTCCCCGCCAAACAGGGAGCCCGATGCGGGGCTCGATCCCAGGACCCTGGAACCATGACCCGAGCTGAAGGAAGACTCAGGCACCCCTAATGAAAACATTTTAAAGGTGTGCTGAAGTAAGAAGTGTTGACACCTTGGGAACATTCTGGAAGCAAAAATAGATCAGAGGCACTGGCCATTTGTGCAGAGTCAAAAGGAAGGGCACATGCTCACATCTCTTCACAGAGAAATAGCATCCCTCTAGCCTAGACTAGTTGTTCTCAACTGGAGACTTTTGCCCCTCAGGGAACATTTGGCAAAGTCTAGAGATATTTTTGGTTTTCACAACTGGGGAAGAGTTTCTGGCATCTAGTGTGTAGAGGCCAGGGATGCCACTAAACATCCTCCAATGCACAGAACAGCCCCCACAGCGAAGAATTATCTGGCTCAACGTATCCACCCACAGTGCTGAGGTTGAAGCTCCATGGCCTAGGCCATAGTTTGGTACCATGGACAGCAGAAACCTGGGCTTT
Organism: Eumetopias jubatus; assembly: GCF_037043125.1. Classification (NCBI taxonomy): domain Eukaryota; kingdom Metazoa; phylum Chordata; class Mammalia; order Carnivora; family Otariidae; genus Eumetopias; species Eumetopias jubatus. Next base: position 98,065,946 of record NW_028274816.1, read on the forward strand.
CCATGGGGCTATGATCCATGGAACCCACATTCTATTCTGTCTGAAAACCACAGGAAAGCAAGGGTTCACCACTCTACATTTCCTGAATTCCATCATTTCCAAAACACTGAGGCCCAGGGAAGGCACTGTGGTAACACCAATGGTGGTGGTGGGAGATCTGTTTAAGGCCCCCCAGCTGGGTAGTTGGTAGAACCAGGAGAGGACTTAAGGTCTGGGGTCTTCTGTAAATGTTCCTCACCCTCCCCCAGATTAGCACTCAGCCTTCCCATCTCCCCTTTTTCCCCTTTTTTCCTAGTCCTAAAATCCTATTTAGAACTAGGAGGGTTCTCATACAAACCTACTGGTCTAATAGGTATGGTGCTATTATTCTGTTTTACAGATGAGTTCACTGAAGTCCAGAAGTTAAATATACAAGGTGCTTATCTATCTCCCTGAAGAGCTGTGAGCTCCTTGGAGGGCACATACTGCTTCCTCTTCATCTCAATATTCCCAGCCTCTGGCAAAGTCTTTTTCCTCAGCAGATGCTAAATGAAATGTTTACAGTTAATGGTCAATCTTAGCATTGGATTAGACCCGAGGATTCTGCCTCCAGGGCAGTGCACTCTGTAGGCACCTGTCCTCTTCTGGATCCTTCCCACCACCAGCGTAGTACTCTTTCTTCTGAAGTTTGACCTCACCCCAACCCTGGATTGGGGCCCCCCAAAACAGGCAGTTACACCTTCCTGGTGGGAAACCATAGAACGGAGCCTCAGCCTGGCCTTTTCACTCCTCCCCTTCCCTCCCCTCAGGCCTTAAGAAGGGCTCATGGCAGAGCAGATTTCCCCTCCAGTTTGCTGGGAATTGGGAATGTCTTCATTGCTCCCAGAGAAACTCAGGAAAACTGGTCACCCTGACCTTCACTAGCCACTTATAACTCACAGAGCAAGACAGAGACACTGAAGGGACATATTAACAGCTACACTATGAGGACTTCACTTGCACTCTGATTCAAACAAATTGAAAAAAAAAAAAGACCTATAAATAAACAACCGGAAACATGAATTCTAATTATATATTTAAAAGTGTGATAATGGCATTGTGATTATGTGTTTAAAACGAGTCTTTATCTCTTAGAGACACAACCTAAAATATTTATAGATGAAATGGCATGATGTCTGGGATTTGCCTTCAAAGTGATACGGGAAGAAAGGAAGTGGGTAGGTTTATTAATGAAACGAGGTTGGATGTGAATTGCTAACTGTTGAATCTGGGTGATGGGTACATGGGAGTTTTGTGGTAACATTTTGTCTGTTTTTATGCATTAAAAAAATTCACAGCATGTGAGAACTGCCTGGGACGACTTAGGGAACATATATGCCAGGGTTTCCAAAACAGCTTCTTCTTTTTTTTTTTTTTTTTAAGATTTAGTCATTTGAGAGAGAGATAGTGCATGCATGTGCACGAGTGGGGGGGGAGGGGCAGAGGGAGAGGGAGAAGGAGAGAAGCAGCTGGGAGCCTGGGCTCACAAGGCTGAGATCATGACCTGAGCCGAAATCAAGAGTTGGACACTTAACCAACTGAGCCACCCAGGCACCCCCAAACCATCTTCTGTGGAATCCCAGGATTCTGAAGAGATGCCTCAGGGACTGAAGTTAAAGATGGGGTAGGAGGGAGGAAGTGGTGATGGGGAGATTGAGGAGAAGGCTCAAAACACAGCTGCATTTTTGTTTGACCAGTCTTATATATTAGAGGTATACCATAAATGTCATTTTTTGAAAAAGCTTCTTCCCGGAGGGAGAAGCAGTTTGTCCAAGACCAGGTGTATTGGGGGCAGAGGTGGGCAGAGCCTCATCCCCTGACTGTCAGATTCCTGCACTCTGCATAGCACCACACTGACTTCCTCAGGCCTGGCGGATGCCCCAGAGCTCCTGCAAGACTCAGTAGACCTGAGGCCTCAGTCCAGTTGGCCTTGGCTGGGACAGGGGCTAGGCCACGTTACCCCTGCCTTGAAGTGCCTGTAGGCATGCTGCCTCCCGTGGGCCACTCACTGCCTGATTTCCAAAGCCAGGCCTGTGGCTCAGAGCCAGGCTTTGCTTTGCTGGCTGCCATCTGGCCAGGCCCCAGTGGCTCCGCTGGACGTGGGCCAGCACCTCCAAGTATGCCTGAGCCAGAGAAATGCTGACCAGGGCATAGGCTAATGGCCAAATAATAGCAGTTCATTCCAGAAGAGGAAGGCCTCACGCTGTACGGGTCCCTCCTGCATGAGAGGACTGGCCTGAGTCTGGCCAGACGGTTCCATCCCATGTGGTCAGGACAAGAGGGTGATAAAGCCTGAAGTTCTTTCATCCCATCTGCATGCTTGGTGGGGGAAGAGCACAGAGAGCTCCTGAGTCATGGGGCAGAGGAGAAGAGAAGAGGGTAATTACCTGTGAGACAGGTGGGAGATCCATTTGCTGGAAACAGAGCCTGGTTGGACTTGTGAGGGCACAAAGGGGGAGTGGCTATGTCAGTGATGAAGGAGGTCATGGTGGTTGGGCAGGGGTCGTCCATTTGCCCCTCCGTATCTACCCTACACACTTCCCCACCTGCTCTGTGCCCACAGCTGACTGGTCAACCTCCCACTTCCTGTTGGGTTCAGCCAATAGGAAACCCTGGCTGTAGATCAGCTGAAGAGAGGAGAGTGAGTTGGGGTATTTATCCCACTACCTCTCTCCCTGTGGGGTGGCCTTGGCCTGGCTGTGTCGCTTGACCAAGGGCCGCTGCTGCTCTCATGGCAACCTCTCTCCACAGGTTCTGGTAAACTCTTCCTCCCCTCATCCCTTTGGATCGAAGGAGAGTCAGTTCTCACTGGCCTCAGGATCCTGCATGACCCCATGTGGTTTCCCCATTCTGTGCAAATCTTTGTGAACGGTCTCTTTAATAAGCCCTTCTCAGATTATCCAATTCAAGTGGGCTGTGCATTTCTCACTAAGACTTTGGTCAATGCAGGCTGCTCAGAAGCTGAGTTTGCAAATGTGAGACAGTACACAATGAGTCTTTTCTTGCACATGACTCCAGTGAACCAGAGGGATGGGGAGGCCTCCCAGGGGGCCTGACTGGACAGACAGAGCAAGGATGCAAGACAGGATATGAGGCAACCTCAAAGAAATGAGGAGAGACCCCAGTGGAGGGGATCCAGCTGGAGGCATGGTTGGTAGAAATGTCAGGAGGAGACCTGGGGGTCTCCCCAAACCTCACTGGAAAAATATTGCTACGGGGAGGGCAGGAGGTGGAGGGGCCCAAGACAGAGAAGAGCAAGGTCAGGCTCTGCCCATGCCTCTCTCACTGTGCTGATGGAGGCAGCCGTGCACTGCATGACTCCAGGGGTGCCCAGGGTCCCTGGGACTGTGGCTGCTAAACTCCCAAGAATAAGCCCCATTCTCTGGACAAGAATCTCCTGCTCAACCTATATCTCCATGCTTGCTCTGGGTCCTCCCCTGTAAATATCCAGCCTCCAACCTCCCTGCCTTGGTGCTTGTCCTTAAGTTCTGCCTGATGCCCAAGTGCCCCACCCCCTCCCCAGGACTAGATCTCTGTCCTGGAGTCCACACACTCCACACCCACTTCTCTCTGGCACCAGTTCCCACCGTATATCAGGGTTGTGTCTCTGCACCTGCCTTCCAGCCCTAGCCCGGTGGACTTTTTGCTGTGTTGGAAAGTCACATCTTCTCTTTGGACCTCAGTTTCCTTGTCTGTGAAACATCGTGGTGGCTTAGAGGTATATCAGGGGACCTCTCCTGTCCCTTTTGGACTTAAATATATCCATAGATGTATGTCCTTCGTCCCACTGAGAGATGATGCAAGAGAAGAGAGCATGCTTCACTCATTCATCTTGTGTTCCCACAGCACCTAGCAGAGGGCCCCACCGGCAAGTGTTGGATGGATGGACTGGTGGGTGGGTGGGTGGATGATAAATTTCCCTGGAGTGGAGAAAGGCAATTCATTCCATGGCCCTAAGTTGACAGAAATGTCCCCTGGGAACTTCCCACTGCCTCTACCCACCTCCTGACTAATCCTGCCTGTTCTCATTTGTAACCTGGTCCCCTGAGCAGATTCCCCCTTGAAAGTGCATTTGGAACCAGGACTAATAGTTACCCTGTGAAGGAACATGAAAGACCAGCAGCCATAGTCACCTCCAGGGTGTGAGCTTAGGGGTCTCGGGAGAAAGAAAATGTTCCCATATTCCCTCTTGTTCTCTTTAGATTTCTTTTAAACCATGAATTACTTTTTTAAAAAAAGACTTTATTTATTTGACACAGAGGGAGAGAGAGCACAAGCAGGGGGAGAAGCAGGCAGAGGGAGAGGGAGAAGCAGGCTCCCCGAGGAGCAGGCAGCCCAATATGGGACTCGATCCCAGGACCCTGGGATCATGACCTGAGCTGAAAGCCGATGCTTAACCAACTGTGCCACCCAAGTGCCCCAACTATGAATTACTTTTATAATATAAAGGAAGTCTCTTTGAAGAAAAAGTAATATACCAGAGGCTGATAAGTATTTGTTTCTTCCAAAGAGAAGAACTGGGTAGCTGAGGATTGGGGCAGGGGTGAGAAACGGGGACGAGACTCACTTGTCAACTTCTACCTTTTGGTACCTTTGGGATTTCATAGCATGTATATTGATCATCTATTTAAAAAAAAAAACCCACAACTTTAAGAAATCACTAATTTGTATGTAGATATTCTTATAGAGAAATGAGGCTCTTTTACTACACAATAGCTCACTTAATCCTCATCACCACCCTGGGTAGCCATTATTATCCCTATATTCAGATGAGGAAAGTAGAGCTCATAGAGGATTAAAGCTTTGCTTGTATTTCCTTAGTTGGTATAAGGTGGCGTTGAGACACACACCCCAGTTTTCTAGTCCTCAAGCAGGTTGCCGATGAGGCTGAGCTTATCAAATATACTTCCATTACAGAAAAACAAATTGGCATTTGGTGTATGAGTCAGTCTCTGGAAAGTTTGTTTATTGTGAGTCAGCCCCACTGAGCTCAAGCCCACTAGAGGTGGCTGAAATGACAAAGTTCCCAATGCTGCCAAGCTGAGGCCAAGACCCAGGGTTGAGGAGACTGCAATAAACTGCACACAAGAGGGGCTCCTTGGGCCACCTGTCACATTGCAACTCCTCATCTCAACTCTGGAATCCTCAGTTTTGTTTTTGGAAATTTTACTTTAAACTTCACTCACCCTAGGAAGGCTTTGCTGGTGCTGCAGACTAGTTCTGTGAGCACCCCCTTGCCATTCAAAACATCCTTGTGCAAAGTCTACTTTCCCTGCTACCCCAAGCTCTACGTCTTGTTCACAACGACACTCCCGCCCACCTAGCCCCGAACCCCGCTCATAGCAGGAACTCAACGGATACTTGTCAAATGAGTGAATAAACCAATGGCCAGGGTCCTGCTCCTGCCAGGACACCCTACATATCTCATTTTCTATGTCCTTCATCTGTGCTGATCATAGGTGCTCAGGAGTGCGGCGGGGCAGGGGGGGTCATCCACAGGGGATGGCCGCCTGAGGAGTCCCCGCCTGCCAGCTCCGAGTCTCTCTCCCGTGACGAGGACGTGGTGTGGGCAGAATAACTGCTCATCTTGTCAGTGAATGAGTGCTTGTCCCTCCCAGGCTGCCCAGGCCCCAGCTCTAGTTTCTCACAGACACAGGGTATGGGGGCAGCCCCTCCCCTCTGGGGTGGAGTGGGGGTGGCCGTGGTGGGGGAGGAGCTGTGGGAGGCCTCGAAGGGCTCCTGGCCACCCCTGGGCAGTGGTGCTTCTGATGTTAACTCGGCAGGGCTTGTGGAAATTACTCGTGTCCCTGCCTCGCCTCTCAGACCTCCCCAGCAGTTCCTTCCAGAAAGTTGAAGGAGTCACAGGAGACAGAGTTCCATTCTCTCTGGAGTGTGTTCCAATGGGCTGCGGCCCTCCTCACGCCCTGACACCCGCCCGGTCACTGTAGCCGCTGCCCACCTCTAACACCCCCTCCTAATGAGAGCCCCCTCTCTTCTAGCCGCCTTCCCCCTCCAGCCCCGCAGGAGGATTTCTCCTCCGCAGTGAATGTCAGCCTCCCTAAGCCCGGGGAGAGCCCAGTCCTGTGGATGAGCTAAAGCTGACCTGGTCTCTGGGCCGAGGCCCTGCACGTATTAACCCCCTCCCCCGACTGCAGCAGGACCAGCACTGATCCCCAAACACTTTCTCATCGTTATTCCATCAGCCCAATGGAGCCATTTTTGGGGGGCACCTACCATGGGCAAGGTTTTCACAGGGGGAGGGGCAGTGGTGCTGGGGACCCGGCCCTTTTCCTTGTGGAACTATAATCCTGCAGGAGCAGCCATGACGTAAAGGGGTCTGTGTGTGAGAGGAGACATCGCCGCCGTGAAGCCAGCAGTCCTGGAATCTGGCCCGGGTCTTCCTACCAGCCAGCTGTGTGACTTTGGCCTAGCCCCTTCCCCTCTCTCTGGGCCTTGGTACTTCTATTTGTAAAATAAGGGTTTGAACTAGGTGGGCATTTTCCAAACTGCAGTTTGTAACCCGTTACAAAATGGTGAAACAAATTTAGTGAGTCGGAACCAGCATTCAATTATTAAAGAGAAAAAAGGAGCAAACGTATCAGAGCACCGCACATTGTAGAAGTAAGTGTTACATAAAGAAATTTCCTCTGGTTGTGGGTTTGTGGGTACACATGTGTGTACCGTGCCGCTCTGCATGTGCTTCCTGATGGTCTGTCAGGGGCTTTGCACACTGATGTGTTGGCATTTCAGGGATCATGATGTTTGTGAGGACATTTGGGACAAAAGACTGGAAATTGTGAGTCTACAGTGTCTGCGAATCCAATACATGATCAGATGGACTCATTGAATCCCTCCTTCTGTAGATGAGGAAACCGCAAACCAGAGAGAAGTGACCGTGAGCCCTCTTGGGCTAGAACCCATTCCTGGTCCATTGTACCCCAAATGGTGGCGTGCTGCTGTTGGGTGGGTAGGGCACGATGGGCGGAGAAGAGGTGGTATTTCGGGAGGCCAACCAGGGAGTCCTCTGGGAGGGTGGCTGCCTACTCAAAAAGCCTGTATTTAAAATAAAACAGTTCAGCCTGGCTTCCCTCCCCCACGGAAGGCGGCCTCCACCCCCGCCCTGCTGGATAACTTCTCGACAGACACATTAGTTAAAGCTGGGTTAACTCTTGACGCCCAGCCCCTAGCACCAGGGCAGGACCCAGACCCTCCTTGGCACCAGCGAAGATTGGATGTTGAACAGGAGAAGGTGAACCCACAGTCATACTATTTTTAGTCCAAGCATTGGTTGCCAGGGACATTAAGCTAATTCCCTGCTGTATATCAGAGAAGCGACAGTGTCTCATTGCGGGGATTTATTGTAAAATGCAACTTATCAGGGCTGCCACGCCTGGGGTTCAATCTCCTTGTCATCAGAATCTGAGCTATTTGCCAATTCCTCCGGTAGAAGGGAAGGGAGTGGGGTAGAGAAGGGGCAGGTGCTGTGCCCTGGGACCCTGGACCGTTCTCAGCTGACCTTGCACCTGGAGTCCTTGAGCCTAGGAGGGGACAGGGAGAATAAAAGGGATGGAGCCTGGACTGGGGCTAGCAGGAGGGGCTGGGGCTGATGGGGCCACAGTTGATGAGACTCAACCTTAACTTTCTTGATGCCTCCAGATCTGGAAAAGGCACCCGTGGGACCGGCCTGCCAGTTTGTCCCCTTGCCCATGGACAGGGACACGGGAGGCATGGGTGAAGTGTACAGCAGGAGGGTTTTCAGTTAGAAGGAGGATGACAGGAGGATGCTTGATGGAGGCAAGGAGGGGACGATGTCTGATCTTGGTGGTGGTCATTCTTCTGCCCAGAGGAGGGGAGGGGGATGAGCAGACACCTAGCAGAGCCACTCTGTGCCAGATGCACTGGGTGGCCCCTCGATGGGATCTTAGTCTTCTGCACAGGGGGTCTCTCTACCCATTGCACAGATGAAAAGCCTAAAGCTCAAGTGAAGAGACTCACCTAAGCTCACACGGCAACCAGAAGAGCAGAGCCGAGATCTCAGAGAGAATGTGTCCAACTCCAGAGTTTTGCTCTCCAGCTCTCACTGACCTAGGATCCCAGGAGCTGGAAGGAGCCTGTCTTCTTCCCCTTGGTTCCTCCACGCCTGAAATCCTGGGGCAAAAGACAGTCGTCCGCCCATCCCTCCGACGGACGTGCCAGGTGCTATGCCAGGGCCTCTGGAACAGAGAAATAGAACACGGTGCTCGCCCACAAGGAACTCATGTGGAGAGGTCATTCCATCCAGCCCCCTGCCTCCTCTCATCTCCTCCAGAGGTAACAGTCTGCATTTCAAATAGCTCAGGAAAGGAAAAGCTGCAAGCTTCCCTGGGTCAGGAAGACTTAGGAAGCTTCTGGTATCCCCGGGTAAGAGGTAGGGGAAGGACGGCTTGGACTCTTAGCATCTTGGGGGAAGGCTGGACTCAGGCCTACTTTCCTTATTTAGACACCTGGAGTAATGATGCAGAACCACCTTATGGGAATGCTAAATGAGAAAAGGAAGGTCGAATGCCCCTGGCCATGGGTTCAACTTTCCTGAGACAAGCTAAAATTGGGTTGATCATTATAGCAAAACCCTGTGATCGGGTACCTGGGTTTGTGGTTATTCTTTATAATTATTTTTAAGTTGTATATATTTTTAATGGAGACCACAGAACCTGCACGTGATGCACACATCAAAAAGTGCACGGACTTGATCCTGAAAATTTCCCCCCCTTCCCTGCTCTTAGCTACCCAATCCCTCTCCAGAGGCTCTTTGTCAGCTTCTTGGTACGCTTCCAGAGATAGTCTGTCTATTCACATAAACAAGCAATTATGGCTGCATATTCTTTTTGTTTCGTGCGAACATACTTCTCCGTACCTTGTTTATTCCCCCACTTAATTCATCTCGGAAATGGTCCCAAATCAGTCCATAAAGAGTGTCCCCAGGCATTCCTTTGTCGCGGCTGCGTAATATTCCACTGATCAGATGAACCATGTTCTACTTACCCCAGTGCCGGGCATTTAGGTGTTTCCAATCTTTGGCTCTTATAAGCAGTGCTGCAAAAGCCAATCTTGTTCCTAAATCTTTTGGCATATATAAGTCTATATCTATAGGATAAATTCCCAGAAGGGGAATGGCTCACCCATGGACAGGGGCATTTATAATGTTGACACTTATTGCCAGATCGTCCCCCAGATCGATTGTGCCGACTTGCACCATCTTAGGGTGGGTTTCCCCAGAAGCAGACCTGAGGATAAGGATCCAAAGGCAAGGTAGTTTTTCGGGGGGTGATCCCAGGAAGCCCCTGTAGGGGAGGGGAAAGCAAAACAGGGAGGGGAGGAAACCAAGCGAGTTACCCCTGTAGTGACTGGAGCTTAATCCCCCTGAGGAAACTGGAGAGCCTTTGTGGAGCACAGGCCTCAGAATTAACCCGTTGGGGTCATGAGGGCTCCTCCAGAAAGTGGGGTGTCCTGTTGCCCCACACTGACAGCCTGTGGAGTGGTTGCCCACCCTGCGGCCCCGTCCCAAGCCGACACCGTGTCATTCTGCCCTTGCAGGTTCCCTCCTGGCTGCCAAGCCCTAGAGGAGGTTCAGAGGCACATCTCAGGTGACTAGACACCAAGCTCTCTGAAAGGAAACTTCATCTGGCACTTCCGTCGTGCCCTGCCCCCACCCTCCAGGCATCAGCACAAAATGTGCCTACTCCATAATTGTGTAACTGGCCCAAGAGAAGATTCTGCCCTCATTCCCTGGAACCCACACCCTGCACGCCTGCATGTGAACCCCGAGGCGGAGCAAGGCCACACAGAGGACACAGATGCCAGGAGTCAGCCTGGCCAATGCACAGGCCGGCTGCCTCCGAAGGTGGGCAGGGCTGGGTGTCAGAGGGGGCACTGTCCTCCGGGTTCAGGACGCTTCCGCCTGCTCTCCCTGCTCTCTACACCTGCTTTCCTGCCAGGCTGGCACAGAGCTCCAGGCCCCCCTCACCGAGGCCCCTGAGGAAGACAGGAGAGGGGGTGAGCCGCTGATGGGGGTGCTGTGGAGACCCTCTCACCCGCTTTCAGGATTCCCTGCCCTCACCTAGCTTTATTTAACTGATGGCTGCCCTCCCCGCCAGGACGCCAGCCATCAGCCTCAGACGCAAAAGAATAAGAGGAAGCACAATCCTCTACTGAGCAGGCTCAGAGCAGGACCCAGGTCAGGGGCATTAGGCCTCGAACCCAACGTGCACCCACCAGTGACATCAACAGTGAAGGTAGGAACAGAATGACCCCCCTGACATCTGCCAAACCAAGTGGAGGTATTAGCCACAGACTCCCCCTACCTGAGCCCTTTTCCTGCCTCACTATGAATAGAAATGCCAGAGAGAAAAACCAGCACCCATGACAACCGGCTTGGTGTCAGGGAAGGGGAGAAGGCAGGTTCAGGGGCGCCTGGAAGCCTGGCAGGTACTCCTTACCCCACTCCCCCCACCAAGTCTGGCCGGTAAACACTGGACAAGTCCTGGCTTGCCCCTAGGTCTCAGCTTGCTTCTTTGTAAAATAAGGGTGCTGTAATAAATTCCACTGATAAATGAGCACTGAGCACCTATTATGTGTCAGGTGGTAGAGAAACCAGGTTCAACACCACGCGGTTCCTGACCTCAAGGAGGCTTCTGCCTCGCAGGAAATAAGCACAACCAAACAACTCTGTGAGAAAAGAACAGAGTAAAGTGGTGTGCGAAGGTCATGAGCACAGATGAATGACTGGTTGATTCTCCCAGTAGGGAAACACCATGGAGAGCCTGAGGCTTCTGCAATGGGTTTTCCAGAGGCGCCCCAGCGACTTTTCAATACTCCCAGTGCCCAAATCCTATTCCCTAGTCCACCTCATCATTTCCAAAGTTCATCCTACAAAACTCTAGTATCTTCAAGATGTGAATTGAGTGCTCTCAAGAGACGAAAGAGGTTTGGGAAGCAGTGTTCCAATGCAATGGGTTTCTTAGCTGCGGGACTCCTCAGAGCCTTCATTGTGTTCCCTGCAGTGTGAATGTCCAGGAAAAGGGGCAGAGACTAAGGAAGCCCCTTCCTCCCTCGTGTCATCTTAAAGATTCCATAGAGCCCAGTTGGGAAAGGGCTCTCCTGGGGGGGGTTTCCAAGTGAGCGTCGGCTCCAGCAGCTCCAGTCGCTCCCTCGGCATCAGGGCACGGAGGCCTCGGCTAGTTTCCAGCCCCCTGCCTGCCCCACAGCTATCCATTCACCCAAGCAGGCCCTTACAAGCTCAGTAATCTCCAGGGGACTCTTGTCCTGCTGCCTCTCCTACTACAGCCAGGCAGGAGGCCCCCTGCATGCTAAACAGCCCTGCCCCTCCGCGGGGCCCCAGGGTGGAGAGCATAGGGCTAGGTGGAAAACAGAGAAGGATGGCGTAGGCCCATGCTCTGGCCTGCCTGGGCCCGATGGGTTGCTTCTACTCCCCCTGCCCCCGTGCTACACCTGGCCGGGGTGGAGGGGGGCATCCCTGGATCTCCTGGGCAGCACAGGGTCACTGGGGCCAAGGGCTCTTACCTGGAAGCCCCATGTCACCTCAAGGGAGAGCTGAGCTGGACAGAAAGGGAAGTCCAGACCGGGGGACACAGGCTCATGCCAAATTCCCTTCCTCCCTTCCTTCCTTTCTTTTCTCCCTCCATCTACGCCCCCATTCCCAAGTAGTGCCTCAAGCCTCTCTTCCGTACCAGTGTGGAATTCACACAATGTGCGTCCTGATAAAGGAGTCCTTCCTTCCCTTCCTGCCCCCATGATTTCTTTCTTGCTCCTCCCTTTATTCCTTCCCTCTCCTTCATTCCCCCTTCCTCCCTCTCCTTCCCCTTCCCTTCTTCTTCCTTTCCTTCCTCTGCCTCTCCATCCGCATCTCCTTTTGGCATGTACCAAGTGCTCACTACATACAGAATTCTGACCCTGACCCTCCAGATAGGAGCTGGATGCCTCCCACACTGTGCACCAAGCAGAGGAGAGAGGGATAGGCTGCTCCGTTCCCAGGATAAGCTCTCTGGCAGAGAAGTAGAATGAAGGAGCAGAGCCCTGGTGGGCCCAAAGAAAGGACTCAAACATTACTGAGAGCTTACTAGTGCTGAGTGCGTCCTAAGGACTGTTACAAACACTAGGCAGTTTCCTCGGCCCCAAACCGTGTGAAAGTGGTGTTATCGTCCACATGTTTACCCGTAAGGGATCCGAGGCTCAGAGAGGTTACGCAGTGGGCCCAAGGTCACACAGGAGTGAGTGGAGACCAGAGGCTGTTGACTCCAAAGTGCCTGCTTCTTGGACGAGGTGACATGGAAACGGGTGTTGAAGGACACGATGGGCCAGACTGCTGGAGAGGCCGGTGAACTGGGGCTGAGGGCAGGAGTGAGTGTGTGCAAGGCTGGGCTGGCTGGGGCTGGGGGGAATCAGCCAGAATGGAGAACAGAGTTGAGCCCGGAAGAGACAAAGGACTGCTAGCAAAGCTGCTGGTAAGATTCGAGGGCGGGGCTGGCTTCCAGAAGTGGCTCATCAAAGACCCCATGACAGAAAGACTTTTGGCCAAGGGAGCAGAAGCAACACCGGGGAATCCTTGCAAAAAGCCACTGGGACTGAGAAACGTAAGCTCCTCTGATTTATCTGCTGTAGGTTATGTGGTGGGTATTGATTTTTTTTAATAAAATTTCACCCTGATTTCTTAAAAAAGAAAAATGAGCACGGATGCACTTGGAGACAGGGAGCTTGGCAAGCAAATGGCTTGGTGTAAAGCTCCCTCAAGGGCAATGGCGCACAGTTCCATGGAGAGAGGGCTGGACCCAGCCCTGGCTGTGGGAGGGTGCTGGGGGGTGGGACAGGGGGGCACGAGAAAGACCTGGGATCAGAGAGGTCCCCCAGACCTCAGTCCTTACCCACTCCCTTCCCTCCCACAATCCACTCTGGGTTGGAGCCCATACCCCTTCCGTGGGGGTCATGCTTCTGCTCACAACACCTGCACCCACATCCCCCCCAACCCAATGTCTGGGCCTTTCCTGCACCACCTGGCAACTGTGTGCCTAGGAAAACCACATCATCTCTCTGAGGCTCAGCTTTTCTGCAAGCGGGGATAATGCCACTTTGTGGATGCCCTGCCTACTCCACAGGAATGTTATGATTACAGAAAATAAAAGCACTTGGCAGAAACTAAAAGTTGCCCCCAAAGGCAAGGGCTGGGGTGTGGGGCTGTCACTGCCCACCCCTCTGAAAGGCAGGGCTTCCCCCGCCCAGATGCCTCCCTTCACGCCACCCTCTCCTTTCCCCCACCCACACCCTACCCATTTCCTGGTCCTCCCTGGGGGTGGCATGGTGAGGCAGGGCTGTGCCCTGGAGGGGCTGCTTAGTTTCTCTCTGGCCACCTGTCCCCAAACCAAGTAACTGACCCCACAGAGCACAAGTAAGATGATGGTTTATTCCCCAGGAAGCGCTCCATCTTATGCATTTCTATTTGTAAATAGATTTTTTTTTTTGTAAAGCAGAGACACTAAAACAATGATATAAATACTTATCTAATACCTCTGTTTTGCCTGTTAAATTTAGGATAAAATTTTATTTGGCGCACGATTTAAAGTACTCCCAGCTCCTGAGTACAGATGGGTACCTTCTGTCCAACAAAACTGTTATCAACCTCTGCTTAAATTAATTCTGACTTCTCCCTTAGCATCTCTGGAGATACTTTAGTTTTCAAAATCCATGGCCTGGAATTATCCATAGATATTTGCAAACAATTTGCTTTTTAAAAAAGCCTTTCCAGGTGCTGCCACCTGTCATACTAATTGAGCCGTTGACTACTAATTTTCTAGGCAGGGATTCACCTGCTTTCCTACCCCCGCACCTTTCCAACCCCTTCTTCCCAAGAAAAATCTGTACTTTAAAAAAATCGTATTTCTGGAAGATCCATCATCCCAGGTCTACAGTCTTCTATAATCCAAGCCCTTCAGCCAGGAACACTTTTGGACCCAAGAGATGGCTTCCATGCAACCCTGCGTGTGGAGATGGAGCTTCCTCTTCTCCAGTCTTGTCTCCCACCGTACCCCTCTTGGGTCAGCCTCACCACCTCCCCCGACACGCCATCACCTCTGCTGTGTCCTCCGTCTGGAATATCCCTGCCCCATGCCTCTTTGAGGATCAGAACAAATGTCGCTTTCTGCATAGAGCTTTCCAGAACCCCACCAAGACCACGAGCACTCTGTCTGTTGAGTTCCCTTATACCCCACCTAGTGAAGTGGTTACGGATCAAACCACGTGGGGCACGGTCCCTGCTCTGCCACCACTCTGTACGATCTTGATGAGCTGCTTAACCTCCATCAGTCCGTTTCCCCCTGAAAAACAAGGATGATAATAATAGCACCTGCCTCCTAGGGCTATTGAGGGGATTGAACACAAGTCCATGTACTGGCCTGATGCGTGCATGGCAAGGGCTGCTCAAATATTGGCTGATTGCAGTGGCCCTGGCTATAGATAAATGTACGCTTCTTCCACGAGGCAGTGAGCTCCTTGAGCACATGAACCAGTCCTTACTCATCTCTTAGGACAGCTAGGGTCCCACCCCATCTGTACTGCTTTAGTCGAATGCCCCAATCTCATGGTCCTTTCTGTTCCTTGAGAGCCCACTATCATTCATTCTACCCTTCTGTATTCCTTAGGTTTAAGTTTGTGTACAAATGACAAAAACAAAACAATAAAACAGTAGTGGTTTGAAGGAAATAGAAGTCTATCTCTCTCTCTCTCACACACAGACATCCCGGCAAGTCGTTCAGGGCTGATAGGGCGTTTCAAGTTTAAGGCCTCATACCTATTGCTCTGCCAAGTGTGAGTCCCATGAGCTCCTGGCCCCAAGCTTCACAAGCCAAGATGGCAACACCCATGCTCCCAGCAGCCAATGGCGGAAGGGACACAGAGAAAGGATAAAGGATGCATTGGTGCTATCTCTTGAGATAGGTTCCAAGGTTCCAGAGGCTCTCCCAGGACCCTTTCGCCTACATCCATTGGCCAGAACTTAGTCAAATGGCCACACTCACCTACAAAGGATGCTGAGAAATGTAGTCTTTATTCTGAGTGGCCTTGTGCCCAGATAAAATGTCTATTTCTATGGAAAGAGAGGAGCCTGAATATTGGCAGGAAACTAACAGTCTCTACCACCCCACACAATGCAACAACACACATTTTTTAAGTTTAAAATTTAAAAAAAGTTTAGTTGGGGTAAAATACATATAAAATGGTCCCTCTTACCCAGGTTTAATGGCGCAGTTCAGTGGCAAGAAGTATATTCACACAGTTACTCCACCATCAGCACCATCCCTGTCCAGAACTTTTATCATCTTGCAAAACGGAAATTCTGTCCCTAACGCTAACTCCCCACTCCCCCTCCCCCAGCCCCCGGCAGCCACCCTTCTACTTTCTGTCTCTATGAATTTGACTTCTCTAAGTACCTTAGATAAGTGGGATCCTACAGCATTTGTCTTTTAACAACTGGCTTATTTCACGCAGCATATTGGCCCCATATTGCAGCGTTGGTACTTGGATGGGAGAACACTTGATTTTGTGTCGTCCCATAGTAATCTCTGCTGTTCCTTGATTTCAGACTTGCCCTCCGACTAGAACCGAAGATCCCCGTTCATTTGACAGGATTGGGCTGGAGGATTGACATGTGGCAAGGAGGAGGCTAGGTGCCGGGATGGAGGCTTGGGGCGAGGGCGATGCTCAGGCTCCTCTCTGCCCTACAGCACTTTCCAGGGCAGCAGCTCTTCCTGCTGCTTCATAGATCATTGTGCAGGGATTGACCAGTCATGCTGGTCCACCATCACTGGGATTCCTCAGTGTGTTAATCTGGGGACACTTAGACCAAAGACCCCACAGATCACCTAAACTACCTCTTCTCATGACTTTTGCCTGGCTGGCTTCCAACTTCAGGCACCCTGTCCCCAAGCCCCTCCCATGTCCCCTGAAAGCCCTTTTTACTCCGTCTGTTCTCAATTATGTTTTCCTTACTGTTCCCCACTGCAGGAGAAACAGAAGAGCCTGAGAAGAGGCGGGTCGAGGGTTTGGGTTTGGGCTCTTTTTTTTTTTAAATATTTTATTTATTTGACAGAGACAGACACAGAGAGAGGGGGAACACAAGCAGGGGGAGTGGGAGAGGGAGAAGCAGGCTCCTCGCCGAGCAGGGAGCCCGATGTGGGGCTCGATCCCAGGACCTTGGGATCATGACCTGAGCCGAAGGCAGACGCTTAACAACTGAGCCACCCAGGAGCCCCTGGGTTTGGGCTCTTGACTGGGGTTGGGCAAAGGACAGGTGGAGGGTGGGGCCAGTCAGGTGTGCTCTCCAGGGAGACTGCCCCTCCTCCAACCCACCTCTGCCTTCCACTCTTGAAGATGACAAGCACACCTAAAGGAGGTATACCCAAATACACCTGCACTGCACCCAAATACACCTGGCCTTGTTCCTGAATCTCCTGAGACAAACTGTTAAAATAGAAATAAACAAACAACAAAAACCAGATTCCTGGGTCCCACTCCAAGCCTACTGAATAAGAATTTCTGAGGGGGCACCAGGGTGGCTCAGGTCGTGATCCCCCCGTCCTGGGATCAAGCCCCACGTCGGGCTCCCTGCTCAGCGGGGAGTCTGCTTCTTCCTCTCCCTGTGCCCCTTTCCCTGCTTGTACTTTCTCTCTTTCTCTCTCAAATAAATAAATAAAATCTTTAAAAAAGTAATTTCTGGGGCGCCTGGGTGGCTCAGTTGGTTAAGCGACTGCCTTCAGCTCAGGTCGTGATCGCAGGGTCCTGGGATTGAGTCCCACATCAGGCTCCCCCTGCTCTGTGGAGAGTCTGCTTCTCCTTCTGCCTCTGACTGCCACTCCCCCTGTTTGTGCTCCCCCCCCTCTGTCAAATAAATAAATAAAATCTTTTTAAAAAAAGTAATTTCTGAGGATGAGGGAGCAGAAATCTTAATTTCTAACAAGCTCCCCTGATAATTCTGATGTAACGAGCTTGGACCTGGGAACCACTGGGGATGGAAGGGCGGAAGGACACGCTGGACCAGAGAGAGCTTTTCAAGGGCAGTCTCAAGACTCGGTGCCCGTGTTGCCTCCTCCAGCCTGAGTTCAGGGCTTCCCTGCACGTCCCCTCCTCCTTTGCAGCATTTGTCCCTCTGCTCCGATGCTCGTCCGCCTCTCCCACTGGAGCGTGGTGACTTGCCCAACGTTACCTTGCGCCGCTGTCCCCTCCACCCTGCACAGTATCCAGATGAAAGAGTTTGTTGGAATTGGACAGCCCTAGGTCCAACATCAGTTCTAGCACTTGTTTGCTGTGCAGCCCTACCAAGTTCCTTAGCCTCTCTGAGCCTCGTATCAGCACTTGCCTTATAAGGTGGTGGTGAGAAATACCAAAAAATGATGCATGTTGAGCACTTAGCACAGTGCCTGGCATGCCCAGAACCCTAATAAGTGGGGAGCTTGTTTTGCAGTTATTATTACATCATTAATGATTATTATTCAAACGCCCGGCAGAGCCCACTCTCTAGTTCTAAAGAGTGCTGTCGCCAGGCAAGGCCCCCAGAAAGAGTGTCTCACGTTGAAAGCCAGATAAAAGGCAGCAATGGGGCTATTTGCTAGATGCTGGGCTCAATGAAAGTAAAAGCTCCAGGGAGCCCAGGGAGATGAAAGGAAGGATGCGCCATGTTGGTGCTATTACCCTGGGGGCTGCCATCTGCCAAACCTGCTCACCCAGGCAGCTTCCTGCAGTAGCAGAGGAGGCTGTGAGCAGTTTCAGGGCAGGAAAATCCCCGGAGGCGGGGGAGTTCCTCTGGGTCCTCAGCGCCACTCTAGAGCCCCCTGCTCCTGGCAGGGAAAGGGAGGGATTTGGGGAGCAAGGCGTGTGGGATGGAAGGGCGGAAGGACACGCTGGACCAGAGAGAGCTTTTCAAGGGCAGTCTCAAGACTCGGTGCCCGTGTTGCCTCCTCCAGCCTGAGTTCAGGGCTTCCCTGCACGTCCCCTCCTCCTTTGCAGCATTTGTCCCTCTGCTCCGATGCTCGTCCGCCTCTCCCACTGGAGCGTGGTGACTTGTCCAACGTTACCTTGCGCCGCTGTCCCCTCCAACCTGCACGGGCCTCCCTTCTGCTCCACGCTCCCACTGAGCTGTCTCTGGGCCCCCTTGCTTTGCACTCGCTGTGCTCTCTCTTGGCTCCTGGCCTCCGGCCCTTGGTTGGCTCTTTCTCCTCAGTCTGCAGGTCCTAGAGACCTCTCCCACGACGGCCCCTGTCCATAGTAGGCCCGCCAACTGCTCTCCATCACAGCACCTACATGTTTTCTTCAGAGCATCTACCCAGCCTAGAATCATCTCACTTATTAATTATGTGCTTGCTTATTGTCCATCTCCTATGGAGAGGAACACATGAGTTCCGTGGAGGTAGGAATATTTGTCCTCTCTATGTTCAGAACGAAAGTTCAGTGCCTGGTGCAGAATGGGAGCTCAGTGCACGTTGCTGAACGGTTTCATTATCTGGTCATCTTAGTCCTTAACCCCTGGCACAGTGCCAGGGACCTGAAGCTGCCAAACACGTGCTGATTGAATGAACAGAAGATACCCTGTGCCACTACTGCATTGGCTTATTACCAAAATATCTTCTTAAAGTAATCCTAGTGCTAGAAATCCTTTGTTCAACAATATTTATCTAACAACTGCTATATACCAGGCACTGAGCTAGACTCAGGGGATAAAGCAGAAATCAGAGTCCCTTCAAGGTCTAAATCACAGAGGAGTGGAGGTGAGCTATGGGGAGGGATTTTCTGGGAGGCGAGCATAGATGCTCTCAACATCACATCCACTTTCCTCCCATCCTGTTCCCGGAATTCTGGAATATTCTAACATGTCATCATCGTGGTTTGGGTTTGCTGGTGTGGGGGTTTGCTGGCAGGAGTTTGAATTTTGGAGGGGGAGCCAGAGGAAACTGCTCTTTGCAGGCGGGACCAAAGCAGCCAAAGGTCAGCGACAAAGCTTCTCCCCTCCCCGTGCCTGTCCCTTTGCTGCCCCCCAACTACAACCCTGACAGCCTGCAATCGGGCACCTTTGTTACACAGACTGATATTATGCAGAAGGGGATCTGAGACAGCTTTGTGGTGTCTGAATCCGTGGTAGGAATGTAGAGCCTTCGGTTACTGGATCGGCACAGCTCCATCACTCTGTGCCGATCAACCAGGCTAAGGCCCAAGGTTCCTGAGAGGATCTGGAATGAATCCTGGAGGCCCAGGACAGCCAGCTGGGTGAGGTGCCCCAGAGCTTCCGGGGTGGGCTTTCCAGCCAACATGTGGGGCCCTGAGCCGCAGACACAGAGACAAAGCCCGCTCCGGGGGGAAGGGAGACAGTGGGGCTGGAGGAAATGGTGAGAGCTTGTGTGGCACGAGAGAAAGGAGCCCTGCCTGTCCAGAGGCTCAGGAACCAGAAGGGCTTCCAGCAACCCTACACGCTCCAGGGGCTGAGGGACTCCACAAGATGAACTGAAGCCTCCAAAACACAAACGTCAGAGTCCGTGCGCTGTGGACTGAAAGTCTGTGTGCCCCCAAATCCACATGTTGAAACCTAATCCCCAGTGTGAGGTGAGGCCCCTGGGAGCCCTTGTGAATGGGATTAGTGTCCTTAGAAAAGAGACCCCAGGGAGCTCCCCCATTAGGACCCAACAAGAAGACTGTGTGTAACACAAAATATTTTTTTAAAGATTTATTTATCTATTTATTTATTATTTGAGAGAGAGTGGGGGAGGGGCAGAGGGAGAAGAGACTCCCAAGCAGACTCTGCTGAGCGGGCACCCAGATGCAGGGCTCGATCCCACGACCTGAGATCACAACTTGAGCTGAAACCAAGAACAGGTGCTTAACTGCGCCACCCAGGTGCCCCGAGACTGTGTATAACACAGTATTTACTGGCACCTTGACCCTGGACTTCCCAGCCTCCAGAACTGTGAAAAATAAAGTTAAGCCCCTGGTCTGTGGTATTTTTGTTCCGCAGCCCAAATGGACAAAGGCACTGCTCATGGGCCTGGTCCCCTCAAGTCTCTGAGGTGCAGCGAAACACACAAATAACCCCCTGAGCTGAACCCTCTATATTTCAAGGTCAGCCCGTTCCTGTAAGTCAGGCTTTCCCCGCTGTGGGAGTGAGTGATGACCCTGCAGTCCTGTGCTTTCTTCATCCCGCTGCATTGGCCAAGCAGCCCCTGGGCTCTAGGAGAGGGTCTCTGCCTGGAAATGAGAAATCTCGGCCCAGAAAATCAGCCCCAAACCCTAAAGTGCCAGAGCTGGAAGGGGCCTTAAGATTTTTCATCCAACCCCCTCTTCTTCCAGAGGGGAGCCAAGGCCCAGAGAAAGCAGAGACCTGCACAAAGGCTGGTGTTGGAATCTAGTTTTCCAAGCTCACCCGACTTCTTTTTGTTCTACACGACTGCCCAGTACACAGTAGGTGCTCAGTAAATACCAGCTGAATAATAACTGAATGACTCAGTGGATGGATGGATGGATGGATTGTTTCATAACTTTAGGAAAGGAACAAAGAACTCCTCCTGGCTTCCTGTGGTGTGGTTCGCTCTGCAAAACCTCGGAAATGTATCAATAAACCAAATGAGCAATTAGACACTACCCAGAAGTGCATCACACACTACACAGCAGCGACCGAATTGGCTTTGGGAACAGCAAACTGTGCCAGACCAATTTAATTTCCTCTCCAGTGACAGAGTGACGGGCCTCACTGGCGAGGAGCAAGAAGGAGCTGTTATCTATCTTGATTTCAATGTTGGCTCTGTCCTATATAACAGTCTCATCAACTTGCCAAGGAAACACTGTGTCCCAGCATCCCCCAGGGGTGGACAACTGGCCCGAGGCCTCACACCCGAGGCCTTGTCCCCACGACAACATCCCAGGGGCACTGAGCTCCTGTTCCAACACCGGCCTGTGCACGCCTTCACTGGAGGGCCCCCTGAACCTGGAGAGGTCCAGGTGCAGACACACACACACACACACACACACACACATCTGTGGGTAGGGACATACATGCACAAGACCATGTAAACACACATATGTACTTGCAAACATGTGTGTGTCATACTGAGATCCGCATGCCAGGTAGGAGCCGTACATAAGCTAAGGAGGCCGGCGTTTGAACCTGAGGGTTTCTGGGAGGAGAGGAGGATCCCAGGGTGGTTGAATTGTTCCTCAGTGGCTCACACGAGTGCTATCTGAGGCGCCTGGGTAGCTCGGTCCGTTGAGCACCTAACTCTTGGTTTTGGCTCAGGTCATGATCTCAGGGTTGTGAGATTGAGCCCCTTGTGCTTAGCGGGGAGTCGGCTTGAGATTCTGTCCCTCTTTCTTCCCCTCTGCCCCTCCCTCCACTCACATTCTCTGTCTCTCAAATATATAAATAAAATCTTTTTAAAAAATAAGTGCTATCTGAAACAGAAGATTTTAAATTTTCTAGTAGCCACACTTAAAAAGTAAAAAAAAAATTAATTTTAAGATATAGGTTTGCTTTTTGCTCTTTATACTAACTCACTACATGCTAAATATAATCGTTTCAACATGTGATCAATAAAAAATTGAGATATTTTATTCTTTGTTAATTTTGTACAAAGTCTTCAAAATCCAATGTATATTTTACACTCACAGCTCATCTCCATGTGGATGCTAACTTCAGATACGGTATTTCTCGTTGGAGATATTAGATTGGATTTCACTGAATTTACAGTTGAAAAGGTAGGTAATACCTTTTTTTATTTGTAATACCCAAATTGTTTTAATTTTAATTAAATTTAAATTTAATTTTTAATACCCAAATTGTTCCAAACATATTGAAAAGTTTTTTTAATAACTGATTGGTGTCAGTTTTTAAATTTTTATTGGTGTAAATGAAGTGAAATTTAGTCCCTCTGCTGCCCTAGCCGCATTCCAAGTGCCCAAAAGCCATGGGGGGCCCTGGCCACCAGACTGGACAGTGGCTTGAACCCCAGCAGGCTGAGGTTCGGCAAAGGCAGGACTGCACAGAGGGGGCATAGGCCGGAGCTCACACTGGAGCCGCGTTGGAAGGACAGGCAGGGGCCAAGGGTCTGGGGCTGCCGGGCCACAGAGGAGCTTCATCCCACAAGTGGTGAGGAATGGCAAGGAAACGCGGGTTAAAAGCAGGAAGCCACAGTGTTTCCTGATGGCTGTTCCAGAGGTAGGTGAGGGGGGTAGAAGAGCAGAGGGGATCCCCAGACTACAGATGGCATTGTGGGCATCCCCCAGTTCCCACGATATAGCCTCAGGACCCCTTCCCTCTCCAGGAGGAGCCCCACTGTTACCTACGCCCTGGGCTGGGTTCTGCCCATCTCCTTGGCCACAAGTCTTCCCACCTCGACCTCCACCCAGAGGCACCCCCACCCTGACCCTGGCGTTCTTACAACCACCCTTTAGCCATCTGGGCAAGCTCTTGCTGGCTCCAGCTCTGGCCGGGCAGGTCCAGTCCCTGGAGGGTTGGCTGTCCACACCTGGATGGGCCCTGCTGATGTCTGCACCCCTGGCAGAGATAGGGGAGCAGGGAAGACTGCTTTAGGGGCAGGCTTAGGGAACACTCTGGTTCGGGATATGTTGGATTTGGGGGACTTGAGGGAGGTTCTGAGCCGCGTCCAGCAGATGGCTAGAAACACTGAATGTGAGTTCTTCCTGGAAGGGAGGCAGGAACAGGCTTTAGTTTGAGGAATCATTTCCCTGGAGGGAGTCGCACGGCCATGGTACACACAAAGGTTTGCACACCTTCCCCTCCCACTGGCCCCTGCACCAGGACCTACGTAAAATCTCACAATGTGAGTTTCCAAACTGGGCTTCCTGAGGGAAATTGGGTAGGACCCACGACTGCTCCGGCCAGCGCTTAGGAGGGCCATGGAGGGGGAGGTCCAGAGGAATCGAGAGGGTGGGTGCTGTCTCAAAGAAGTGGGTGCAGTCAACAGAGATCCCGGCCACTTACACATGTCCCTCCTCCAGCTCTGGTCATTGGCTGATGCACGGCACAAGCCCCAAAACGTAGTGGCTTAAAACAACACTTAATTGTTATCCTGTCTTACAATTCTGTGGGTCAGGCATCTGGGCAGGGACAGAGGGAATGGCTCGTGTCTGCCCCAGGATGTTTGTGGCTGTAGTCCAAATGGTGCAAAGGGCCAGGAGCCAGAACCCATGGAGGGGAGCCTGGCATCTCTCTCTCTCCCTGCTTGGTCTTTCCACGAGGCCCCTTGGGCTTCCTCACGGCACAGCCACCTTGGGGGAAGTCCCTGGGGGCACTGACAGGAGCTGCGGCGTTCTTACGATCTTGCCTTAGAAATTCCAAGCGTCACTTCCTCACCACATTTTTACAAGCAAAATCAGCAAGGAATGCCAGGATTCAAGAGGCGGGAGGAATAGATGGCACTTCTCAGATCGAGAATGACATTCGTAGATAGAAAAGGGGAGAATGGACAGTAGCCACCTTGGGGACAGGCTTCCCTGCCCGCACACTGGGGACAGAGGCGGGCTTCCCTGCTCTCCCGCATTCATCAGCTCCACATTTCTCTTACCATCAGTACCTTCTGCACGCAGGTCACAGCCTCAGGGACGCATTGGAAAGCTCATCTCACCTAGAACACAAACCCTAGAGAGCTGTCTCTTTTATGCCTTGCTGCCCTGGCCTTGACATTTTGGGTGCCCCGCTACCCAAACCAGTGTGCCTCACCTAGTCCCGTCAGCCCTCTGCAGCCGGGGGCCCATTGCTTCTAGAGACAACCTTACTGAGTAGCCCGGCTCCCAGCTCTCCCCCCTCCCCCCAGGGCGTGAAGAGGTCTCATTGACTCACTGGCCCTCCAGGGCTGGGACATTTGGAGGAGGAAAAGGACAGAGGCATGGGGTGGACACCCCGGGGGGCTGTGGGCACCGCAGACCTAATCTGGAGAAGCCACAGGTGCTGGTGGCCACGTGGATTTATGCTCCTGTCCTGCACACACATTACCTCAACCGAGGCCCTCACTGTTGCATTTCAATTCAATGTTGCTCTAGCCTTACAAGGTAAACTGTCAACGGAAGAACTACATTGTTTCTGGGACAGGGAAAGAAGATAAACAACAAAGGGAAGGGAGGGGAACAGTAGTACATTTAAAGAAGCCATTTGTCAAAATCTTTCTAACTAATGATGCCTAGAATAGATCTACACTCAGCTCCTCGTGTAGAAATGACGAGCTTGCGCCGAGAAAGCGATGCCTCCAAACGTATTCTTCTCGCCCGGAATGTGGTGGAACAATGAGATTGGGCCACACAAAGCAGAAACTGCTGATGGAAAGATCATTTCTGCTCAGGAGGGCAGGGGCTTGCCTCTGTCTGGATCCCTTTCATTGCTCCACAAAGAACCCTTTCTTCTTCCAGGGCTGCACCGAGTGATAACAATCAGGGACTTTTCCTCGCCCCGATTTCTGAGCCTCTTCAGGTGTCACCTGGTTAGCAATAAAATTCATACCTGGAATAGTATCACTGACCTTGGGCAAGTCTGCACATTGCCCAAGTGCCTGGCCCTTTTGTGATTCTGGGAGAAATAGCTTGCTTTGGAAATATGATGGAGATTGGGGGCTCCCTGAAATGTTGGCCAGTATTGCCTATACATTGGGTCTTTGTAGGGTAGTTTTAACTATTGGCCACTGTTAGATTAGGAAGTGTGTTGTCTGGAAAGATTGCATAAGCTCCCCTCCCTGTTCAACCCACCAGCCACCACGGCCCCAGCTTCTCCAGCATTTTCCTGTTCCCACAGGCTATGGGGTACTGCTTTGCTCAGGTTTCTGCCTGCCTGCCTGCCTTCCATTTCAGCAGGTGTCAGGGCCCCCCAGCTATTTGCCTTGCTCTTGGTCTCCGTGTTCACCTGAGCAAACCTCACTGTCCTGGCCTTGACATTTGGGATATTTTGCTTCTAGAGTTGGTGCTCCTCACCTGGTCCCATCAGCCTTCGGCCACCAATCACCTGAAGGACACTATGTCTCGAAGGCTGGGGTGGTAGAGAGAGCCTAGGCAGCTTGGGAATGGGGGCTGGATTTGAATCCAGGCTCCACCACTAACTAGCTGTGGGACCCGGACAGGGTACTGAAGAAGCGAGAATTTCTCTTTCCTTGTCTCTGAAACAGGGACAATAAAGCCCTCCCTGCAGGATTGATGTGAGGATTACAACTTTCGCAGGCCAAGGGTCTGGCCCTCTGAAAGCACTCAATAAACCACAGCTCCTGTTACCCCCTCACTGTCACTGAACGTAGCTGGGGGCTGGCTGGCCAAGGCCTTTGTATACAAGCCCATTTAGCCCCGGGCCCAAGGGAATTGATCAAGAAGGGCGAGGGAGAAGCAATCTAACAGTCAAGGAGTTCCTACGTGTCTGCATTTTTGCTGGGAGCTCATTATCTCAATTCATCCTCAAAGAGCCCTAGGAGGGAGGCTCTATTATTATGATCATTTTACAAAAGAGGGAGCTAGAACTCAGGGCAAAAGGTAGATGTAGGTCTAAGGGCGGTAGGTAGATCTGGGATCCAAACCCACGACTGGAACAGGGCCCAGAGTGAAGGCTGGA
Organism: Eumetopias jubatus; assembly: GCF_037043125.1. Taxonomy (NCBI): domain Eukaryota; kingdom Metazoa; phylum Chordata; class Mammalia; order Carnivora; family Otariidae; genus Eumetopias; species Eumetopias jubatus. Next base: position 98,091,585 of record NW_028274816.1, read on the forward strand.
TTCCTGGGGAGCCAAGCAGAGGACAGGTGGCTCAGTGCTGAAATTACAGACCCCCCCCAAATCCTTAGCATGGGGACAGGGGCAGAAGCAGAGCTGGGAAGGGGGCAGCCCCTCAGATGGAAGCCGAGCAGCCCCTGTTGTGGGGTGAGGTGATGCTGGAGGGGCAGGGAGATGGATAGGCCTTCAGAGGCCTGTGGGGTGTATTGCACTGTGGTTGGCAAAAGATCTGCACATCGAGACTTGTTAACCCTCTCGACAGCTCAGTACTGGTCCGAATTGCAGCACCCAGGCTGGGAGGAAGGAGCAGGAGACGGGGGTAGAGGCCAGTGGAATGAGGCCCTTCTGCCTCTGAGGATGGCCACTTGAGCCGCCCATGGCCTACTTTCCAGTCCCCCTTCCTTCTTCCCTCCAATCTGCAGCCACCTCCACACTCATTCATGCTTCTCTCATCAGAGAGGTGCCTCACCCTACAATCATTTTCTACAGTCACTCCCTCCTTCCTCCCGCTGGGATCCGAGGCCCAGAGAGGTGCCTCGCTGGCCTGGAGATGCACAGCCAGTCGGCTGCTGGGTCTGTCTCCTAGCATCCTGAGATCCTGCTCCGTGCCGCATTGTCTTAGTTGGACTGCGGCCTCATCCTCAGGTGGGAGTCAAACCTGTCTTCTTTTTCCTCCTCCCGAGGGGAGATGGCACAGCCCTTAAAATGGCGATGTTTGTCCTCCCATTTGTGGGCAGGGGCCCCACTAACTGGCTTTTAGAGAACCTTTCACAGCCGGTTGGCCCAGGGGAATGCACACTATCTCCAATCTCCCCAAACTGTGAAACTAAAATACAGAAACAAAGGCCCTTCCTCTGGGGCCCTTATTCTCTCAGCCAATCATGGTGGAGGAGCCCTCTCTCCCTGAGCGCACCTGCCCAGCTCAGGTTCAAAGCCAAGGGCACAGCGGACAAAGAGGGCAGCAGCGCAGGTGAAGACAGAGCTATTGTGTCGCCTGTTTAGTCTTGCAGCCCCGGGCCGGCCAGCTGGGAGGGACAGGGGGTCTGTTTCACTGTGGTTGGCACAAGCTCTACACATCAAAACTTGTCAATCCACCTGCCGACTCAGCACCGAGCTCCGGGGGCCAGGGGCACCTCTGCTGCCACGTAACAGAATAACAAAGGGGCCAACACGGGCTTTAGCATCAGTTAAGCCCCCCCACCCCCCCGCCGCCACCCATACCCCCAGATGGTGGTGGGGCTTGGGGATGGAGCGGGGGAGATGCAGGCTCAGTCATCCCTCCGTGAGCGTAGGCCCCGAGGCCTGGCTTTCCCACCCGGCTGCCCCATGGCTGCACAAGGGATTCCCAGCAGTCCCCTGGGAGTACTGAGTGAGCACCCGGGCCTCCTGGTTTGGGATGAGGCATTCTGCTCTGGCATTTGCTGTTAAGGAGGATGTCATGATAGGAGACCCGTCCTTGGTGCTGAGTAACTCCCAGACTTGATGACAATCGCTCATCATCATCATTAACTACCGCTGCCTGGTCTTCTACCTGCATGTGACAAATCTGGCTGGGCATGTCCACCCCAGGGCTTGGGCAAGGAGCTTCCCATAGGGCTGGAGGAGAGAGGAGGCAAGACTTTGAGCTGAATGAGTTCCCATCCAGCCCTGAGTTCTCTCTGGGCCAGTGCCCACTATCAGACTGGGGAGGGAGGCAAGATGACCTGGGATTAACACTGGGCTTTGGTGACTTTGGGTTCAAATTCTGTCTCTGCCACTCCCTGAGGGTGAGCTGACCTCTCCGAGCTGCCATGACCCTACCAACAAGAAGGCGAGAATAAGAGCAGTCTCATAGAGTTTCTGGAAGATTGAGTGAGGTCAAGCTGTAAGCTCCCACTACGCAGAGCCACCAGCGCACAGAAGTGGGTAGCATTAAGATGTCACGCAGGTGTCAGACAAGTGTTACCTAATGAGGATGAGAAAATTCTGGGCTGATGGCACTGCTTCTGACAACCAGGGCAGCCTCGACCTCCATCACTGTCTTTGGAAAGACCCTCATAACATCTCTGGAATTCCAAGGCATCTCACCTCCCGGCAGAGGAAGGGCAAAAAGGAGGGGCCTGGCTTCATGCCTTCAGGGACAGGGGGCTCCCAGCTGTCCATCAGCCCTAGCGAGGCAGTGCCCTGCTGGGCCCCGGGCAGGACACGGGTGCTCCCTTGGAAGAGCTGGAAAGTACCGGGCTCCTCTCGTGCACCAGATGGCAGGGGTGGGTGTTCCCGGCTGGGCTAACAGAGTCTCATTTGCCTGGAAATTCCCTCCAGTTCCAGGGAATCCCTTCCAGATGTTCTCACCCACAGGCCGGCTGAGCAGGAGCAGTGGGGAGCTAAAGAGCCAGAGCTGGAAAGCTGAGCCAGCCTTAGACATAAAGGAACAGCCTCCCATACGGCCAGTCCCCTGGCCCTACTACCCTCAAGTACCTGCCCACCACCACTTCCACCAATCCGGGGCTCCACTATTAGATAGTCATTCCTTTGGATGTCATTCTACCTCAGGGAGTTCTTTCAGACTCTAACCCCCCTGGGAGGGATAACACAGAAACCCTTGGGCAACACTTGTTAGAATCACAGGCCCCACCTCAGATCTACTGGATGAGAATCTGCATGTTAACAAGTGATTGCACTGAATCATTATTCGTCCCTTCACTTTCTAGAATGCAGGCTCCAAAAGGGCAGGGATTTATGTTTGTTTTATTCATTACTCTAACCTCAGTATCCAAATAGTTTCTGGCACAGAACCCATGACAAGCTTTTTGAATACATGCATTAACACTATTTATGGGCACCTGGGTAGCTCAGCTGGTTAAGCATCTGCCTTCGGCTCAGGTCATGATCCCAGGGTCCTGGGATCAAGCCCTACATTGGGCTCCCTGCTCAGCGGGGAGCCTGCTTCTCTCTCTCCCTCTCCCTCTGCCTCTCTCTCTCTCTCAAATAAATAAATAAAAAAAAATCTTAAAAAACACAACAAAACAAAACACTATTTAGAGCGTAGTTTCCCATAGCCCTGAGGGAAAGGTGCACAAGATAGGTCAGTTTTGATGTGGAAGGAAGAAGAAGGAATTCGAAAGGAACACTACAAGGGCTCAGGGCACTCCGAGGAGGTGGGGGGGGGGTGCTGAACAGGAGGAGAGGGCGTGCAAAAGGTCTGGTGGTCCCCAAATAAGCTTTATAATTACTCCCAGAATTAGAAGGGAAAGTGGGCTTGGGAGGGATTGAGACAAGCCCCTTCCCCTCGAGGCCTCCTCCTCTGCCTTCACCTTCAATCTGACTCCTCTGGAGCACTTCCCTAGTGGCTTCCTCCTTCCATAGCAACCCCCACCAAACGCTCCTGAGCGCACACAGGTTTTCCCCATGAAGGTATATTTTAGACCCTCTGCCCCGCTGTTCAGGCTGTTCCGTCCACGTCCCCATGAGGGGCCTTGGCAAATGTGGTTGGGTCCTTGGAGGTGGCAGGCCTTAGCACTGACCTTGCAGTGAGTGCCGAGCTGGTGCCTCCATCAACAGTGGGGAAACTGAGGCCCAATGACAAAGCAACGCAGCTCAGTTCACAAGAGTGGGAATGGTAGACTAACGCGCTAAGCTCTGCCCCTTGGATTGGTATTCTCTCCGTTCCCCCCCCCCTTTGGACAGCTTGGTGTCCCTCCTCTGGGTATCCTAGCCTCTAGTGCCTGGCAGCTACTCGAGGGAATCACTGTGGGATGAATGAGTGAGAAGCAAAGAGCCCCACTGGGAACCAAGAGAACAAGAGTAGTAAAGGCTGCTATTTATCCAACTTTCCCTCTCTGCCAGGCACGGTGCTAAACACTCTACATAGGGTATTACTTTGAATCCTTACAGTGGAGGCACTATTGTTATCCCCTTTAGAGATGAAGAAACCAAGGAACAGGGTGATTAAGCAATGAACCTTCATCCTGCTGGAGCTGGGATTTCGACACTTTTCTGCCTAAAATTCTAAATCCCCCAGTCCTCATCAGGATGCTATGCTGCTCTCCTTTTTGGTGAACTCTTTTCTTTGAAAGCGGCCGCTGCTGCCCAGATGATGCTGGCACAGGCTCTGAGCTGGATGAGTTTTTAATTCACTTTGATGGCAAGCACAACATGTCCCCAACTGGCTCATCCAGGAGGCTGAGACTTCAAGGAATTCTTTCTGAATCCTGCTCCCCAACCTGGGATGCCCCGGGTCCCCGGATTCATTCTCAGTGGCAGCTCCTATTCAAACACCAGCTCTTCTGCAGGGCTTTGTGGACCCTCCCATCTAAAATAGCATCCCACCTACCCCCTTGTATCCACCCTCTCTCCCTGCTTTATTATTCTCCATCGCATAAAACTGCTGTGTAGCTGTGTCTGTTTTTTAACCATCTCCCCACTAGGGAGGGGTTAATGCCCTGTCCACAAGGGCAGGGACATTGGCTAGATTCCCGCTGTCTCCCCAGGGCCCCGGCATGACAACTTAGTAGGTGCTCAGTGCATAGTGACTGACTGACTGAATCCTCACAATGTGATATATAAAACAGCGCTGTTCTAAATCAGTGCAAGTTCGTAGTGATTTTGTGAGAGACGTACCTCTAGGAATTTGTTAGTAAGAGTAAAAAGCCAACATTTGCCACGGGATCCATTTGCTCACCCCTGAACATTTACTGCGCACTTCTGCGAGCCAGGCAGCATATAGGTTCCAGGCATGCATCAATGAACAAGGAATGACCTCCAGCCTGTCCCAAGAGCTGTATATTAATGGGGGAGATGGACATGAACAGGGTCCACGGTACATATTGAAACGGCATTGTAATCATGTTGGAGCTGATCCTGAGCTGGTCTGCTGGGAAGGGCAAGAGTTTGAGGACTGCCCCCTCCAACGTCACTCACACTCGTCCAAATTCCCGTGGGTCTTCCTGAGTGGCAGTTGGGGGGGGAGGTAGGGGGCTGGAGTAACAGCCAGCTTGCCCAGAGCTGTGTGTGCCCCAAGGGGGTGGGTGCAGCAGGGACAACATCCCTCATACCAGCTGAGGGAAGAGCGAGCTGCTACAGACTGACCTTCATCTGAAGGGGTTGGTGAGGGGACAGCAATGCCACTATAACTGGAGGACAGTCACCCAGCACCAGGCTGTCTCTGGCACCGGGGACCTCAGCTCCCTTCCCTGGGATGAGGTGATTCCACCCCTTTCTTTCCTTTTCCCCGGACAGAGGCGTGAGGCCAGCTTAGGGTCGCACTCATATTCATTCTTTCTTTCTCTCTCTCTCTCTCTCCTTCCCACTGCTGTGGATGAACCAGCAGGGCCGGGCAGATAGGGAGCTCCCTCCAGGCTCAGAGGTGACAACTCACCCCCAGGCTTCCTCCACAGCCTCGGGCCTCTTACTGACCCTGCTGGCCTTGTGGCTGAAGGCGCGCATTCGGCTACCTTGGGACAAGAAAAAGCACAGGGAAGCTCTATAATAATATTATCAGACGAAACCGGGGACATGTGGGTGCAACACGGTGGAACTACTGGGTGCGGGGAGGCGGGGGGAGAGAAGAGATGGCCTAATTAGACCTGAAACAGAAGATCTTGAGTTAAAGAAAATATGTTGCTGAATGATATGTTACTTAATATCTTCTATGTAAAATGGGCCACACACACACACGCTCACAAAATGCTATGTATTTCTCATGAGCCCGTGCGTATATGTGAAAAACAAAATTTAAGTGCGGAAGGATCACATCAAATTCATATATAGTTGTTAGCTCTGAGAGTGAGGCAGGGCGTCAAAGAGGAGATTACCTGTGACTATGTAACAAGTTAAAAGGAGAATGGCCTGTGCGGTTTTGTTTTAAGCACCGCCGCGCCAACTCTGGGGCAGAGGAGCGAGGTCAACCCCTTCCTTCCTGCGGTCCCGTCAGTGCCCCCTCCCACGGACCGCACAGCACACGGCAGGGGCCGAGCTCCTAGACCTGCTCTGAGTCTCCAGGCAGACACGGGATGCCCCCCCCCACGCCCTTCCCTTGCCCCACCATTGTCCTCCTGAACCCCAAAGGTGATGCCCTTCCAACTGCCTCGTGGTGCTAGGAGCTGCACCCAGACACTTCTCTTCAGATAATTTTCTGCCCCGCCTTCAAGCCCTGCTGTCCTCCTGTCCAGACAAAACCTCCCATTTCCCGCCCAAGGAGCGTCCCAGTCTTGCTGCACCTGCTTCTCCTGATTGGTTGCCCCCTCTGGCTCCTCCTCCTTTCTGGCCACTGATTGGCTCCCCTTCTCTGGCTCCTCCCACCCCTCCCGAACCACCTCCCTAACTTCCGCCAGAGGCTGCCCCAGACCAGACTTCGTGAACTTTTGTGGTGTAGTTCTCCAGATGTCGGTGCCCCACTGGCCACACAAAATCCCGCCTGAGGAGCTTGTTAATCACCCAGATGCCGGGGCCTCAAGCCCACAGATGCTAATTTAGTAGGTCTGTGGTGGGACCCAGAAATCAGTTTATTAAACAAATCCCAGGTGATGCTGATATTCAGTGAAATTCGGAAATCACCCAAGTCCAAAACTTTGAGTCAAAAATCAGGGAAACCAAGACCCAGAGAGGCTAAATGACTTGTCCAAGGTCACACAGCTAATAAACTGTAAGAAAATATTTGGAGGCCACTGGTTCCCCCCCCCCCCATGACACGCTCCCCATGCTGCGGACCCACATGACAGAGATGCACGGCCGCACCACACATACCCAGGGCGAAACTAACTCTCCAGGCCCCCATCCTGGGGCCTGATGAAAATCTGGGTCTCTTTAAGTCTAGGCACAGGACCCAAAGTCTGGGCCAGAGTAGTCCCTATGGAGCAAGGAAAGGACTGTAGTTTCTTGATGAAAGGTATCACCCCACAGAGGCCAGGGCCTGGCATCATTCTGCTGCCTAGTCAGTGCCCAGGTCACACACCAAGCCGTGATGAAACTTGAGCTGCCTCTCCCTGTCCTCAGCTGTCCCAGGAGGCTCCAGGGACCTGGCCCCTCAGCCACCTTCCCTAAGATTCGGGTGTCACACAACCGGGCCCCAAGCCAGGCTTCTGGTTCCCAGGCTCCCTCCCCATCCTTCAAGCCTGTGCGGATCCCAGGAGATTGCAATTCCCTCTGCTGGAAAGGGCTCGAAGCCCTGGAAAGGAGGGAGCGGGAAGGCACTGAGGGAGTGGGGCCTCCCCTCCTGGGCCCCCAGCGGCCCTGTCCCACTATCAACAAGCCCCAGTTGGGCAGGCCACTCTGGATTGATGTCCCCAGGCCCTTCACGGGCAGCCCTGTGTCCTAGTGCCCCTCGTGCCTCTGCCCTTGTCCTGATTCTTCTTCACACACTTGCTGACAATGACCCCTTCTTAAAAACCGCAGTCCCAAAGTTTCCAGTGTCCAGGGGAATTCTGAAAGCCAGTCCTCTGCTTTTCCTGATATGACCACACCCTCTCTTCACACCTCACTGGTACCCAAGGTGGGCCCGGGGGGTGGGGGTGGGGGGGCTGCAGCAGAGATAGAATGGCTAAAAGTTCTGAAACTCACATCAAAACCAACAGCTAAAATAACAATGATGATAACCTGATAATACCAAGTTGTGGCTAAACCAAGCAACTGGAACTCATATGCCTTGCTTGTTGGGAATGCAAACTGGTACAGCCACTTCTGAAAACAGTTTGTCCATTTCTTATGCAATTAAACAGATACTTACCATACAACCCAGCAGTCCTACTCATACCTATTTACCAAGAACACTGGAAACTATGTCCACATCAAAACCAATGTGTAAATGCTTATAGAGAAGTTTTTCACAATCATCAAAGCCTGGAAGCCCAATGTCTTCCAACTAGTAAATGGATACATAAATCGGTATATCCGTATAATGGAATACTACTCAGCAGTAAGGAGAAGTGAAGTACTGATATAAGCAACAATGTCATGGAATCTCAAGTGCATTTTCCTAAGTGAAAGAAGCTAGACTCCAAAACTTACAGATCATTCGATTCTATTTATACTGTTTTCTGGAAAAGGTAAAGCTACAGGGATGGATCAGTTGTTGTCTGGGCTGAAGATGGGGGAAGGGTTGACAATGAGGGGCAGGTGGGAATTCTGGATAGTGATGGAAATGTTCTATATCATGACTGTGGTGGTGATTACCTGACCGCGTGCGTTCATCAACACTCGCAGACTTACACAGGCTGAATTTTACTGTATGGAAATTATACCAACATTTTCCTAAAAGCCTCTCTCACCTCCCTGTCTCGCCTCCTCAGAAGTTTTCTGCCACATCCCTGAGGGGCTTATGCAAAAACCACAAAACTAAGCCCTGCCTAAATGCAGTGTGGGATCCAAGATTGGCTCCTGGAACAGAAAAAAGGACATAAATGTAAAAACTGGTGAAATCCAAATAAAGTCTGGGGTTTATTTGTTTTTAAGATTTTATTTATTTGAGAGAGAGGGAGAGGACGAGTGGGGGGAGGGGCAAAGAAGAGGGAGAGGGAGAAGCAGACTCCCCGCTGAGCAGGGAGCCCGATGCGGGGCTCGATCCCAGGACCCTGGGATCACGACCTGAGCCGAAGGCAGACGCTTAACGACTGAGCCACCCAGGTGCCCTGGAGTTTAATTGGTAGTAGTATACCAATGTCATTTCTTACCAGTGACAAATGTACTGTGTAATGGGAGATGTTGACATTAGGGGAAACTGGATGAGGGGCATAAGGGAACTGTCCATATTAACCTTGCACCTGTTCTGTAAATCTAAAATTATTCCAAAGCGATTAACAGTTATGTATAATATAATACATAATATAGGATATATTACATATAATTTTATATTTGTATTTTTATCATGCACATATACAATTTTTTTATCATTTTGGAAAAATTAGTCCCAGCTCTTTTGCATAGAGAAATGAAGACTTCTGTTCACACAAAAGCTTGTACATAGCAGCTTTATTTGTAATAGCCCCAAACTGGAAACCACCCAGTTGTCCTTCAACACGGTTATATAAACTGGGGCATATCCTACCATGAAATACTGCTCAGCAATAAAAAGGAATGAACTGTTGATACACACAACAACCTCAATGAATCCCCAGACTTACGCTGACTGAAAAAAGCCAATCTCTAAATGTTACATACTGTATGATTCCATTTATGTAACATTCTTGAGATGACAAAAGTATAGAAGTGGAAGACAGATTCGTGGTTGTCATCAGTTAAAGAGAGGGTAGGTTGATCTGAAAGTAGCTGTGGTTATAAAATGGCAGCATGAAGAGTCTTATGAGGATGGAAATGTTCTGTGTCTTGACTGTACCAACATCAGCATCCAGGCTGTGATATTCTAATATAGTTCTGCAAGATGTTACCACTGGGGAACTGGGTAAAGGGCACATGAGAATTCTCTGTATTATTTCTTACCACTGCCTGTGAATCTACAATTATCTCAAAATTTTTAAAGTTTAAATGAATTTAAACTTGGGAAAGAAAAGAAGGGAAAACTGCTGCTGCTGCTGCTGCTTCAAGATAAAATAACAGCCACGGCCTCCAGATAGCCAAAGCCCCTGGACCACCTAGGAGAGATTAGTTGAACCAGGAGGATAGGATGGTCAGTGTCCCCATTTTGCATCCAGTCTCTGCCTCTCTCCACTATGGCCTCAGGCAAGTCCTCTCAAGCCCTCTCCCTCCGTTCTCTACCAAAATGGGGAAAAGCAAAACAAACAAACAAACAAACAAACAAACAAAACAAGTAGTAGCAATCCTGGATAATTGTTCAGACAGCAAGTGTCTGCTCACACGACAGTGTGCATCTTAATGGGGACAAGTCCTGTTAGGCTAAAAAGTGAATCTCCAATAGTGAAATTGCCGACCCAGCAGACAGAGGAGGGAAGACATTTAATGCAGTTGGAGTAAAGGAAAGCTTCTTGAACTCAGGAAAACCCATCAGGCCTGTGAGCCAGGATGATTCATCAGGCCAGCTGTGCCCAGCGAGCAGAAAGCAGAGACCTAAGCACCAGGGGAGAGGGGAGAGGGGAGAGGAGGTGGCAGAATGTACTTTTCAGTAGTGGCCTCTCTATATTGGATGGGAATGGTTAGAAGCAGAGAGAACTGGCATTTACAAAATAAAAGATATGCGTTAATTTGCCTAGAAACTTCCACCCCCTCTCCTCTGGACAAAGCACTGCCCATTCCCGTTCTGGTTAGCGGAACTGAATGGGAGCGGCCAACTTGCTAAAAATGATTGGCCTGAGTGTGGTCACCTGATCCAAGCCTGGCCAATCACGGCACCCTTCTACCTGTGGGTCCCAATAGTAAGTTGCTCAAGGTAACGCAATAATGAGAGGCAAAGCCTGGGGTGGGACTCAATGACTTCCGAGTTCCAAGCTAGTTTCTCCCCAATCTTCCACCCTATTCTCCAGGAGCACAAAGATTTCTCTCTTAGCAAGTCTCATCTGCTTAGATAAAGCTTAATAGTACTTGGACATCTCAGTTGCTCGGAACCTCAAAATCATGGGGGTCCCGGTAGCCTCTTGTGCCCTAGCCGGGTGGACATGGGACCCTGAGAAAGTTACTCAACCTCCCTGGGCCTCAGTTCCCCCATTTGCATTAATAACTCTAACGATCTCCCAGGGGTGTCTTGCAGATTGAGACAATCAACGGAAGCTGCTCAGCATGTAGCAAGTGCTCTGGCAGCGCTCAGCCAGCAAACTCTGATCATTATGAAAGAGGAACCCAGGGCCAGACATCTGTCACCATGTCAGCCGTCTGACGTCCCCAGTCCCCCAGGCTCTGACCTTCTCCCTCTTCCCAAGCTCTGCCCTGCCCAGGCCATTCTTGTCTAAACTTTCCCAAATGTCACTCTAGTTTTTTTCTTCTTTATGCTCTGTGTCTTTATCTAGGTGACATTTTTCTTTCCTTCCACAGGGACTTTTATGAGAACAGGAGTGAAAATAACAACAGGGCCTCTGGTCAGGCTCCCCCAAAGAACAGGAGGATATTTTGACCTAGAGACACCCAGAGGGAGTCCCAAGAGACTGGAGGGGAACAGAGGAGTGAGATTAAGCAAGGGAGTGCTGTGGGCAGTCCAGCAACTAAGTCAAAGGGCAGGCGTCCCTCTCTAGGAAAAACCCCATGGGCAGAATCTCAAGTATGATGAGTCGAGGAAATCCAGTTCTGGAATTCTTCATAAATCCAGGCCCATGCAGGAACTTGGGGAGCAGGTTAAAACACCTTCTAGCACTTTCTGTCCATATCTGACTATGCTGGCTAGCTCGGTCAGATCGATCCTAAGCATCCCCAGATTGAGTGATGAGACCAAGATACCGAGCTGGCCACCTCTGCGGTCGCCCCACAAGGCAGGCTCTCCCAAGGCTCCAGGCCCCTCAGCTTGCAGTGCCATGGTAGCATGTGAGGGGGGTGAGGATAATCTCCATGGCACCTGGTGCCTGGAATACATCAAGGAGAGCTTCAGGGAGGATCAAATGAATGACAGAGACCCCCGCTCTGTGGAAAAATGAAGAGCAGGACCTTCTGAGAGGAGGTATGCATCAATGGTCCCAGAGGGATCCATTCACAAACTTGACTCCCTCTAATCCCCCGGCTCACCAACCCCCCACCCCCCGACTCTCCAGGAGCTGGCCATCCTCAGGCATGGGCCCCAGCGTACTCTGGGGTCACACCCCCCACCCCTCTCTTGGATTCAGCTCACTGGAGCCAAGAGGAACACCTACCTGGAGCTAGCCAGTCCAATTCTTTCTGCCAGGAATTGGAACTTTTTACCTGTGAGAGTAGCAGGTGAGGGGCATAAAGGGCCACCCCTGGCAGGAAGGTCCATGGCACAGGGCTGAGTCCCAACCAAGGCCCATACTGTGAGCTCAGAGCCCCAGTACTCCCCAGTTCATCCCCCTTTCTGGCTTGAGATGGCACAAAAGTCTATTTGCGCTGCTTGCAAGCAAAAAAGCCCGAACTGCTTATTCCCATACATCCTCAAGTATCAGCCCAGAGCCCGAAGGGAGCACAGACGTGCCACCGTCATCCATGTGTGAGGTGCTTGGAGCCCACACCTGCTGTGTGCTTCTTCCTGCAAAGCCAGGGAGGCTGATGCGGCAATGAGCTCAGGGGAGAGGGAGCACTGGATTGGAATCAGGAGGCCCAGATTTTAGGTTTAGTTCAGCCATCAACTTGCCACATGACTCTGGACTTTTGTCACTGCATCTCTGAGCCTTTTGATCTTTTATCCCTTTAACTCTGTCTTTCCAATGCCAGAGTTCTTGGGCATGTTTTTTCTGTGCTGGTCTTCCCTTCAAACTGGTCCCTCCCCTTCCCTTCTGTTCTGCCCTGACACACGCGCACACACACACCACAACACACACACACACACACACACACACACACAATCCCACACTCCTGCACACTCTCTCTGTTGTGCACATATATGCATGTGTGACTTCTTTCTTTGTCTTTTTGTCTTTCTCTCTCTCCCATAAGAGACCTTGAATTAGATGTGTCTTTGCAATGCGTAAGGAGGAGATAAGGGACCATATCAGCCAGAGTAGGTGAGGTGATGCTGTAATAACAAACAACCCCTGGCCCTCAGCGGGGGGTTCTGCCTCCTGCTAACCGGACACGATGAGTTCCCTGGAGATTCAGCTTCTAGGTGCTCTACCCCAGTGCCTGGGATGACAGAACAGCCACTCTCTGGGGAATTGCCCATTGTTTGGCCAGTGGGTTTTCACGACCGCAGGAAAGAGAAATGTAGCTGTCCCAAAACAGACCCAGAGTCAACGAGGCAAGTGCAAACAGTTAATTTGGGGGGTGCAAGAAACACTGGTCTGGAGAGGGAAAGGAAAGCAGCTAAGAAAGGATACGGATTAAGCCAGCTGTTATGGGTGAATACAGTTCATCCCATGGGAAATCCCGGG